>NW_027556180.1:78055181-78547681 GCF_003287225.1 Phascolarctos cinereus | reverse complement strand
AGTAGAGATTGTAATGCTCTAAGCAAAGTCAAGTTAAATTGAGACTTTTATTTTTTTCTGTCCTTATAAAATCAATTATTTTCATCACTACTAGAAATAACAAAATTATTAATTATCCTATAGCCTTCATGATTTAGAGATAGGACAAAATGACAGGATTCTTTGGAAGACAATAACTAGAACACTAAAGTTCAGCTTCAGGAAACCTTTGTCTAATGATTAATGAATTGACATACTATTAGGAAAATTAAACCATATAGATATTAATATCTTTGTGGTAAATGAAACCAGAAGACAAAAGGAAGTTGCAAGGAATTGGAAGTATGGTACAAAGATTTGCTTTAGAGAGGTAAATAAATGAGGTGTTGAAATTGGTTATATCACATGTCCAAGGCTAACAAGAAACACCATTTCATGAGATTCTTGACCATATTGCCTTGCAATGCCAATAATAAGAAAAAAACAAAAAGACTGCTATGTCGAGGCAGTGTGGTACAGTAGAAAGAGTGTTGGATTTGGAATCAGAGTACATAGGGTTAAAACTTGGCTATGTCATTTGCCACTTCTGGAGTTTATGGAAATTCCCTTAACCTCTCTGAGCCTCAGCTTCCTCAAGAGGACGATTATGGGTTAGACTAGATTCTTAGGTCACTTTCAGCTCTAAATCTATTACTCTTATCAGATCCCAAGGTAGTTCAATTGGATTCAGTAAGCATTTAATAAGAGCCTACGTGCAACTCCCTGACATACTAGGCATATATTTTGTATTTGCTTAACCATTTCCCCACCATTCCACAGAATCAAATTCTTTCATGGTGGGACTACTTTCATTTTTGTTTTTGTATTTCCTACTCCTAGCATAGTACAAATAAAAAGTATATTCCAGGTATATCATTAACTTATGACATAGCTGTTCATTTAGAGAGCATTTGCTGCTAAATGTTGGGGAAAGAGAAGGAAAGATTGAGTACCTCTTCAGACTTTGCTTTCCTTTAATTGTTCCCAAATCCAGATACCCCTAGAAATTTTCTTTTATTTTCATCTTATTTATGGATCACTTGCCCTAGTTATCTTCCTTCTTCTGTTGTTGATGAATTATATTGTGTCTGAGTCCATTTCCTTGAGGTATTCAGCTGCCATAATGAAAACCTAGTTATGCTGTTTTAAACTTCTTCCTACTATTACTTTTTTTCTAAACCCAGGTCCATCCCTGAGGAAACACTGATAATTTTATGAAAAAAAATATTCAATAATAGCTCTTGGAAACCAGACTTCTGGATTCTAATGATTATCTCCAAACAATTCTTTCATATGATCTTGTTGTTGCAAGTACATATCTATGAGATTTGTGACCCTGCACAGTTGAAATCAGTAAGCAAACTATTTTCTGTTGGGAGAACATTTTGTTCTATTTCAAAAAATATTCTCTTCTGACTAGAAGGTTCATTTTTCCAGTTTTTTCATGTGGTATCATTATGTGCCATTTAGCTGGGGTGAAATGATAATATTCATGGTATAAAAGGGAGTGTACTGGGGATTAAAGATTCTACTCAGAAATAAGGTCTTGAATGTACTCCAATTCCACTGAGACCAAGATAATGATGAATGTGTTAGACATTTAGGTAAAATTTCCAGATTACAAGGGCATAAGACATTATAATGCTTTGCCAAGGGAGTCTGATAAATCTTTTTCAATTATTTTCACATTAGTTCACCACAGGAGTTGACTTGATGGAGAGAACAGGGAGAATTTTGAAGTGACCTGCACAGAGTGAATGATGTTTATGTTTCTGACATGGCCATGTACAGTGGTAAACATAAAGTGAGGTTTATTTCCCTCCTAGAAGAAAAGTGAAAGGGCTGGATGAATGTTTCCTGGCTCTCTGGATTATTAGGGAGAATGAAATACTTTTTTAAACATGAAAGAAGGATGTCAAGATAAAAATAAAGAAGAAAAGTAATATGAAAAAGTAGAAGGGAATTCTGACCTCTATCAAAGAACATAACACACAAGGGAAAACATTTAGGGTTGTAAAAATAGTCGACTTAAGGTTCTTATAAAGAAAAGAGCTGGACCCTTTGAAGTGGAAACAGCTGCTGGTCTTCCAAAGAGTGATCATATAAATCTGAAGGTATTAAGGTGAAAGGTGATCCAGTAAGTGTCAGAGAAGGAGGCAAGTAATGGTCAGTGACTTTCATTTGAGAAGTACTGAAGCAGCTATTTGTCAACTTTATAACAACAAGAAGTCTGCTGCATTCAAACAAATATATAACAGAAAATACCACATGACTGAAGAGAGTTATCCAACTCTGATAATTTATGTGCAAAGAAATGATCCTACTAGTAGGACTCTAGAAAGTATTGTTGAGGATTTTGAAATCTAACTCAAGAAAATGAAGACATTAGGAGTACAAATTATACGCACACATATATAAACTTGGATACACATATATGGATGTACACATATATACATGCATGTATACACATATATGAAATATGTATAAATATGAAATATACATACATTATCTACATAATATATATATGATATGATATGTGTTTTATATATATTGCATATGTATTATTTTGATGTTACCTGTAGAAGAAAATGATGTGGGAAAAGAAAAGGAAATTCTGGAAGCTGGGATCAAAGGATAGTCATTGTTTGATATCAGTTTGGAAGGTGGTTTCTAGTGCAGGGCCCTACCCGGAATTTTCGCTTGGCCTTGTGCTGTTTTACACTTTTATTGATGTCTTGGAGAAAGGTATAGATGGATGCCATGCTTAGAAGATTTGTAGGTGACCCAAAGCTGTGAGGAATAGCTAGTGTACTAGATGACAGAGTGAGGATCCAGAATGTTGGCTTAACATTTAGAATGTTGGGTTAAATTTAATAAGGTGAAATCTAAGAAGGATTAATACAAAGTCTTACATGAGTTCCAAAAATCAATTTCTCAAGCACAAAAAAGGGAACATGACTAGACAGAAAAAAGATCTGAGAATTTTAGTTGATTGTAATTCAATATGACTCATCATCGAGGCAGGGCAGCCAAAAATGATAATGAAATCTCAGGTTGCCTTAAGACAGCCACAGGGCCCTGATCTAGCAAAGTAATAGTCCTACTGTACTGTGCTCTGGTCAGGTCCACTCTGGGCACTGCATCTTAGGAAGGACATTGATAAACTGGTCATTCATAAAAGGGCAACCAGGGTAGTGAAAGGCCTTGAGATCATGTCATATCAGAATCATTTGATGAAACTGGGAATGACTAACTAGTAGGAATCTAGGAAAGTATTGTTAAGGATTTCAAAATCCAACTCAAGAAAATGAAGACATTCGGAGTTCAAATTATACACACACACATATATAAACTTGGATACACATATAAGGATATACACATATGTACATGCATGTATATATGAAATATGCGTAAATGTAAAATATATACATATATTATCTACATAATAGATATAATATATGATATGACATGTCATATGTCATATAGAGTAGAGAGGAGTTGGGGTGGGGACATGATGTCTGTCTTCAAATATTTAAAGGGTGATCATAAATGAGGTATTAAACTTATTTTACTTGGCACAAAATTACTTGGTGAAATGGGTAGAAGTTGCAAAGAGGCAAATTGGGCAAGATGTAAAGAAAAACTTGCTAACTTTTAGAACTATCCGAAAATGGAATGAGATGTCTTAGGCTGTAGGTAATTTCCTTTCACAGGAGGTCAAGCCAAGGTTGGAATGTTACTTTTTAGGTAGGTGGCAGAGGGGATGCTTGTTAAGATACTGGTTAGAGTAGGTGGCCACTGAGGGCCATTCCAACACTGAGATTCTGTGTTTATTTATCAAAGATCTTTAAGAGAAAGGAAGAAAATTGACTCTTTGGAAGGGTTTAAAAGCTGTCTTTCTGTCAAGCAGGAGGGTAATGAAGCTTGACATTTCCTTCCAGCCCTCAATTCTTTGATATTATTTGTCAATGCCCATGAGGTTGACTCAAAATAATCTTACATAGCCTTATTAAGTTTCCCACCATTGATAGAAATCTTTCTAAGGTCCTGGGGTGAATACACAATTTAAATGTTACAATTGCATTCTTCATCGAACTTCTAGTCTGGAAGGGAATAAGATAAGGGGAGAAGGAATATTATGTCTGGTGAACAGACATAATACACACTAGAGAGACATAAAGTAAGATGTTATATGATGTCTGAGGGGAAAGGTTCTTAGATGAAAGTGATCAGGGATGATTCCCTGGAGGAGGTGTCATTTGATTTGAACTTTAAAAGATGTATCTAAATTCAATAGGCAAAGATGTTGTGACGGCAGAACTCCATCAAAATAAAATTTCTACCATAAACAAGTTTACAAGAAAGATAAAACTACTATTAATACAAAATCAAATGATAGTCCAGAAATGTGGAGCCAGTGCATTTTTTTTCACTGTGTAGTATTTATTATATAGGCTTTCTTGAAATGGCAATTTATTGCTATGTATTTGGATCCTCTCATTGGTAACTTGGGAGAGAGCAGTTTCTTTCTTTCTTTTTAAAATTTATTTATTTGTAGTTTTCAACATTCACTTCCACACGATTCTGAGTTTTAAATTTTCTTCCCCTCCCTCTCCTCCCCTGAGCCAGTGCATTTTAAAGGAAATCTTTGGTTACCAGAATCTCCTTAGGGAACAACAAAATCCTCACCCTTTCTCTCTCTTCTCTCTCTCTCTCTCTCTCTCTCTCTCTCTCTCTCTCTCTCTCTCTCTCTCTCTCTCTCTCTCTCTCTCTCTCTCCTCTCCTCTCCTCTCCTTTCTTTCTTCTTTTGCTTTTTTTTGGTGCAGCGGTTGGGATTAAGTGACTTGCCCAGGGTCAGACAGCTAGTAAATGTCAAGTGAATCCTCACCTTTTCTTGATGTACTTTGGGCAGTGTCATCCAATTGGTTTTTAAAAATTTGCCAAATTTTAGTGCTTAACACAGGGCCTGACACATAGTAAGTGCTTAATAAATATTTGTTGACTTATTCATGGTAATTAGTTCATTTCATTTGTCACCTGATCATTTATGTGAATGTGGGGCATAAGGTAGGTGGGGAGATATTATATGGATGGCCCAATTAAGTCAGCTACAACTTCAGAAGAACAGAGAGTGGGGCAGATGGCAGGGTTGGAAAAAATACTTATTCATTTACTGATTCAGAACTCAGAAGAATACCATTACTTCTCCTCTTAATCAATTGAAATCTTATACTTCCTCAGGGTTCAGTTCAATTCAATTTAAGAAATGGTAATTAAGCACCCACTATGATCAGGGTATTGTGCTATCATTTGGAGGATTTTCCAATTTTAGATCAGTTTTAGCCATAGAGCTTAGAGTCTAGAAGGGAACTATGCAACACACACAGAGAATGTCATAAATACCTTGAGAATCTATAATTTTATCATTGGGGATACTTCCTTTATTAACATATATGAAACAATCCCTCTGTAACACATTCTGTGGTATTTGAGAGTTAATATGACTCAAAAATGTGACCAACATGGTGAGGAGCCTCTCTGACCTTAGCTCGGATGGCCCTAACCCAAGAGACACACAGTGTCACTGGCCTATTCCAATGTACTGGGACTTGTAAGAGTTCATGCCTTCAAGAATCCAGGTCCACCTATACTATACAATGAGGTATTAAAGTAGGACAATAGTGAAAGGCACCTAGTCAACCAGGATTTATATGCCTACTATGTACCAGGCACTGTGCTAGACACTGGGGATTCAAAGTGACAAACAAAACAGTCCCTGCCCTTGAAGAGCTTACGTTCTACTGGTACATAACAAAACATGAATGGTAAGTGCATAAGAGATATACAAACTCAGTGTTATATGAATTCTAAGAGGGATCACTCAACTTGACCAAACCTTCTATAACTAACCCTGGCTATCCTTTCAGTGAAAGAGTGGGTACAATGCCATATGCTAAAATCTTAAAGATAATTGTTAGCAGAATGAGTATTCAAATCCAAATATTTTGACTCTAAGTGCAGTGCTCCATTCATTATCCTATGTTGATTTCTCTATAACCTTGCAATTGTCTAATTGTTAATATATGTGTTTTGTTTTTTTGTCTGGATGAAAACCTCTGAGAAGTTAAAGTTTGTGTGGTTTCATATCTTTTGGGTCCCTCACAGTATCTAGTAAGTGTAAATGTTGCACGGTAAATGTGACCAACTCTCCCCCAATGCCCTTTGCTGTTGCAACAGGGTTGAAACTGTTTCAATATAATGAAAGTGGTAAGATTATTGGATGATCCTGGCATAGAACATTTTTGTCGCTGGCATTGTGGACAATTATCAGGATGACTGGAGATACATCATCCTTTACTAAGCTATTTATTCTCCTGGTATCGGTCACTTACAAAATGGTCAGGGATCCTACTCAGGTAGTTGGACTGGTAGGAAAACGAAATTAATATTGCTCCCATATTAGATTACTTGCTGTAGGGGCACATCTTCTATTGGACATTTGGAGCACAGTTGACTATGAAAAATTGCTGTGAAGCTTTGTGAGAAAATTCTATTGCATAATACATATGTTTCCCCTTTTAATGTTGGAAAACCATTGATATGTAGTGACTTGTTTCAGGTTCGCATCTTGGTAATACAATTTAATCGTCATTCTATATGGTGTTTGAGGATACATAAAAACCTTCAGCCCTTTTCTGCAGTTTATTGTTTGGGGTTGTTAAAAATTTGCTAGTGTGTCTCTTGAATCTTTTCTTTGCATTTTCCGAAGAGCAAAGTATGAAAAAGATTGGAAATCTGTTTGACATAAAAACTTTTTTGTTTGTTTGTTTTTAATTGGGTTGATATATTGTGTCACCCTGAAAAATGTATTTTTTGACTAGCTTGATAGAAAACTAAGAGGAGTTTTAACATCTTTTTTTGAGATAGAAAAAGATTTTCAGGATAGAAAATGTGTTGTGATACTGAATTTATTAAACTTTGTCCCCAGACTAGTTTTTTTAAAATGGAAAGTTAGCGAAATCATATTTGGAAGAGATCTCTTAAATAACTTTGAATTATCCTGCTTAAATTCCCCATGATGCTATGTAGGGTCTTAGAACAATATTGACTGTTTTTTCCCTATTACACAAGAAACTTAATTTATAAGCACTTTGGAAATAAACTCTGGTTTTTGGATCCAGTGATGTCTACTTTTGGGGACTTGATTAGCAATCTGCCATTGTCTTTATTGTCAATAGGCAAAATATTTTGTAAATGACATCCAATTATAAGATTACTGATAGGGAGATAGAAATGATCTTAGAAAGGTTATCTACCTAATTTCCTCATTTTATAGAGAAGAAAATGAGGCCTCTCAGGTTAAACAATTTGCCTGAGATCATACATGTAGTTAGCAGGAGATTTGCAGCTTAAATTCCCATTGTGTGACTCCAAGTATAGAGCTCTCTCCATTGTACTACAAAGCTTCCTATAGTTGATTAATTAAGGACTATTCCAGTTCTCTTACTGGCTGGACTCTTGGAAAGGGAAATACTTATAGGATAATATTACAAACCCTAAAGGAACAGTGAATGGAGAGGCAATGCATTGATAGTAAAGAGTACTTACTGAATTTGGAAGCAGAGTACGTGGTTTCAAATAATGGTTCTACTATATATTAGCTGTGTGACTTTGGGCAAATCACTTAGCTTCTCTACATGATTCTATACAGTTTTCTTATCTAAAAAATAAAGAGGTTGTGCTAGACAACCTCTAAGGTCCCTTCCAGATCTAAATCTATTATGCTATGAATGTGGTTTCTATATTTAAAATAAAAAGTCCAAATGGCTAAGAATTCTATAGTCCTCATTTACTTAAGGGAAAATATAAATTTAGCTCAATTCTAGCTAGACATGATAAGGCCAAGTAGGTAAGAGACAATGTTACATCTGCCCTCTTTTCTCTCTCTGACCACTACAGAGGGGAAGACGGGTTTGAAGAAAAAACAAATTAATCAGAACCATGGACAACAAATCAGGTTTTATTCTTGAAGATTCTTTTATGCCAATATTCTTTCCCACAAGTACTTGGGAAGAAAGTTTACAAAAAAAAGATATCACGAGGATTTCAAGATAGTACATCTTATACTACATGACGTAAAAAAAAAGTTTGTAATCTCCTCAAAAATAAGGACTTTGTTGTTTTGCTTCCTTGAACTTAGGATAACACATTACAGGATCATAATTTTTTAGCTGGAAGGAACCTTAGAGATCATCTTTCAGTTTATAGATAAGAAGACTAAGGCCCAGAGAGGTTTTTTAGTGACTTGTCCAAGGTGACATGGCTATTAAATGGTAGAGCTTGGATTTGAACTCAGGTCCTCTGACTTCAAATCCATCAAAGAAAATCTGCACCACACTGCCTCTCACTGTTCAATAAATGTTTGCTGCATTGAGTAGCTTGAACTGTTGGTTTGTGAGTAGTTGTGTGAGTGTGTGTGTGTGTGTGTGTGTGTGTGTGTGTGTGTGTGTGTGTGTGTGATGTGTTTTTTGGTCCTCTCAGGGTTCTTGACCTATGTAGGCACTCTAGGCAGATAGGAGCCACCGTTGTGATTTGAGGATCTTGGGATCCTAAAAACATTTCCTGCAACATAAACACCCTGAACAGTGGTCCTGGGGAGGGTGAGAACTCTCATTTGCTTCAGCATTATTATGCTGGACATCTCCTGGATGCTACCTGCAGAGCTTTGGTACGGCCATCTTTATAGTTACATGGTGAGGGGAGGGGGAAGGGAAGCGCATGTAGTTGGAAAAAGGTTGGAAATCTGTTCGACATAAAAGCTTTTTTGTTTGTTTTTAATTGGGTTGATATATTGTGTCACCCTGAAAAATGTGTTTTTTGTGGGGGATTTAAGGAGGAGAAAAAGTGATCGTCATCACTGGAGCTTACAGATAGGCTATGATTATGAAATTATGAAATTCTGTCATTTTGGTTGTTGTTGCAATTAAACTCAGATCCATCCTTCAAGATTTAGGAAGGCCATAGCCACTTTTTTTTGGAATCCTGGGAGCCTTTCCTGCTATGGACATACCTCTGTGTATCTTCCTTAGACTGATGAAGGTAGCCAGGGTAGTTAGGTTTTTATATTTCCTTTCTTTCAGGGCATCTTGTATGCTTTGTCATGCTTGGCCTCTCCCTATTGCCTGAAGGCCAGTGTGATGTGATTCTATGCCAATGTGTTTCATAAGCCAACCCAGGGCTGAATTATGTCTTCAGTCAAAGATTATTCCCTTCTTAAATAACAAATACCCCTGAAAAGGAGTAAAGAAAAGTCAACAACAGTGTGAACAAACTTATCAGAATGCACTATTAAATATTAGGAAGGGCGAGAGAAAAAAAGGGAAAAAAAGAAATTTATATGATAACTTGGTTGTATATTTGCAGGGAATAGTAAGTACTAGATGGTAGATTTGCAGTTTCTTGTGCAATCACCTTTTTATTTTACTGTGTGAAGAAATGCTTGTTTTGTTCCATGAATTGAAAATTTGTAATAAAAAAAAATTTGTTATACACTGTAAAAAATGAGATAAAATACCTGGCACATAGTAGGCACTTCATAAATGCTTTGTCTCTTTCCTTTTCCATTTTTCTCATCTAAAAAAAAGTAGCCTCTGGATGTCTAGAAGAAGGATATCATAAAAATATAGAATAAAGATATAAGGGACCTAGAAGACAAGCTTTGTTGATTTTAAAGTTCTGTCTACATTTATCCTGGGCTCCTCATTTAACTATTAATCTTTGGAATACCCTCATTACATGAAACTTATACCCTCCAATGCCCTGACCCACTTAAAAATGCATTTTACATATATTTTATTGGTGAATTTTGTTTATTATGTCACAATTCCCACTAATTCTCACCCTAAAGTACCCTTCTTTATAATATGATGATGATAGCTATCATTTATACAGTGCTTTAAAGTTTGCAAAGCATTTTGCAAATACTATCTTATTTTATCTTCACAACACCTCTGGGAGATGGGTTCTAGCATTGCCAGAGGTAATACAACTGGTTACGTGTTTGAAGCTGATTTGAATTCTAGTCTTCCTGACTCTAGGTCCAGCTTGCTATCCACCGGGTCACCCAGCTGCCTCAACAACAACAAAAGTAGTTAAACAACATTTCCTGTACCCAAATTTTCATCTCTCTTTCTTATGTAACTTTCAGATAAATCAAATTTTAGACATTTAACAAGTGCGTTCAGAAAGCAGGTTAGTACATACTTCTAATGTGATATGAGCTCACTAGAGATGGGAATTCATTGTGAATGGTCCTTGCTTGTTTTTAGTTTGAAGAGAAATTTGCATGTAAAAATATTTTCTGTTCCTATAGTATTCACTGGTGAATACCTACTTGTATATTACTTTTAATCAGTTTTCTGTCCTTGACATCCCATTTCATTCTTACGGATATGATTATACTACTGTAAAACGAACATCTTGATTTCAGATGGGAGCAAAAGCTGATCTGCCTCCAAGGGGAAAAAAGATCTCGTTTCTATGCAAATTTACCTTATATAAATAATGAAGGAATTAAAAAGGCATAGAAGATATTGGCTGCACTTTCAGAATAACTTATAAATATATGTATTTTTTCCAGAGGGCATTGGCACCTGCTTGGCTGCCAGTTACTGTGATCATTGCCATGCAGCCCAAAGCCGCTGCCTTCCCTAGAGTTATAATTCTGTGGTAGTTACACTGTTCTGCCCAAGGAAATGCTGACTCTTTCTCAGAAGGCTTAAATAAACATAGGGAAATTTTCACTTAGGGATTAGCCAGAGCAGTAAGTCTGCTTATACAGAATTTGTTAATACAATTTTTCACAGACTGGCTTAAGAATGTAAGCAAAGAGTTAATAGCTAGATCATACCCCCAAGCTGAAGAGGTGGCCAGAAGGACTTTTTTTTAACTTCCAAATTCTGCATGACTATAAAGGAATATGGTTACCACTTTTTCTCTGGGTACTAGGGAAAGGTTTTCCCCTCTGCCTTCTGAAGTCCTGAGCATATGTGAGACATCGATTTGGGGAATAATAAATCAAGCTTTACTTTTTTGTCTTGGATCATGGATGTTGTATGAGACAGCGTTCTCCACTTGAACTTCTCATGGAATCAGCGTAGTCACGTTAATTATTTATTAGGTTGCTGTCTTCTTTTGCAAATTGATTTCTCAGGGACATAGTGAGTTTAGCCACTCCTCCCCCACCAGTCTTACTCCAGCCCTCCTCAGCCCTACCTCAGTTAAGAATAAGACAGCCTAAGCAGAAGTAAAATGATGTCCCCAGTGGAGAGGATGGCCACTGAGACTCTGAAGTCATTGGCTAGTCAGATTAGATCCTAAGTGGCTTTCTGGCACTAAATTCTTTTCAGAGAAATGTTTTTGGTCAAATGCTATAAGAAATGAATGGAAATCAGCAACCTCAAGTACTTGATAAGTGCAGTCTTTCCTGAAACTCCCATCTCCATAGAATAGCCAAGATTCACCAGGGATTTTGTTTTGATGCTCTGAAGATATCTATTAGTTCTGCTTTGATGCATCCAGTCTTGGTCTAATGACCAGAGCTGATTGAGAGGCTGTTTCTCCCTTGTGGGCTGCCGTTAGCATTGGAATCATGTTTGCTAAACTTGGCCAACTGGTAACTTCTTGTATTCATTCTTTTACTTACTCCCTCCCATTCGTAGGTTCTTAACTGGGGTCCATGAACTTTTTTAAAAAAATAGGTTCCCTTTGTAATCCTATGCATTTTATTTGATGCATTTGAAAACATTAATATAAGAAAGAGCTCAAAGGTTTCAATAGACTGCCAAAAGGCTCATGGCACAAAAATAGCCCCCTGCTCCTATTCAATATTGGGTATTTTTAAAAATGCCCTTTCAAAGATAAAAGATACCTTAAAGGCTCTTGTTTTCTCTTTCTATCGGCATGCTAGGATTGTTGGATAATAGATTCAGAGCCAGAAGAGGTCATGTAGTCTAACCTTTCCATTTTACAGATGAGGGAAATTAAGGCCCAGAGAGGTTAGAGGAATTGCCTACCTCACACAAGTGGCAGGTGCCAGGGCCTATGAACTTGTTTAGAAGCTCATATTCTTTCTTGCGTGACTAGTTGAATGTCAGTACTAGGGGACACAATGTTCACCCAGGCTTCCTACTACCCTAGGTAGTAACCCATGTGTAGGAAATTAACATAATCTTCTTAGGCCTCAGCTTTAAAATGAAGAATAGATGGCTTCTGAGGTCCTTTGCTGATCTAGCCTTATAATCCTAAGATGCCTTTTGCTAATATTGGATTGTCAGAAATCAATGCTGCAATTTAATTACAATAAAATCCCATTTATACTGAAGGAGATAAGAGCAAGTTTATTTTATAAAAGAGGATTTTCTGGAAAAATGTAAACTCTAAATTCACTGAAGAAAAGAACTGAATTATATTTTAAAAAGGAACAGGAGCTAAAACATGCTGTAGCATTCCTCCTATTTCCCTACGTTTATTAATTAGGATATGTAACAATTCAATAAAAATTCATAATATGCTCGTGAGCATCAATCAGATCTTTAGGATTAGTCCCTTTTCTCTTATAATACTAGCTCATTGTGGGTGAAGTTGTGAACTGATCCAACCATTCTGTATACCCAAAGGGTTATAAAATTATGCGTACTCTTTGACCCAGCAATACCACTACTAGGTCTGTAGCCCAAAGAGATCAAGGGAAAAAGAAAAGGACTAATATGTACAAAACTATCTATAGCAGCTCTTTTTGTGCTGGCAAAGAATTGGAAATTGAGGAGATGCCCATAAATTGGGAAATAGTTGAACAAGTTGAGGTATATGGTACTGATGGAATACTATTGTGCCATAAGAAATGACCAGCAGGATGCTCTTAGAAAAACCTGGGAAGACTTACTTGAACTGATGCAAAGTGAAATGAGCAGAACCAGGAGAACACTGTACACAGTAACAACACTATTGTATGGTGATCAACTGTGAATGACTTAGCTATTCTCAGCAATATAGTGATCCAAGACAATTTCAAACTACCTATGATGAAAAATACTATCCGCTTCCAGAGAAATAACTAATGGAATCTGAATGCAGATTGAAGTATACTTTTTAAACTTTCTTTATTATTATTCTTTTGTAATATGGCTAATATGAAATGTTTTGCATGACTATTCATATATAATCTACATCAGATTACTTGCCTTCTCAAGGAGGGGGGAAGGAAGGGAAAGAAGGAGAGAATATGGAACTCAACATTTGAAGAAAGGATATTAAAATTTTTGTTTATATGTAATTGAGAAAAATAAAAATTAAATATAAAACTAACACTTCTGATAAAACAGCATTATACATAAAATGAAATTTTACCTTATAAATAAAGCATTTGAACTTTTGAGTCTCAATTGACTTTAACTTACATAACAAATAGTAAAATTTGTACCTCATGTCAAAATGCATACAAAGGTTCCTTCATGTATGATTCTTTTCCCATAGGCTCTTTGACTCCTAGTAGGGGAAGGTCAGGCTAGCTCAGGCAGGAAATCTGGTTGGGTTCAATTCAGAGAATATGTCCTTGGGGCCACCATGGCTCGAACCTAAGGAGGAGGGCCTGGGGACTGAAAGAGGTGCCAGATGTTCTCAGGTTATGAGAAGGGCTCTGAACCCTACTTTCATCTTCTTGAGTCAGTTCTGTAACCTCCTCGGTGAATTCCAGGGGAGTTGATTTAGGCCAAGGGTTCTCACCCTATGGTCTGTAAACTTTAAATTTTTTTTGATAACTACATTTAAGCATAATCAGTTTCCTTTGTAATCCAATGTGTTTAACTTTATGCATTTAAAAACATTCTGAGGAGTTCATAGGCTTCATCAGACTACTAAAAGGATCCATGATATAAAAAAATGGTCAAGAACCCATGACTTAGCCCATTTCCCACAGTGACTGTAGGTCAGAAAGGGCCTACTTTGGGCTAAACCTTCATTCATGAAATATCCTAAGATTTGGGATATCTTTAAAAAAGCTATATCTCCCAAGCTAAGAGCCAATTTGCCCTTTGCTTACTAATATTTATGACAAAAGACATGTTGTTTGCCAACTAGAAGAAAGAGAGCATGATATAGTAGAAAGAGCCTTGAACTTGTAGTCAGAGATCTGATGTCACAATTTAATGACTGTGTGAAAATTCACTTAACCTCTCTGAGACTCAATCTCATGAATTGTAAAGTAGATATAATATAATATAATAAAATAATAAATACAATATAATATAATAAAAATTTCATAAGGTTATTGTGAGAATAGAATGTGGTCATACGCATGAAGCACTTTAAATTGCTATATGATGTGAGTTCTAATATTAGGACATTTAGTACCTAAAGGAAGAATAAACATTATTTTAAAATGTTGTTTAAGTAAAGAGTAAACAATATTTTCAAACCATTAAGATAAGCCCTAAACTTGAAGGAATTCAGGAAGGGACTCTAAGGACAGGAATTAGAAGACAAGGAATGAAGGCATAGGACCAAGTTCACATCCTGCCTCTGACATTTACTATTTGTGTGACTTTGGACAAATCATTTAGCTTCCTTGGACCTCAATTTTCTCTTCTAAAAATTAGAATGGATTTGATGACCTTTGCAGTTCCTTTTAGCTCTCGATCTGTGATCCTACTTTCATGAACTTTTATGTTCAAGGTATGCTTTAGTTTAACCCTCAAACCTATCCTTAACTCCTGTATAACTGTGATCATCCTATTTTCGTATTCCTTAACCTGGGTTTAATTGGAGTCATCCTGTGAATAAGAACAACTCTTTTAAGGTATGAGGAGGTCATGGAGCCTTCCATTAGTTTACCAAACATAACCATCCATTATAGAAGCTAAAGTGTTTAGACTCAAAGAACAGAAAAGAAAAATCCCCAGCATCATTCCTGTCATGGAAGTGTAATGCAATATTAATGATACAGAACCACTTCCAACTGGTGTTAGGTAGAGTTAATAGCTAGCTTATTAGGAAATATCTCACAGCCCAATCTGTCTGTTCACTAAGAAAATCCTTATTGCCTGCCCATGCAATCATTAACTTCTTAGTTATGGGTGCTTTATTAAGGCACCACAAAGGTAGGTATTTACAGTGATTTTAAGGAACTTAGTGTGGACAGCTGTGAAACAGATACTCAGGAAAGGAAAAGAGCCTTAGCTCAATTTCTGATACATTTGAGTCTCAAAAAATGGCTCGATGAGGAGGCCATATCTCCTTTACTTTAATTGGTCCCTAAGGCATTTCCCTCTACCCAACAGGAAGGATTTAAATGGTCCCCAGTTATTATAGTTTTTGCAAGTATTTTTTTGCCATTAAATTTGATACTTGACTTAGAAAAGGTTGAGAAAAGAAAGCAACTTTAAGTTTGTAGGGAAAGCAAATGGAGGGTGGCTGACTGATTAGGGGAGAAGCAGAGTATCCATAACATTACTGGAGCAAATTGGTACAGATTCCTTTCCGAAGCATGTTGCTGAGGCTTAGCAGCCAGAGCTGTTAGTAAGCATGCTTGAGTAATTATAATAAGAGGATTACTTAGTCAAGTAATAATGACAAACATTGCAATCAGGCAAAAGAAAGAGTCTTCATTATAAAGTTGAAATGCAAGATGAAAGGAATAAATAGTCTTGTGATTGTCCTGCCCATTCAAAGCAAGTTAAATCAAAGGACATTGATTGAACACAATCTAGGAATGAGACCCTTTGTTG
The DNA here is from genome assembly GCF_003287225.1 of Phascolarctos cinereus. Classification (NCBI taxonomy): domain Eukaryota; kingdom Metazoa; phylum Chordata; class Mammalia; order Diprotodontia; family Phascolarctidae; genus Phascolarctos; species Phascolarctos cinereus. Next base: position 78,531,881 of record NW_027556180.1, on the reverse strand, counting down.
GGTGTCGTGGAGGAGACAAAGATTTCTAAGAAGTCCCTGGCCTCAAACAATTTGTAATTGAGGTGGGGAAAAAGACCTATGCACATGTAAAGTGAAATTTAAAATACAAGGCAAAAATATAATAATATTACTAGTAATAACTAGCACTTACATGGTGCCTGCCATATGCCAGGCACTGGTGTAAGCATCTTACAAATATTATCTCATTTGCTCACACAACAACCCTTTGAGGTAGGTGCTATTACTTTACAGTTGAAGAACTGAGGCAAAGAGAAGTTAAGTGATAGGTCCAAAGTCATATGGCTAATAAATGTCTGAGGCTGGATTTGAATTTCCTGATTCTGGGCCCTTGGCTCTATCTACTGAGTCACCTAGTTGCCTCTAAGGCAGTAGGTAGTTTGTTGTCGGGTTCAATTCCATTCAATAAACATTTATTAAGTGCCTGTCGAAGGTACTATTCTAGGCTGTGGGGATACAAAGTCCAAAACAAGACAATTCTTTTTTTTGGCTAGGCAATGGGGTTAAGTGACTTACCCAGGGTCACACAGCTAGTAAGTGTTATGTGTGTGAGGTCGGATTTGAACTCAGGTCCTCCTGAATCCAGGGCCAGTGCTCTATCCACTATGCTACCTAGCTGCCCCCAAAACAAAACAAAACAAAACAATTCTTAACTTCAAAGAAGTTACCTTCTACTAAGATAGGATTCTTAACCTCAGATCGGGAAACTTAAAAAGTATTTTGATAACTACATTGCAACATGTTTCATTTCATTAGTAATTTTATACATTTTAGTTTATACATTTAAAGCATTCTTCTGAGAAGGGGTCTGTAGGTTTCACTAGACTGCCAAAAGGACCCATGACACAAGAAAGGTTGAGAACTCTTGTACTAAAGGGCTCCAACATATGTACAGAGAAGCAAACCCAAAGTACCTGTACAGGAAAAGAGACAAGGTAATTTCAATGAGGAAAGAGTGTTAAGACCCGGGGGGATTAGGAAAGGTTTCACACGGGAGTTGACACATGGGATGTGCCTCAAAGGAAGCTAACGTTACAAAAGAAGGAGGTGAGAAGGAAATACATCCCAGTCATGGGGATGGAAAGGGATCATACAAAGATATAGGGACAGAAGACACATACAATAAACAGTTACTGCCAATGGCTAAATTGACTTGAATTGAAAGTGTGTACAGGAGTGTAAAATGAAATTAGACTGGTAAGGGGGGCAGGTTTGCACTAGATAGTGGTTGGCCCAAAATGTCAGGATGAAGAAGCAACTCTGGGCTTCAGTTTCCTTCTCAAGGCGCAATGAAGGCCATGAGGTCATTCAAGGAAGAATGAGAAAAAGGAGCTGAATGTAGAAATGCCCAAAGTGACTGGCACTGGTATTAGTTATGCCAAGTTCTAAAAAGGGATGCTACCATACACTAAAGTGATCGGTAATGACTTCTGGGAGATTTGGGCCTTGATAATGATGAATGGACACAGAGGAAGGAGTAGGCCTTATCACATTGGGGAATGATCACTATTTGCTGTTGTCCAAGACTTTACTTTCATGCTAAAAATAGACATTTAAGAAAGTAGAATAAAGCTTATGTGCCAGATAGTGGACTAAACGTTTGCCAATGATTTACTCAAAGAACAGGAAAGAAGAGCCAGAGCTGTAGGGATTCTAGGATTTCATGTCTCCAAAGTTTTAAAATTAAAGGATAAAGTCTTGAATTGAGTCCTCTGGCTATGTGCTTTCAAGCAACATAAAAGGAGATGGTGAGTATTTGGATACTCTTGAATGAAGTTATGAGGAAGATGAAAATTTTAGGTGAAAATAATTTGACGTAATAGGAAGAATAGTGAAGATACAGGCTCTAGTCCCTGCTCTGTTACTAACTAGCTATGTGGTCTTCTAAACAAGACCATTAACCTCTCTGGGCTTGTTTCTTCACGTGTAAAATGAGCTATTTGGACTAGACAGTCTCTAAGGTCATTTCCACTTATAATGTTTTATAGTGTTATGAGCAAAGGCAGAGGAGCCACAATTAGGAAATTTCATACAGGAGATAGAAAGCAGTTTGGCTTGGTTAGAGTAGGGGGATTGACTGGGATTGCTGTGGGGGAAGTTATCACATTAACTTCTTAATTGGTTTCCATCTTTGCCCTCTTTAGTCCATCCAGGATAGACTTTATTCCTAAGGCACGAGTCTCACCTTGTTATTCTTCTGCTTGAAAACCTTCTATAACTCGCTGATGCTTCTACAAACCTGAAGGCCTTCACCTTTCATAATCTGGCTCCAAACGACCTTTCTACTCATGTCAGATTATTCCTCTTCACAGAGTCTCTGACTCAGGCAGACTGGCCTTTTAGTCATTCCCCAACCTCAGCATTCAATCTGTCTTCTTCGTGGGCTGGCATAGACTGTCTTCCATGCTTAGAATCCACTCCCTCATCACCTTTGCCTCTTAGGATCCCTATCTTCTGTCATGGCTCAGCTAGGATATGACTTCCTCTCTTGATCCTACCAGATGTTTTTGAAATTATTTTCTGTTGACTTATCCTCGTACTTATATATGTACATGTCGCATACCCTTGTGGCTGTTTTGTTGTTGTTCAGTCATTTTCAGTCATGTCCAGCCCTTTGTGACCTCCTTTGGGGTTTTCTTGGCAAGGATACTGGAGTGGTTTGCCGTTTCCTCCTTCACCTCATTTCATAGTTGAGGAAACTGAGGCAAACAGGGTTAAGTGACTTGCCCAGGGTCACACAGCTAGCATGTGTTGTGGTTGGATTTGAACTCGGGAAGATGAGTGTTCAGGCCCAACACTCTTAACTGTTGAGTTTTTACCTGCTATTTAGCTGCTCAAGTAGTATAGACCTTTTCAGAAGATAGAGAATATTCTTTTGATTTCTAAGGTGCATGAGGCTAAGAAGTCTCTCAATAGAAATTGCTGGATTTTCTATTAAGAATTCCAGATATCTTAGCAATCATTTTCAAATGCCAAAGCCTTGCCATGAGTTTGCTGCTTCTTTCATAAGTCAAGCTCATTCAAATAATGTGACAAATTAATGCGAACCATGTCTCCATTCATTAAGAAGAAAATCACTGGAGAAATTCAGGAAAGTACTATTCAGCCTCTACAAACATTGATAGTGTCTATAGTGGCAAAAGAAGTGAGCCATACTCTCAGTAGAGCAAAAGATGAAACATTCGAGGTGGTGTTTATTGGGGAGGAGTGGGGCATAAAATGTTACAATAATATAATTATTTTTTTTATATTTTATGTTACTTTAAGGTTTCATAGCTCTTTTAATAAATGATCTCATTTGATCTTCACAACAATCTGCGAGGTTTGTGCTGTTGTTATTGATGGATGAGGAAACTAAGATGAGAGCAGTTAAATGACTTGTCCGGGGTCACATAGCTAGTATCTGAGTCAAGATTTGAACTCAAGTCTTCCTGACTCCAAGTTCAGTGCTGTATACACTGTGCCAATTAGCTGCCTCTCGAGTTTCACACAGTAATAAACAGACTTTTAATTTTACTAAATATTGGGGTACTCAGTAAATATCACCTGAAAAATTAAATCAATTAAACTGATTAGTTTTTTCCTTTGTTCTGCATTTTCTTGCCATCCCTTGTTATTGTTTGTTCTTCATTCTCGAAGAGGCCCAATGAGGTCAGGAGGGTGCTGTCTTGACTTGCAAGTGAATTGGATTTAGGTGAGGCAGGGCTGTGCAAAGTCATCAGCCTCACTGTCTCCTCCAGAGTCATTGGAGTCCAGCGGCAAGACAAGTCAGGATGACTGGCGATGGCCCCGATGCAGTTGGAGATCTTGGCCTTTTAAACTAAGGTCATTCCCAGGCCTCAGTTTGTCTGGAGCAATGCCCATTCAGTAGTTAAAGGCTAGGAAAGAATTGAGACAAAAGAGGGCCTAGTTTGCCTTCATAGAAGAATCAATCTTGGGAGGGCCTTGCCATCTCTAGGTAACGGAGAAAAGGAGAAAATGTGGAGGTGGATTGTTGGAGACATTTTATGTTACAGCAATTGTTTTAGGCCATTCTAATGCTGTGCTGCAAGGAAGACATTTAAAAGAGAAGGACAGAATGCCAGAGATGAAGTTACAAGCTCCTTGAAGGGAGAGAGGGTTTTCTGCTTACATTTGAAGCTCAAGATGGAAGGCAGTCACTCAGTTTTGATTAAGTCCCTTCCACCTTGTACCTAGCAGTGGATCATGGGAGAAGACACTAATTAAACCAGAGAACTTTCATTTGGTTTATCAGCAGGAGCAGGATGGCAAGAAAACCATTTCTTCCTTTCCCTAAGAGACTTTGAAAATAGCGTTTTGGAGCAGACTCTCCTCAAAAAGGCCTTTGGGTGCTCCTGGGAACTGCCAGGGGCAGAAGACTGGATGGGGGTGGGGGCTGGGGGAAATAGGTAGGGTTAGCTGAGATTTCAAACTCTTCCCTGTGCCTGTGCCTCAGGCTTCTAACCCTATACTTTATTCATTTCAATTCCACTTCAGTAAAATGTACTTTAATCTGTATATGAGCGAGTGATCCCTTTAAGTCATTCAAAAATGGGAAAGAGATTAGAATTTCAATGGAATGAGGCCTAAGACACAAGGATTTATGATTTATGAGGCAGAAATCTACACTGGGTCATTAAAAGGAAAGCCAGAGAGCCTCACAACCGAGGCACATCTCATCCATGAATGCACAAAAGCACTTAGGACTATGAGTGTCTAAGATTGTGCTCAACCTGGGCAGTTCCTGGAGCTGGTAACTCAGGGATGAGAATCTTATCTGGTGTCTTACTGAGATGTAGCATTGGGGCAGCTAGGTGGTGCAGTGGATAGAGCAGTGGCCCTGGAGTCGGGAGGACCTGAGTTCAAATCCAGCCTCAAACACTTATTAGCTGTGTGACCCTGGGCAAGTAACTTAACCCCAATTGCCTCCAAAAATATTAAAAAAAATTTTTTAAAAATTGAGATAGTTATATTTATCTTATTTCAGATGTAGAACTTATTCCAGAAAATCACTTAATGCCAGTAGAAAGCAAGTGCCCCTATGAGTTTCCCTTCCATCTCTTCGGAAATCAGTTGAACAAATATTTATCGATTCCTTGCTATGCTTTTGGAACTGTTAGTCAACAGACGTATTAAACGCCAACTATGTGCCAGGCAGTATGCTAAGCTTTGGGCATACAAACAATAGCAAGAGACAGTCTCTGCCCTCAAGGAGCTCACAGTCTAATGGGGGACACTATACAAAGAACACGATGTACAACAAGATATATATATATAGGATGAATTGGGGATAATCGAGAGAGAGAACTGGAAAAGGCTCCTTGTAGATGTTATGGGAATTTTTTATTCCTTTTTGTTATTCAGGACTCGAGGCCATTCCACCTGCAAATTTGGATCAACTAAAAGTCCATCTTAATATTAACTTCACCTGTCCCATAGCATGTGAACATTTACTTTTACCCTGAACATTCCGTAGATAAGAAGCCAGAGAAAGAATTTCAACTGTCCTTGACTTTTTGGAGACATGTAAATCCTCCTCTTCAATCAGCCTATTTGTGAAGCCTCTTAATGTAGTTTAATCTGTAACTTGACTTAGTTTACCTATATTTGTTTGACAAAGTTTGTTTCCTCAGGGGATGTGGGAGATTATGACTCTAATTAAGTTTGTTTACCTTTTATGACATTGAAAGAAGGATGGGATTATGGATCTATCATCTCTTTAACTTTTATTAAGGAATGTACAATATTGCAATATGGAAATGAATGATTTCTCTGTCACCTTGACGTCATTTTGCTTATAAAAAACCTTGCTAGAGTCCTGACTGGGGCCTGAACCTATGCTTGAGCATAATAATAAATAATTTCTGAGTTGGGGCAGCTAGATGGTGTAGTAGTTAGAGCACTGGCCTTGGAGTCAGGAGGACCTGAGTTCAAATCTGACCTCAGACACGTAATCCTCACTAGCTGTGTGACTCTGGGCAAGTCACCTAACCCCAATTGCCTCACCCCCCAAAAAGTTTCTGAGTTGTGGGAAATTTCTATATGGCAGCAGTTACCCACCACATGAACTCAGAGAATAGATATTTGTTTCATAACATACAAGGGGAGATTTTAGCTGAGAATTGAAGGAAGCCAGGCCAAGTAGGAGACAGAGAATAAAGAAGGAGAGTATTCCATGCACGTGGGTCAGCCAGTGAAAAAGGCCAGAATCTGAAGATGAATGTCTTGTGTGAGGAACAGCCAGGAGGCCACTGCCACTGGATGTAGGCAGAGTGAAAGGTGTAAGAAGAATGGAAAAGTGTGTATGTGAGTGGGAGGAGGAAAGAGACAGCTTACAAAGGGCTTTGAATACCAAAAGATTTTATATTTGATTTCAGAGGTGACAAGGAGCCCTGGAGTTTATTGAATAGAGGACTTACATGATAAGACCTAAACTTTAGGTAGCACTGGGTGAGGTGATGATGGTGGAGAAGCGGAAGGATGCAAAGTAATGTAAAACATGATTTTCTCCCTAAAAAATACATACGTGAGAAATGAAATAATACAAGATATAAATAATGTTGTTCAGTCATTTTTCAGTCATGTCCAATTCTTCTTGACCCCATTTGAGTTTTGCTTGTTAAAGATACTGGAGTGGTTTGCCATTTCCTTCTCCAGCTCATCTTACAGATGAGGAAACTGAGGCAAACAGGCCTAAGTGACTTGTCCAGGGTCATATAGCTAGTAAGAGTGTAAGGCCAGATTTGAATTAGGAAGATGAGTATTCCTGCTTTCAGGCCTGGCACTCTATCCATTGGATCACCTAGCTGCCCTGATAGTTTATAAATAATTTAAGTTAATAATTAATTAAATTATATAAGGCATAAATAATAGTTTATAAGTAATACAAGTTAATAGTAAATAAAATAATACAAGATGTAAATAATAGTAAGTAATAAATAAAAGAAATACATGGTTAGGTGGAAAATGAGTGGGATCACATGGGTAGTAAGTGACCAAAATAGGATTGAAATTCAGGTATCCTGGCTATTACTCCAGGGCTTGATATACTGCATTTCACTGCATATAGAGATGAATTTTGTAGGACTTCCTTATGGAACTGGAAAAGGATAAAAAAGCAGGCATCATTTTTTTGCAAATGATAATTTTTAGGGAAATATCTCTTTCCCAAAATAAAAGAGTAATTATGGGATCTAGAAAAATTTATCCCAAAAGGCAAGGTAAGTGTAAGTTAGATGATTGGATAAGAATAGTCTTGAGATGAGGCAGCAGGAAGTAATGAAATGACTCCTGGAATTATAGTCCTAAGACTTGGATCCAAGGCTCAGCTCTGAATTTTATTGGCTGTGTGACCTTGGACAAAAGTCACTTTTCCTGTCAGCGTCAGTTTCCTCATCTGTAAATAGATAATAGTAATTGAATGATGCTTCAAAGCTGTTCAGAAGATCAAATGAGATAATGTATGCATAATGCTTTGTAACTTTAGAGTGCTATATAAATATTGGCTATCACTTTAACTATTCTTCAGCTTCACACATTTAAAGAACAGGCTTTTATAGAAAATAAGCATTAAAGTACACAGCCAATTAGGATTAATAGCTAAGAATCCTAATATGATTGGACAGGCATTAGGCTTAATGCTGCAGTCGTAGCAAAGCTCTCCCTGGAATGGGACAGGCACATTAGGGCGCCTTAAATGAGTGACGCTTTGGAGAAGAGTAAAACAAGTGCATAATAAGTAGAGAATCGTAGTAAAAAAGGGTATTCTGGATGTTTGGAGGTAATGTAGTGTGTGGCAGCTGGGTGGTGCCATAATGCACAGAAGGCTGGGCCTGGAGTCAGGAAGACATCTTTCTGAGTTCAAATCTGGCCTCAGACATTTACTAGCTGTGTGACTCTGGACAAGTCATTTCACCTGGTTTACTTCAGTTTCCTCATCTTGTAAAATGAGCTGGAGAAGGAAATGGCAAGCAACTCCATGATCACTGCCAAGAAAACTCCAAATGGGGTCAGGGAGGGTTGGACACAACAGGAAATGACTGAACAAAATGTAGCATAGGATTTCAGGGCTAGCCTTGGAAGCCAGAAAACTCAGGTTCAAGTCCTGGCTATGACATTGGCCGTGTGATAATATGAAATTCACTTAACCTCTCTGTGCCACTGAAATATTCTTAAGATTACAAGGAATAGATAGTATAATATAGTGGATCAAATGCTGACCTTGGAGTTAAGAAGATTTGGGTTTAAACCCTCCATCAGATAATACTCTCTGTATGACTTTGGCAGGTCATTTAATGCTCTCCATGACTCAGTTTCCTCATCTGTAAAATGAAGGGGGTGTCCTTGGTGGCCTCTAAAGTTCCTTTCAGCTCTAAGTCTGTGATCCTGAGGTCACAAATTGTAAGTGAATTTCCTTTCTACCTAAGTGGAAGAAATTTCCACACCAGGAGCTAACTACTCATACTGATGAAATCATAGATCTGGATGAAGCAATCAAAAGAAGTACAAGTGTTCATGCATAGTTGTCAAGAGAAATGATTGCTTATAGCTCGGCTGGGTGCTAATCTGGACAGACATCATCAATCGGGAATGGGAACGAGCGTATGTACAGAACCCATCTGAGCTCATGAACAGTCCAAATTAGAGAAAGATCTAAGTTAGCAACAGCTACAGCCAGTGTGCCATTCATCATCATGGCTCCCCACAAAAGACCCAAGAGTCTCCAGTCACGACCAGCTCCCCAGAAGTGCTTTTCCTTTTGAACATTTGCCCTTTAAGTTCCCAAATGGAGAACCCATTTCTCACCCATTCAATGAGAAACCATTGCATAACCAATGAGGAACCTACAGACACTAAAGAACGGCTATGCTTTGAAGGTGTTTGGTGTTTGATTTAATCCTGAGAATCTATTCCCCTCCCTCTCCCCTTTCTGTTGCTTGATCAGTGGATTTCTTGGATCACCTCTCTATGATGTGTCTTAATTGCACCTACTTTGTTGCAGGGGCTGGGGTTCTCTGGCAATTCTTAAGGTTAATGGCAATCACGGGGCCTGCATGACCAGCCACTGGCAAAATTGTGCAGTCTGAGAGGTATGCCTTTGGTACATAACCTGATTTGCTTTTCTTTGTACTTTCTTTCTTCCCCTCCACACCCCCCCTCCCAATCACACTTGGGTACTTAAATCTTTAAATGAGGCCAAATCATACCCATTGTGAAGGAAATAGTAGGTACTTAATAAATACTAGTTGACTAATAGATTAATTTAATCAAGAGGTGTTTAATCTGTGATCCATGGATAGATTTCAGGGGGTCCATGAACTTGGTTGGGGATATATACGCGTATATATACTTACACACATATACATTATATATATATATACACACATACACATATCTGTACATATATATTTATTTGTAAATATTTGTTTATTATATATAGTTAGAAATGAGTGAAAATATATATAACGTATTTCTTTCTTTTCTTTCTTTCTTTCCACTAACCTCTAACTGAAATTTAGTATTTCCTTCAGTGATTTAAAAAATATTCTGGGATGATGTCTATAAGTTTCACCAGATTGCCAAAAGTGTTTATGATACAAATAAAAAAGGTTATGCATTTTTAAAAGGCCAAGATATTAAGAACCTGAGAGGCATCATGACACTGGGTAGAGAGCTGGCTTTAGAATCAGAAAGACCTGGATTTGGGTCCTGCCTCTAACACACCTTGGCTGTGTGGCCCTAGGTAAGTCATATAACCTATCACTGTTCTAGGGAGCACTCTTAAATTGTAATTGGAAGAACAAGGACCAATCTGCATTGGTAGAGGGTGTTTCTTTACTGGGAAGCACCCAATATCCATGAAGTTACAAGTGTAGACCGAAAAATAATGTATGTATTAACTTAATGTATTTCTCTTCCCATGTTTGTCCACATTCTAAAAGAAAACAGAAGGTGGAGTAGGATGAACACAAAGAATGTAGAATGCTAGAGCTTGACATTATTCCTTCCTTTTATAGATGAATAATCAAAGGCTCAGAGAGGTGTGTGACTTGCTCAAGGTCATGCAGGGAATTAGCATCTGAGCTGAGACTGTACCCCAGATTTCCTAATTCCTAATCCAGACTTCTTCATTAATTCGGCTATTTGGGGCATCAGAGGTAGAGAATTTGCCAGGGGGTGGGTAGGTGGGAATGAGAATATCACTCAAATCATTGCACAGAATTGGGCTGTCCCCTCTGGGCCAGAATGGAGATTTTAAAAAATTTCCTTAGTCCTCAGAGTGCAGGCTGCCATTACAACAGGAGTTGTAGTAACAGTAACAGTAAAGAGAAGAGTGATTTGGGAGGCTCTCCAAAGGGTGGGACTAAGGCTGCAGGTGGGGAAAGTGAATATTTTGAATGCAACTGTGAGTGTCCCATGTTCCTATGCTTCAGAATGAGTACAACAAGAAGAACAGTTACTGAATTGTTACTTAATTTTTACAGCAGATATATGGTTAATTCAGATTTTTTTTTTATCCCAACTGAGAATGCATCTTATGGGTTACCTTATGGGTTATTCTTGATTTTTATTTTCTTTTGTATTGGTTGTTCAATACACTTACTCTATAACAAACTAAGATTTTTTATTGCTTCTTTTTGTAAGAGCCAGGGAAATAGACTCCAGGCAGGGCCACCTGTACCATGGGCACCATGGTGCCAAAGCTCTACCGTGGTGGAGGCCTGCCAATGGCACACAAGCTACTGATTAAATTTGATGAGTTATTTTACAACCCTTGCTTAGAAGGTTTGGTTGGTTGGAAAACCCTAATACCATAGGGTTGCTCTCATGCTTAGAGAAAGGGCAAATGAGAAGATTTGGAGTTAGAGGAAACAGACTAAAATCGTACCTCTTTCATGTACTACATGGGGATCCTTAGGCATAAGCTTAATAAATGGTTGTTTACTGATGAACTGATCTCCCTGGGCCTCAGTTTCTTCATTTGTAAAGTTAGAGGGTCAGCTGATATGGCCTCTGTGCTTCCTTCTAGTTCTAACCCTATTGTGTTAGGATTCTGTGAAAATCCTTTGAGCCTCAATTTCTGTAAAATGAGGAGTATTAAAATTATGCGTTGAGTTAGGGCTCTGTTTTTCCTCAAAAAGAGAAAAGTTCAAGGCAGTTCTCAGATGAAGAAATTAAAGCCATCTATAGTCATATGAAAAAATGCTCTAAATCATTATTGATTAGAGAAATGCAAATCAAAACAACTCTGAGGTACCACATCACACCTATCAGATTGGCCAACATGACAAAACAGGAAAATGATAAATGTTGGAGAGGATGTGGGAAAATTGGAACGCTAATACATTGTTGGTGGAGTTGTGAAATGATCCAACCATTTTGGAGAACAATTTGGAACTATGCCCAAAGGGCTACAAAAATGTGCATACCCTTTGATCCAGCAATAGCACTTCTAGGGCTATATCCCAAAGAGATCAAACAAATGGGAAAAGGACCCACATGTACAAAAATATTCATAGCAGCTCTTTTTGTGGTGGCAAAGAATTGGAAATTGAGAGGATGCCCATCAATTGGGGAATGGCTGAGCAAGTTGTGGTATATGAATGTAATGGAATACTATTGTTCTATAAGAAATGATGAACAGGCTGACTTCAGAAAAACCTGGGAAGACTTATATGGTCTGATGCTGAGTGAAGTGAGCAGAACCAAGAGGACTTTGTATACAATAGCAGCCACGTTATGCAATGACTAAGAATGTTAAACTGAACCCTTCTCAGCATTACGAGGATCTAAGACATCTCCAGAGGCCTCGGGATGGAAAATGCTGTCCACATCCAAAGAAAGAACTATGGAAGTCGAATCGCTCTCACTTATTTTTACCTTCAGTTGAGTTTTGTTTCATCTTTCTGATGGTTCCTCCTATTGGTTTTAATTTTTACTTACAACTTCACTAATGTGAAAATATGTTTAATGGGTATGTAAATGTAAAGCCTATGTCAGATTGTGCACCGTCTTGGGGAGGGTGGGGGGGGAGAAAAAGGGAGAAAAAATTTTCAACTCAAAAGCATATGGAAAAAAAAATTTAAAAAAAAATTAAAATTAAAAAAAATGAAAAAAAAGAGAAAAGTTCAGTAAAACTGATAAACATAGGGCAAAACCCCCTAATGTCTGATTGTTTGTGGAACCTCTCTTTTTGTCAATGACTCCCTTGGGACATATGCCTAATAGTGAAATCCCTGGGTCAAAGGGTATGGGCATTTTAGTAGCTTTATTTGCACAATTTTAAATGAGCAGTCACATCTAATCCTTGTATTCTGCCTTTCTTTACCCCAGTTCTTATGCAAAGTCAACCAAAGGGCCTGCCTCAGGCCCCAAGACCAACTGCAAGCTAGCAGATTAAGAAGTCTCTGTCCCCTCCCTGAAACACAGCTAACTAATCCCAAGGACAATGACTGACTTTCTGTGAATCCAGCAGGATTACATGTTTTCTGTTTCCTGCTGTGGGAAATGGATCATATTAAGAAGCCTACTTGCTCATAGAGACACACACTTTTCTGGGTTCCAATTACTGCTTTTTTTCTTCTTAGGCTTATAACAATAGATGGCACATACCTTTTGCTGATTTGTATTCTAAAAAGTATAACAAAGAATATCTTTCCATCACAACTTGATGGCCTTTAGGGCACCTTTCAACTCTAAATCAATGGCCTTTTCATAAGAAATGCTCTTATGGAGTCACAAACAGAAATATATTCATTTGGGGCAAAACAACAATAATAACCACAATGGAACAAAACTTGGTATGAAGGTGTCTCAGAGGACAGTCTAACAGTCATACCAAGAAAGGCATTTGTCTAGCTTCTGATCCCTTGGGGTTTGGGAAGAGAGATATGGTGGCTGAGGGGCAATTGTGCTGCTTAGAGTCAGGGGCAGGCAGAAGAGGGCTTAAGGGAAGGTATAAGGATAGGAGTCACCATGATGGAGGAGGGGAGGGGAGGGGAGAGGTATATTTTCCAGGGTTGGAGGTGTGTATCCTTGAAAGCTGGTACCCTGGGGAAAGATCTATGCGCCCCATGCTACTTTACAGCTCTCCTTATAGAAGCATAGATGGCAGCTTCCAACTTCATTTGCAATAAACACCTAACCCATAATTTCTGTGCTGGTGTAAGATGAACATACTGTAGTGACAATTTTTTGTGATTTCGTAATGGAATGTGAGAAAGGAAATCGCTAACATCTCTTGAAATGGACTTTAAAGCTCAATTAAAAAGAAACAACTGCTACCTTGAACACCATTAAATGCCAACCACAAAAGGGAAATTTGTTAAACAAAAACCAAGTCACTGAAATAAAATAATCAACATTTTGGTCTGGGTCCTGGGCCGATGTTTGTTCAAGACTTGAATTGACAAAGAAAGGCAGGCGAATAAAGAACAATCAAAGACGCAGGGCAGGGAGAGGCAGTCGACTTGATATGGGTTCCAATATGGGAGACAGTAAAGGAGGAGGCTCATCTCCCTTCTCCCATTATTGCTGCAGTTCATTGTATTCTTCATTTTACAGAAGGGAACTAGAGACAGAGAGGGGTAAGAGTCATAAAAGTTTATGGCCAAGTTGCCAAATAACTCATATAAATATGCTTGTACCGTGCTGCTTTCTTATGGGGTGATGGCAACCTGGGTCTACAAGCTTTGCAGGGACAAGATTACAAACTCGAGGTGCAAATGTCTTAGATCAGAAGCAAAGCAGAATTAGCAGCCACCCAAACTCTATGGATGTGAATCCTGAATACTTACTGTTTAAGGGAACTTGCAGTAAATTGCTCATTAATCCACTTGCTGTGTATTGCACAGCCAACAATTGCTGATGAGCAGATGGAGAACTTTCTGGATGATCGGGATTGCAGACATTTCAATGAGAAATAATGAGAGAGCTTGAACTTCTCTCGGTAATATTACACAAGGGACATATTTTCTGAATGTTAATCATGTCTTAAGCTCTCCACACACCTCCAAACTCACAGCCCACCAAGAACATTTCCCTCCCTCCTCTCCTCGCCTCAAACTGATCTATCAAAGAGGAATTTCTTACTTGGACAAAAGCTCTCATTTTCTCAACAACCAACTTCTTGCCTCTTTTTTTCCTTTGCCAAAGGTTAGTTTAGAATGGATTGTAGCAATATACTCTGTCTAGACACTAGCCTAGCTGGAAGCCAGCCACCTTACCTCCTTTTAATATTTACTCTAAAGGCTTATTAAAGCCTAATCCTTTGCTTCAAAACATCCTGATTTTCCAAGTCATCACAATTTGGTTTGAGATTATGGAGTTGGGGAGGGGGAAGAGGAAGACAAGGAAGGTTGGAAAGAAAGAAAAAAGGGAGGGAGGGAAGAAGAGTGAGAGATACTTGACAGGCAGCATGGCAAAGTAGCTACAAGTCTTGAATTTGGAGTGAAAAAGCGGGGTTCAAATCTCTTCCTAGCTGTGTGAACCTAGGCAAGTCACTTCTCTGCCTCCATTTCCTCATCTGTGAAATAAGGATAATAATAACATCACCCTCCTAGAATTATTGTGAGGGTTAAATGAGATATTTGTAAAGACCTTTGCAAACCTCAGAGCACTACATAAATGATAATGATATTATTATTGTGATGATGATGTTGATGGTGATAACCTCACTTCTGATACCTAGTAGTGGTCAATGGCAACTCCCTTTATTTCTCTATTGTCAACTTCCTTATTTGTAAAATGGAGATAATTATACCAGTAATAAGTATCTCTCAAGGTTTTTTTGTGGCTCAAATGAGATAACTATGTAAAGGCTTTGCAAAAACAATTTGACATTTGTCAGTTATAGATCTGTGTTGTTTTAATGAAATGGAATTTGTCTTCTTCTTGTTCTGTAACAAAATGTCCCCAAAGTAACTTCAAAATAGCAAGGAGATTTGCTGAGAATAATAAAGATGGCCTGAAAGAAGAACATTTATGTAATTAATATTGTTTTAAAAAAAACCACTAAGAGGCAATATGGCCATTAGAATGATGAATTTAGAGGTTAGGAAAACTTGCCCAATCCCAACTCGGATGCTTACTGGCTGCTTGACCATAGACAAGTCGCCCAACCCCTCTGAGTCTTATTTTCTCCATCTGAAAATGGGATAATAATAGTACCTCTCTTGTAAGATTGTTGTGAAGATCAAATGATCTTTGAATCTAGAGGCACTTAGTAGACTTCTAAGCTTTTTTAAAGCTAGTGTTTATATAGTACATTAAGGTATATTATTCAATATTATATTATTGAATCCTCACAACAACTTGGGGAGGTGGATGATATTATTATCCCTATTTTATAGATGAGGAAACTGAGTCAAGTAGAAGTTGAGTGACTTGTCCAGGGTCACACAACTAGTAAGTGTCTAAGGCTAAATTTGAACTCATAGCTTCCTGAGGTATTAAAATATAATTAATTATAATATAATATTATAATATAATATAATTAAAATATAAGGTAGTATCAATGAACTTTCATTTTTTTCAGAGACTTTTTTTTTTTTGCTCATAATTTACATGTGCAGTGGATAGAATACAAAGCCTGGAGTCAGGAAGTCTCATCTTCCTGAGCTCAAATCTGGCCTTATACACTTACTAGCTGTGTGGTCCTGGGCAAGTCACTTAACTGTATTTGCCTCAGTTTCTTTATCTGCAAAATGATTGGGAGAAGGAAAGGGCAAACCACTCTAGTATCTCTGCCAAGAAAACCCCAAAATCAAATCATGAAGAATTGGACACAACTGAAAACAACTGAACAACAATAAATACATGCCACTATGTGTTCCTATCACTGTGTTGAATGTGTTCATGTATCAGATAGCCATGTGTTCAGTACATTATGTGAGGTAGCCTGAGGTAAGTTTTTTTATATTGAGAAAGAGTTAACATTTGTTCATTCTTGAGTGTATTACAATGTATTGTAGTTTGCACATGCTTGGTTAAGTTGATTTATAGATTGTATTATTTAGTTTTAGGTAAAGTAAACTTCACAAATGGACAAATGGCTTAAAAAGAATCCTGCAAGGAAAATGCAGACTGAATATATTATTAATAATGTAAGAGCAAACAACAAGAAAATAACCGAGTTGGCACCATTCTTGTCAGTCACGTTATGAAGTAAAAATGATCTTATCAGATCTAACAAGTACTTGGCTAAAGATTTAAAAATGATCAAGAAGATTATTTGGAGTATGGTTTCACTTCCATTATAGTTAACAATAAACCTGATTCTGTGTATATCATGTATATGTGTGTGCACAGCATTCCCTGAGATCTTAATTAATGTTATTATGAAACTATTAAAGTTAGCAGGTATGTAAAGATTAAGCTCTTGTTGCCATAAACTCTCATATCTGCACGTTAAAAAAAATCTAGAAACAGAATTTGCAAATCTGTTTGAAAATCCTGCAAATGAAGAGTTTCAGTGGATTTTCAATCCCTTTATTAAAAATACAAGCATGCAACAACGTCCATGAGTTTGCAACAACTGGTTGACGTCAAAGAAGATGGAAATTTACTGGCCAAATTTCAACTAAAATAATTGGTGGAGAGGACTGAAAAAGGTTTAAGCATAGCTAGTGATGCGCTCTTTCCATTTTGATCTCTATATCTTGGTGAGTCATCCTTTTTTAGCTCTGACAGCCATTACAAGCAAGCATCAAAATCAAAAATTAGAACCAGACCTTTGAAATGCTCTATCACAGACTCAAACCAACATTTTCAGAAATAATGAAGCATTTTAATCATATTGCACTCACAAAAATGATTATTATGAATTAAAAAAACTTGTTCTGTACCATTAATATAAATGTTATTGAAAATATTTTAATTTCATCTTCATTTCATCCTTTTAAAATGTCTATTTTTGTGCATGTTTTATAATGAATATAATAGTACTATAGTGCATGCATGTAATTTACAAATAGGCATTAAAATTTTTTTCATTGATGGGCAACATGATAAAGCTTGGAGACCTCTTAGATGACAAATACTAGTAATTCAGAGGAAGGAAAGATCATTGTGGACTAGAGTGTATGGAAAGGCTTTGAGGAAGAAGGGTGACGAGTGATTTTAGAAGGATGGGTAAGTTTTAGACAAAGGATGGCATTTTAGGCAAGTTTATCGAAAAAAATGAGTGGAGAAAGGAAAAATGTTAGATCTGTGTCTGGAGCAGAATATACACGTGGAAGAGTTGAATATTAGGCTGGATAGGTATATTACACCCAGGTTGTGGAGTGTTTTGAAGATGCACTGAGGAATTTTGACTTGATGCTGTTGGCAACAAGGTGGTTCTAAAAGTTTTTGAGTTGGGTAGTGAAATAAAACAACATTTTAGAATGATTAGTTGGATGAGAATGGATTGGAGACTCCTAATGTCCTTTAGAGATGGTCTAAGGGCATTTATTACCCTTTGGCAGTGTGATATAATAGCTAGATGTCCAGATTTGATAGCAGAAAAACCTGAGTTCAAATCCTGCTTGTGATATATATTAGCTGCATGACCATGGACAAGTAAGTCATTCGACCTCTCAGTGACCCTTAGACACAAAGATCTAAGACACAAAGATGAGTTACTGATCCACATTGGTAGAAGAAGTTTCCATACTAGGAGTTCCTTACATAGCTGACATTATCATTCTAAGCACTCTCCCCATCCCAAACCACAAAACTTAAATCAACATGAATAAAATTTGTTTTAACTAACATTTGGAAATTTAGAATATCAAAAAGGATCCCTCCTCCATCTCCTTCTTCATTTCTCTCTTTTCTCTTATACCCTAAGTGGTTTTGATGTGCCTTTGGGTACATAGAATACAGAATTATAAATCTTCTATATTTCAGAGGAGCAGTTAGGGTTAATGAGACTCCTCTCTGGGCCTGAGTTGAAGAACAAGACTAGGTCTCGAGTGAAGGTATGAGGAGATAGAATAAGATCTGAGGATACTTTCCCTTAGAATAATATTGGTGATACAGATGGGGCAGAAGTAAGTTACTTTCTTTCTTCCCTTCCCTTCTTCCTCATTCCCCCTAGTTTTGAGACCTCAGATTCTGCCTTAGACAATCTCTGTGGTAGGTGAAAAGTAGGCCTGGCTCTATGATGGGAAGGGAAAAGGGAAGTGAAGGGAAAAGATAGTCAGAGGAGAGAAATTTTAAGTGGAAGCCCAGGGAGAGAGAAGTGGATGGTCATTATTAGGTGGTCATTCATTCATGCATTAGGGGTACAACCCAAATAAAAATCTGGCTCTTATTGATTGGCCAACAATAGATACCAGCTCAAGCCAACGGGGTCATTGTTTGGATCCTGCTTGCTCAGAGTGAATATAAATAACAATTGTTTCTGTTTTGCCCAGAAATCCTGAAGGTGTTCCCTTCCCAGATGTGTGTGTGTGTGTGTGTGTGTGTGTGTGTGTGTGTGTATACATATATATGTATATATATATATGTGTGTGTGTATGTATATTTTGCCTCATTTTTTCACCTAGCCTTAACCACTGAATGGGCATTGTCTCAGTCAAACAGAGACCTGAGAAAGACTTTAGCTTGAAGAGGCCAAGGTCTCCCGCTGTATCTGGGGCATCTTCAGGCCCTGTGATCTGTATCTTGCCAGTGGAACCAGATGGCTCCAGAGAAGAAAGTGAGGCTGGTCACTTTGCAGAGCTCTCATTCACTTAAATCCAATTCACTTGCACATCATGGCATAACCTTCCTGATGTCTTGGTCCTTTTTGAGAATGAAGGACAAACAACAATAACAAGGAGTACATGCAAGTGAAGTAGGTGAGAGCTGGGAACAAATCTGAGGGTATGAGGTACAGTGGAAAGAGCAGTAGCTTTGATATCATAGGTTCAAATCTTAGCTTTGCTATTTACAACCTGTGTGACTTTGGTAAGTGATTTTATTCCTCTGAACCTCAGTTTCCTTATCTGTAAAATGAATGAGTTGGACCATATGACTTCTAAGCTGCTTTTTGGCTTTACATCTGTGATACTAAAGAGTTGCGTACACATATGAATACAGAAGCATTGATGGATGGATTTAGATTCTTTATGTTCATTCTCTATATATCACATAGGCTATGATCTGGTCATTTCAGAACATGTTTGCGATCATTCACCGTTTACTTAGGAGCATATGGATGTGAATGGACTATATCTTTTTATAACAGATTTTGTATCTTATATAACAAGAATTTTTTAAGAAAATGAGTCACTTAAGCCTCTTCAGTGAATAAACAGGTTGTGTTTGATAAGAGAACAAGTTAAAAAAAAAAGAAATGAAAGGAGAAAAGCCACAAACTTAACTGCAAGGTCCCTGTCATTGTAATTCTTTGTTTTTTTTATTACATGAATCAATCGATAATCCTGGGAACACTAGATGACTGTGTCAAATACATTGTCATCCAGTTTAGCTGTTTTTTCCTTTATCTTTTTTTTTCTATCTGAAGTTTCATCCTCTTCCTTCAGTGAACAGACTTTTGCCCTTTCCCTGGGCATTATCTCTCACTTACTTTTCATTTGGAAAAGTTGTCAGTCAACAAGAGTTTACTGAGCTCTCTCAGAATGTATAACTCTATAAGAAGAAACAATTGGGAAGGCCAATTGTTATTTTTCTTAGAGCTTCTGGATCTTTGTTCTCATCTCTGAAGATTTTCTTTTCAATGATATAGACTACAACCCACCCATGGCAGCCCATCATGGACATTTCCACTTGATCTCCAGACTTAGACTTCTAAGTTGAGAGGGTCACCGTGTGCTGGGGGTCTTTCTTAATATTTT
Source organism: Phascolarctos cinereus (assembly GCF_003287225.1). Classification (NCBI taxonomy): domain Eukaryota; kingdom Metazoa; phylum Chordata; class Mammalia; order Diprotodontia; family Phascolarctidae; genus Phascolarctos; species Phascolarctos cinereus. The sequence goes on along the minus strand of NW_027556180.1, from coordinate 78,512,040 downwards.
TGGCATTGCAAGAATATCACCAGTAGACCAGGAGGGCTACCTATTATTTAACCCTCATCTTTTTTCAATCAAATATTTCTCAGATGACATATACTGCCTTTCCTAAATAATTTCCAGCCTTCTTATGACCACTAAGCTCCTAGCATTGTTTTGTAGACTCTATTTAATTAATGATCTACATATTACTTCAATGTACTTTATTTCTTATAGCACAATAGTATTCCATTACATTCATCTATCATGAGTTGTTCAGCCATTCCTCAATTGATGGGTGTCAGTTTCTAATTCTTTGCCACCACAAAAAGAGCCATTCTAAATATCTTTGTGTACATGGGCCCTTTTTTTCTTTCTTTGATCTCTTTGAGGTACAGACTTAGTAGTTGTATTGCTGGGTCAAAGGTTACGTACAGTTGAATAGTTTTTGAGGCACAGCTCTAAATCACTTTGTAGAATGATTGGATTAGTTCACAGCTCCACTAACAATGTATTATTGTACCTATTTTCCCCTATCTCCTCCAGAGTTTATCTTCCTTTTTATCATCTTAGACAATCTGATTATTGTGTGATGATGGTGTGACAAACACCTCAGAATTGTTTTAATTTGGATTTCTCTAGTTATTAGTGATTTAGAGCATTTTTTCCATATAGCTTTTGATAGCATTGCTTTCTTCCTAAAAACTGCATGTTTGTATCCTTTGACCATTTATCAATTGGGGAATGGCTCTTATTGTCATAAATTTGATTCAATTCGCTATACATTTAAGAAATGAGATCTTTATCAAAAAAATTTGTTGCATAGATTTTTCCTCCAGTTTTTCACTTTTCTCTTAAGTTTAGCTGCATTGGTTTTGTTTGTGTAAAACATTTAATTTCATGTAATCAAAACAATTCATTTTACTTCCTGTGAACCTCTCTCTCTTCTTTGGCCATAAACTTGAATTTGTTTATAATATCACTCTTTATGTATAAATCTTGTACCTATTTTGAGCTTACTTTGGTGTACAGTGTGAGATGTAGATCTATGCCTAGTTTCTCTGTGAGACTAAACTATATCTGTGGGACTAATTTCCAGTTTTCTTAAGAGTTTTTGTCAAATAATAAGTTCTTGTTCCAATAGCTGGGATCTTTGAGTTTATTTTATATAGGCCATTGTGCTCATTTGCTTCTGGATATTATGTACTTAATTTGTTCCTGATCCACCTCTTTATTTTTTCTCAATAGATTCTTTATCTTATTTCCCATAGCTGTCGTTTTAAACCTCTTCTGTTCTCAAACCATTGATGTCGCCCCCTCCCCCATCTACCTTTCTCTCCTAAACTCAATGGAGTACCACTTGTCATATGTCATTGAAGAAATTGAGGCGATACATCCCAATTACCCTTTCTACTTCAGTTCAATTTAAGTCACCTTAGCATCATTTTACCACCCCCTCCTCCCTGGAGGAACCTGGTTTATTTCACCAATAAGAGCTTAGGTAAAGTAGTTTCTGTGAATTGGAGGAAGCCCTAAGACATCAAAATCCTATGGGACTCTTTGCCTTGTTTTAGGACTTGTGTCAAGAGATATATAGTTGGAAGGGGATAAGGAGAAGGCAAGTGATTTGGAAAAGAAAAGAAGATAAAGGAGTAGGAGTCCTGGTATGTTCCTGAGCAGTCATGTGCAGAAAGCTGAACTAGAGCAATCTGAAATTATGGGCCAGTCTACTAATGAAGAGATGCTGGTACTAAAGGTGCAATTGGAGCATGGAAACCCGGAAGATGAATTTCATGCAGAGTTAGCAGACCACAGCCAGAGTTAAGGTGTATCCAACTCTGAAGGGGTTACAGCTGATCTCTATGCCGGTCCCTGAAGGCATGCAAAGGGGAGTCAGTGGAATGATGGAGGACACTTTCCTCAAATTGTCTTCTCATTCAAGAATTTTCTCATAAACCCATAAGTTTCTCTTCAGGAAGACTTTTCTCCGTCTACCATCTCAGGATGTGTAAGGGGCTGAATGCATATTTGCCTGGGGGAAGAGAAAGATTATACTGCTTGATTCATTCCTGTCAGTTACATTGTTTTATGGTTGGTTAAATGCTTATGCTATTGGACAAGTGACTTGCATGGTCTGTAAATAGAAGGTATTATATTAGAGGGGGCCCAGACCATGATTTGCATAATTGATTACCAAAAGCAACTCTGGACCTGGAAAATGTAGCAAGGGGCTCCAGCACTAGAGCTCTTGGAATTTTCAGGAGCCCAGCAGTATATGATTGCAATGTACAATGCAGCCTGAATAGATCAAGAATTCAATTGTGACAGTTTATATATAGATTCAACCAGAATGGTTTTTTAATGGATATCAAATGCCTGTCTTTGGCATCTGACGCAGATAGCTCCTAGAATTCCTCTTCAGTCCATTAGGCTTTGGCGTCATTGCGAGGATCCCACTCTGGATCAGATGTGACAGTCTGGGTTTCATTACCATCCTCCTCCCACAAATCCACTTCCTCCTTACCCATTGACTGGGGATAGGCACAACTGGGAACGATTTAATGATAGTTTCTGAATACATTGAATTCCATGACTCAATCACCAAATCGCACAAAATGTTAAGTGGAGCTACACAAATGTGCTCTCCCTTTTCCTGAATACTGATTTCATTAAGTAGAGCATAGCTATTTCAAAAGGTAGCCTGTGTTAAATGTTTAGTAAATGTTTGATGAATGAACTTCCATAGTCTTTACAGTCTGTACCACACAATTTCACTCAAGTATCTTCTTCCTTGAGTTGTTCTATAATTGTTCCCTCAAACCAACCTGGTATTTCATCGTTCTAGCATGGTGAAACTAAGATGTGTATGAATGAGTTCCTTGTTGTGGCAAATGGCATCCTGGAGATATGGGACCATATAAGATTTCCTGCTCTACAGATGTTTTTAGGTTTTGTATCAATTCAATTCAATAAACATTTATGACAAGTACCCTGCTGTATGCAAGGTAATGTGTCAATCATTCAATCAGCAAGCATTTTTAATGCACTGAATGACTCTGGAGAGACAAATGCTCAGCAAAACATTTCTTGCCCTCAAGGAGCTTACATTCTAATTAAGGACACAATTCATATGCAAAACACATATGAAGTAGTTCTTTCTACTTTCCTTTGAGCCCATGGATCTGCCCTTTCCACTTCCTTTAATACTAAGGAAACCACTTTTTCTACTTGGTTTCCTTTCTATCCAGATCCCCTGGAGGACACAGATTTCCAGTATTTCCCACCCCACTCACCTTCCTTGATGTCTCTGAAATGAGCATATAGCAAAGTCTCATTTTGAAAGACTCCCAAAAGGGTTTTACTGTTAATAACTACAGAGGAACTACAGGGAAGTAATATTAGTTTGAAAAGGACATATAAGCCAGTCAGTGTCATAGGGGATAGAGAATTGCCTCCGAGTCAGGACTTCACAGGCTCAAGTCTAGCCTTTGACAGAAATATTGACTGTGTGACTGTGGGCAAGTTTTTCTGGTTCCAAGGACAGCTCTCCACCAACTATACCTGACTGCTGCCCGTTATAGAGAATCATGTAGAATCTCAGAGAGGGAAGGGGCCTCAAAGACCACCGACCCCAACTCATACCTGAACCAGAATCTATTCTACAACATATCTGGCAAAGAGTCATCTAGAGAACTGGATTTGGAACCAGACCTAGGTCCAATCTTGCCTCTTACTGTGTGACCTTAGGTAAGTCATTTCTCCAGTCCTCGATTTTTTCTTCTTTAAAATGATTGGGCTGGACAAAGTGGCCTCTGAGGTTGTAGTCCTAAATATATGACCCTATCAAATCTATTACCTCTGGAGGTAGCCAGGAGCCTACTGTCAAGCTGCTACAAGAATCAATGAGAGTGTATGTCCAGCAATTTGTAAAGCTGAAAGTCCTAGACAAATGAGAGCTATAATCATTACGTAATTAGGCAGCTAGGTGGCATGGTGAATAGAGTTGGGATGCTGGACTTGGAGCTGGGAAGATCTGAGTTAAAATCTAGCCTCAGACATTTATCAGTTGTGTGACCTTGGGCAAATTGCTTAATCTCCCTTAGCCTGTTTCCTTATCTGTAAAATGAAGAAAATAACAGCATCTGCCTCCCAGGATCAAATAAGGTAATATTTGTGAGGCACTTTGCAAACTTTAAAGTGCTATATAAATGCTTCTATTACTACCGTTATTATTATTGATGTCATTATTGTTATTAACCACAGGCACTAGTTGTAAATGAATGAAAGAGCTGAGTACTCCTAAAAGAATCACTTACTAATCTCCTGTCCCATTCTCCACACTTACTGCTTCAACATTTTTCCTTTCTTCTTGTTACCAACTGTGCCAGCCCCTCGAATCTCTGTCTGCCTTTCTTCTTACCATGTTGGGAGGACTGAGGCCATCTGACAGGAGCAGTGCTGACAATACTGGATTTGGAGTCAGGGGATCTGGGTTAGAATCTTACCTCCGCTAAGTCCCATTTCTGTGGCTTTAGGCAAGTCATTTCATTTCCCTGGACCTCATGGTATTCATTTATAAAATGAAGAAATCGAAATAAATAATTTCTAAAATCTATCCAACTCTTCAATATATGGTCATACAAGTTTCTCCTTTAAAATTTCTTGTACCATCACCCATGATCTATTTCCCTTTTCTTGTAGAAGAGAAGGTATGTCTTATATCTCCATCCTAATGATAATGCAGCATACAGTAACACTGCCTCTGACCTCTCCATGATGTCGCTGCCCATGTTGTTGTTTCTTACTCATATGGCCTCAGTCTCTATCACTGCTATGTATCACTGACTGTAAACATATTTGGGTCTTTTTAATTTTTAAAGAAAGCTTTCCTTTGACTCTTCTACCCCATCTAGCTACTGTCTAGCCTCTTTCTTCTTCTTCCTGAAAAAGCTTCTTGAAAAAATAGGTTGCATCTGATACCTATACTTGTTCTCTACTCAGTACTTGGTGATTTTGCTTCCAATTCTGCTCTTCCAAAGTTTACCAGTGATTGCCTTATTAACAAATCCAGTAGTCTTTTAAAAGTTTTCAACCACCCCAACTTCCCTGTAACATTTGATATTATTTCTCTTCCTCCTTCTGAATAGTTTTTTCTTTCTTGGCTTCCAAGGTACCACATTCTCTTAGATTTCCTCCAACATCTCTTTGCTTCTCTTTTTCCTGATCCCTTAAATTTATTGTTCCCAAACAATCCATCTTTGGCTATTTTGCTTCTATGTTTACTCATGGTATCTTATTTATTTTCCTGGTTATAAGGATCTCCTCTCCACAATTGGCTTCTAAATCTATCTTCATCCTAGACTACTCTCTTAGGCTCATGACCCAATTCCCCAACAGCCGACAGGACATCATTCCCAAAATGTCCTAGCGGCACCCAAAACTGAACATGGCTAAATCAAATTTACTCGCTTTTCCCTGAAATCTGTTTCTCTTTCTGCCTTCACCATTCGTATCAGAGACACCACTAATTGACCAAGTGTCCCATGATTGAAATCTTAGTGTTATCTTTCACTCCTCAAAATCATTCAATGGATCCCTTTTGCTTATGAAATAATGTTCACCTACCTTAGCTTGTCATCACTACCTCACAGTGTCCTACCTTCCCAGTTTTATCTCATATTCCATACATGATAAGTAAACTGAGAAGCTGGCCATCTCTACATATGTATCTCATACTTGACCACCTCAAAGCCTTTCCTCTATTGTTCCCAAGCTATTATATCCTCTTCTCACCTTCTATCACTCATTGATAGTCTACTTTTCATTTATAGCCCAGTTTAAGGGCTATTTCCTCCATGAATCCTTCCCTTACCAGTAATGATCTTTCCCTCCTTGTACCTCATGTTAGGCACTTTATTTTAAAAATGGTTTTTATTGATATCTTTTGTTTTTATAAAGAACAGGTAGGTGGCTCAGAGGATAGAGTGCTGGGCCTGGAGTCAGAAAGATTCATCTTCCTGAGTTCATATCTGGCCACAGTCACTTTCTAGCTGTGTGACCCTGGACAAGTCACTTAACTCTGTTTGCCTTAGTTCCTTATCTGTAAAATGAGCTGGAGAAGGAAATAGCAAATCATTCCAATATCTTTGCCAAGAAAACCCCAAAATGGGGTCATGGAGAGTTGGATATGACTCAATAACACCACTACCACCACCATCAACATCATCATCATCATCAGCAGCAGCAGCAGCAGCAGCACACTACCACTAACAACAACAATAATAATAACAACAAATTTGTTTTTACATCATCTAGATTTCTCCCTATATTGCCTCTGCTTCTTCCTCCCAGAAGTCATTCCTTATAATAAAGGAAAACATTTTCTTTGTACTTTGATGGCAAAGTTCTTGATGTGGAGTCAGGACGATTTGAGTTCAAATCCTGCTTTATATACTTAGCTGTGTGATCCTGTGCAATTCACTTGAGCTCTCAACCTCAGTTTTTTCATCTGTAAAATGGGGATAACAATAGCACCTACCTCCCAGGATTGTTGTTAGGATCAAATAAGATAATATAAAGCACTTTGTAAATCTTAAATGGCTATATAAATGATAGCTATTTATTAGGATGATGACAATCATTACCTCTTATGCATTTAATTTTTTTGATTATGCTTATTTGGAGATTTATCATATTTAGATTTTAAACTTCATGAGGGCAGGGACTCTATCTTATCTAAAATTTTATATTTCTCCTAGCTCCTAGAATAGTACCCTGCATCTAGTTGGTGCTTAATAATTTTAAAAAAATAGAGGCAGTTAGGTGGTATAGTGGATAGAGCACCAGACCTGGATTCAGGAGGACCTGAGTTCAAATCTATCCTCAGGTACACAACACTTACTAACTGTGTGACCCTGGGTAAGTCACTTAACCCCATTGCCTAGTCAAAAAAAAATTAAAAAAAGTAACTAGGAAGAACCAAACTTATTTCCATCTAGGAAGTATACTAGGTTAGTGGCCTAGAACAATGGTATCAAAAGCAAATAGAAAGGGACCCTCTCATCTGTATGCTTGTGGCATATTGATTTAGTTTTAAAATATAATGTTTTCTATGTTTTATAATATTTTTATTTATTTTGTTAAATATTTCCCAAATACATTTTAATCTTGTTCTGGCCGTTGGATGGTGGGTGTATTTGATACCTCTGGTCTAGACGTAATGGATTGGGATAAAAATAGGGATTTAAGGACAAGGTTAAACAAAATTAAACTGTGGAATATTGGTATGCCTGTGCTACAATCAATTCTATGTACACCTGTACTTTTCAAATTTTAACTAAGTTTAATTACTTCCCTTAATTTCTTAGCATAATTTTCTAACTCATGATCTGTCTCTTTTGAATTAAGGGAAGGAATTCTTGCAGACCCTCTCAAAAATCAAGAGGGTAGTTAAATTTTTTTTTTATTATAGTGTTGACTGATGAGCCTGGGGAAAAGAGACAGAAGGAATCCTTTAGGTATGGGGTTTTGGGGTTCATTTGAGGAGAGTTGCACTCTCCCAAGGCATTTCTCCAAGACTAAGACCTTTAAAATGAATTCTCTTTCAAATCTTTCATCATGGCACAGAAATTGATCTGGCATATGCATAAACCATCAATTTTTTGGTCTTTCAGTCTTAAAATATTTATGGAACTCCAGGAAGAAGGAATCAAGCATTTTGAACCTTTGCCAGTACTAACACTGAAGAACAATGAGATCTCTCCAAAAATGGAATAAGTTACCATGAGTGAGACTTCACTGTGGGTCTTTGAGCAGATGGCCAACTCATCATTAGTCACAGTATGGAAGAACTCTTTATACTCTAGATTGGGCTAAGTGGTCTCTGTTGTCAACTTTCCAATCTAGAAATGTCTGTGATTCTGTGATTGACTTTTTGTGAGAGGGATGGAACCAGAGAGATTCCTGAAGCACTATTTATTGGTACCAGGATTTTTCTGAAGCTCTGATTTTGAATTTTGCTTTTCTATGAATCATTCACTGTAACTTTGTGAGTCTGAGCTTTATTATTTTTTCATTTGAGAGACTATATAGCAAGACTCTCTTTAGATGGGCTTTTGCTTAAGATTAAGGTGGCTTTATGGTAACTTATGGGAAATAGTATTTTTACTACATGCATCTGTTTAATTAAATCTTGATACATCATCTTGGAAAAAAAATGCTTTTAGCATTGAAGTCCTGGGGAAAATGCTGACAGAAAAATGATCCTTTCAAATCTAGGTTTAAATGAGACAAATGGGAAAATGTGCAAGATTTGATTATCATGCTCTTGTTTTCATTAATGAAATTAATTTATTAATAAAAATTAATTAATTGTTAACGCATTGTTTCTAATTGCCTTTATTTTAGAGTTATGATAGCTTGGCACAATGGTACTGAAAAATATAGATATGAATAATAACATAGATAAATAGTAAATTAAAAATCTTAAAGTAATAACATGATGCTAGTCTTCACCAGTCAGGATATGCTAGTTTATGGCTAGTCTCTGTGAACAGTCACAGTCCTTGGCAGGGAAGCACTGTGAGCCAGGTATGTACACAGTAATTCCCAGGATTATATATACTAAGGTTATCATGGTATGGTGACAGCATAGTTACCATTTCCTGATTGTGAGCACAAACAGAAATTCATAGAGAGGCAGATAGTGGCTGTAGTCACCTTTTGTTAACTATATCCAAGCATAAAATGCTAAGGAACAGAAAGAGATGTGAATGTGACTAGTGTCAGAAAAATTTCCCATACCTCTTAAAGTCCTTGGCTGGAGTGTGTTCACATCTTCCCTGTGGATTAGATTCGTGGCTTGAGTCCTTTCCAAGAGATGTGGTGACTAGGGCTGGAGCCAAGACTTTTCCCAAGCACTTTACGGAAGGGTCGTAGCTACATTTTATAGAAACCTAATAAAAATAATAACAATAATAACCCCTAAAAAACAGTAGTCAAAAAAATGGTAAGTTCACTTATCTTCAAATCCAATCTCCTGCAAGAGGCTTTCCTGCCTCTCCCTTTCCCCCAGTGCCTTCCTTCTGAGATTACATTTATGTATTTACATAAATATGTTTACATAAATATATGTGTACATATATGCACATGCATATATGTACATTATATAGAGACAGAAAGGAGAGAGAGAGAGAGAGAGAGAGAGAGAGAGAGAGAGAGAGAGAGAGAGAGAGAGAGAGAGAGAAAGGCATGGAGGGAGTAAAGGAGGGAAGAAGGAGGAAAGAGAGAGGGAAGGGGAGAGAGAGAGAGAAAGAATGAGAATGAGAATGTACATAGTTCTATGCGCGTGCAGTGTTTTTGCCTTTCTTTGTGGCACATAAAAAGTGCTTAATAAATTGTTGTTGATGGACTGACATATCCAGAACATCAGTCAATTAGTTGACTTCATGCAAAAATTTTCCTCAGGAGTTCAGCACCAGATTGCTGTGCAACGTCCAACTTTCTTTAAAGCAGCAGCTTGAGTAAAGTAAGGCTCTTTGATGAACTCAAATAGAACAATAGTGCTTTCTACTCCCAAAGCTGCTGCTGAATGAGATCTTTTGTTTGAAATACTAAATGAAGCTCGCCACAAATAAGCAGCTCTCGATTAAAATGGGGGATATCATGGCCCCTAAATAGTATGTATTTTGTAGGGATGAGTCCTGTTATTCAGCATTACAATTTATAGGATTATCATTGAAATTAACTCCGATATAGAATGACTATATTTGATTCATGATCTTATTTTGATTGATTTCCCCCGTTTTCTCTCACCTAGACTATGTAGCCTCCTTATTTGTTTCCTCATCTCCATTTGCTGCATGCATCTGCCAAATGAATTTTCCCAAATGACAAGCCTAAGCACAGCACTGCTGTGCCCAAGGACCTTCAGTGCCTCCCCACGGCTTCTATGATAAAACACAAACGCTGTTTAACATTTGAAGCTTTTCCCAGTTGGGCACCAAGTTATCTTTCCAGAATGATTTTATGTTATTCTCCCTCAGACATTCTAAATTCTAGTCAAACAGGCCTTTTTGCTCTTTCCTGTCAATGCCATTCTATCTCCCCTCTGACCTTTACACAGGCTGTCTTTTAGATTTGGAAAGCCCTGCCTCAATCTCTTTAGCTTCCTTAGAGATCCAGCTCAAGTGCTAATGTCCTACGTGAGGCCTTTCTTGATTCCCTCAGTTCTTAGTATCCTCCTCCAAATGACCTTTTACCCTAATAGAATGTAAGCTCTTTGAGGACAGGTACTGTTTCACTTTTGTCTTTGTAATTCTGGTGCTTGGTGTAGTGCCTTTCATGTAAAGGTTCTTAATAAAGGTATGTTCAATGATTGAAGGAATTGTCAACAGCATCAAAGCCTTCCAAATTTCTTAAATCTTTCTGTGAGGTAGGTAGTGTAAATACTAACATTTTGATTTTATAGCTGAAGACAATGAGACTCTGGGTTTTTGACTTGTTCATGGTCATATATCATCATATTTCTTTTACAAGTAATAAATGAGGCAGGTTTGGCACCTGGGTCTCTAAGCCCAACGTTCTACCAAAGACGTATTTTGCTACTTTGGCATATCTGTGATATCATGAAGTGAGTATTCTCTTTTAAGATGAAGATTACAACTTCTCATGTTGTATGACTCATGACCAGATTTTTCCCACAAATCTTCCAAAGGGAACCACGCAAGGAACCTTCCACGCAGGGAACATTCCTCTGGTCCTTTTGATATTGTGTAGTCACCAATGGAGCATATAGTCTCTTATTTTATTATCTACACAGGCCTCTTTTTGGTCAACCAATCAACTGGCATTTATTAAGCATTTGCTGTATACTTGTTAGAGTTTCAGAAATTCAAAGAAAGGAAAAAAAAGCAGTCATAAATTTCCATAATGATATCTTTTATGCCTCTTTTGCTTTATAATTCTTCAGTAGAAATGTGTTATTGTCTACTCATGCCCACCATAAACCCTTCTTCCATTGCTTTTTGTTAAGCTCTTCAGAAAAATGTTATGTGTCATGATTTTCAGCCATATGATATCCCTGGATTTTTAAAATGAGGTGATTCAAAGCAGTACACAATTTATCAAATGTAACATAACTCATTCTCCTCTTTTTAAATTCTGGACCCAATTCATTTTCTTTGATAAATGTTTGTGTACATTTGTACTGATGGATCAACTCTATGGTCCATTCATCCAAGCACATATCATGATCTGGAAAATTATAATTTTATGTCTACTTGGTTTTTCCCATGTGCATAATAAGATCAAACTTTTTATGAGAATAATCTTTAAACCTATATAAATCTATAAAGAGCATCCTTGATAAAAGTTTAAGAAAAGAACAGCAAGGTTTTCACAAATGATTTTGCACAATAGAGATATTTTAAAAGTTACACAGCCGACTGAAAGGTATAGATAATACAACTTCTTGTCATTTTTTCATTTGTTGTTTATTGTTTGTTATTGAAAAGCAGTTTATACAGTAGAAGAAAACATTTGTTATAAAGATTATTTTCTAACAATATGACTCCCATGTACATCTTAAAATCATACTAGATTATTTATCCAAGATGTACACATGGCCTATTAAATAACACTACAAGATAGTGTATGATAAGTTCCCAATGAATAGTACTAGCAGACTGGGGTTTCAGAGGAAGAAGAAATTACTGTGGGCTGGATTGATAAGGATTGCTTTCAGGAGGAGTTGGGACCTAATATGGGCAAAGAAGGGCTAGTACTATTTGGATAGCCTGAGAACAGAGGGTGGCATTTGAGGTGGTGTTAACAAGGCAGCAAAGCTGGAATACATAGTATTTTCTTGAAACCTGGGGGAGACAGTGAATAGACCAACCTCATAGAATGGAGGGCTCAAGTTTGGAGTGTTTTGGTACATAATGTTGGAAAGGGCCATTAGAGTTAGATTTTGAAGAGTTTAGAATGGCAGCCTATGAAATGTGGATTTGGTTCTTTAGGTAATGGAGAGGAATGGAGGGTTTTTGGACAGTGAAATGACATAAAGAAAACATCATTTTAAGAAAGTTAATGTTATAGCAATGTGCAGGCAAGACTGGAGGCTAAAAGTCTGCAGGCAGAAAGATAAGCTGGGAATATGTGTGACTTTGGTTTCTGGCAAAATTCTAAGACATTATTAAAAAGATGGTTAGTAAAAATCTAGAATGTCTGATACAGTGTTTGGTATAATCTGTCATGCCACGCTTATAAAAATAATGGAAAGATGGGGGGTAGGTGATTGTACAATTAGATTCAAATGGCCAGACTCAAATAGTAGTCATTACTGTTTTTACGTTAACTAAAAAGAGGTCTTTAAATAGAGTACTGCATGGTTATGTGCTTGGCCTAGTGCTTTTTTAACATTTTTATCAATATCTCAGACAAAAATAAGTAAAGATAGGGGAGGGAAAGCATGGTTAGATAGCAGTTTGTCTGAAGAAGATTCTTGGGTTTTTCATAGCCTATACTACCAAAATAGCTAATTGTATGTCAAGAGTGTGAGATTGCAGCCAAAAACAACGACAACTAAGTCTATCTTGGGAGATAGATAGATTTGAAGGAGGTCAGACCACCTCTAGTGGCATAGTGGATAGATCACTGAGCTTATAGTTAGGAAATGGCCTTAGGCACTTACTAGCTATGTGACCCTGGGCAAGTCACCTAACCTGTTTGCTTCAGTTTCCTCAACTGTAAAATAGGGATAATAACACTTTACTTCACAGATATATTGTCAGGATCAAATGAGATATTTGTATTTAGCACAGTGCCTGGCACATTGTAGGTACTATATAAATGCTTATTCCCTTTCCTTATGGGTTCCACATTTTAGGAAAGACATTGATAAACCTAAAAACATCCAGAGGAGAGCAGTCAGAGTGATGAACTGTCTTGACTTCATGCTATATGAAGACTGATTTAAGGAACGGTGCATAATTAATTTAGGGAAGACAAGATTCAGCTAGAAAGGATAACCACCTTTAAATATCTGAAGAGTTGTCATATGGAAGAGGGGTTAGATTTGTTTTGTTTGGCCAGAAATTATATAACTAGTAGCAGCATGTAGAAGTCAGAAGGAGGCAAAGTTTGACCTTAAGTAAGGAAAAAGGTCCTAATAATTAGAAGTCTCCCAAAGTGTAATAGACTGCCTCAGGTGACAGTGCGTCTTTCTACTCCCTTGCCTCTCCACAAACACACACCATTGTGTCCAGCAAAGGCTGGATGATTACTTTTGGGCCTGTTGCAAGGGGGATTCTTTTTCATGTAAGAGTTAGATTCAATACAGGAAGGCAATAGACAGACAGCAAGCACTTATTAAACACTTACCAGGCACTGTGCTAAGTTCTGGGGACACAGATAAAGGCAAAAAGACAATCCCTGCCTTCAGAGAGCTGAAGAGAGTGTATGGTTGTGGTGGTGGTGGGAGAGGTGCCTGAGCTGGGGCGTGGTGGTGAGAAGCATAGCTGAGAGGGGAATAAAGCATGGTTGGACTAGGCTCATCTTCAAAATAGAGGTCCCTAGGAGGAATTCACCAATGGGAGATGGGGGCCAGAATGGTGATGATGTTCCGGGGTGAGAAGGCCTAGGAGCTGAGGGAAATTCCATGAGATAGTAGCTGATACATGGTGGTGAAGTCTAGAGCACAGCGGGAAGAGAAATGGTCCCTGAGGTCCGTTATGATATCCTGGAGGCTATTGTCCAAAGTTAAGCAAGAAGTGATAAAGTCCTGTACTATGGTGACAGCAGTATAAATGGGAAGAAAGGAATGTTTGCGAAACCCTGATGGAGAAAAACATTGTCAGGACCTGGTGACTGAACAGGTAGGGCAGCACGGGAAGGAGAGGTTAAATATAACTTTGAGATTTCAAGTGCGAATGACTTGGAAGAGTGATGACACTGTACCATCGATGGAAATGAAGAAGTCAGAAGAGAGGAGGCAAATTTTCAGAGAAGATAGATGATGAATTTTGTTGAAAGCATGCTGAGATTGAAATGACTCGTATGGATTTCCCAGTGGAAATTTCCAGCAAGCAGGTAGAGATTGGAGCTTGGATTTCAAGAAAGAGGACAAGGGTAGTGATAGAGATTGGGCTGTTACCAACACGTAGGTGACAATTGAAGCCATAAGAGGAGATGTATTCTCCAGGGGAGGAAGTATAATAAGAGTAATTAGTCAAGGATTGAGTTTTAGAGGAGGAAAAAGAACTAATGAAGAATAGAGATGCGGAATGTTGTAGAGAGAAGTCAAGGGTGATCCTGGTGACATATCTACATCATAACCTAGTAAATACCTTGTGGGTAAATATATATGCCTAAAGATTTAACCTAATATTCTGCAGTTAAAATTATTTTTAGAGATCCACTTCTAACACTACTTAGCAGTGTGACTTCAGGTTAAGCCAATTAACTTCTCTGAGCCTCAGTTTCCTCATCTGTAAAATGGATATGAGAGGCAGCATAGAGTAGTGGATAAAGAGCTAGTCCTGGAGTCAATCTCTGACATATACTGTCTTTGTGACTCTGGACAAGTCACTTACCTGCCAGTACAACTATCTTAGAATGTAAGTTGCAGAACACTGGCCGATTTACTTTGGTAGAAAGAGTTTCTTCACTGGGAGCTCACCTCACTGATGAAATCCTAGGTCCAGTCAAAAAAAGGGGAGGTAATATTTGCTTATACACTTTGTACACCTGAGCTATAGAAATAATTTAATTGTATTGATGCAGCACTTTAAGATTTACAAAGCACTTTATATAGTCTTATCTCATGTAATCCTCACAACAATCCTGGGAAGTAGGTGTTGTTGTTATCATCATCATCATCATTGTCTCCAATTTAGAGATGAGGAAACTGAGGCAAACAGAGGTTATGTGGGTCACGCAGCTAATAACTGTCTAAAGCAAAATTTGAACTTGGGTCTTGACTCCACATCCAGCACTCTATCTAATGTGCTGCCTAGCTACTGCTATGTGAGCTGTGAATCACTGTTGTTACTATTATTATCCCATAGGACCTTTGGGCCTAATAAGATCATAAATGCTAAGAAGAGACACACTTTTCATTTGAGTCCCTTTTTTTTCTTTTTTAAAAATTTTATTAATTTATTTTGATTTAGCAACAATCACTTTTGAGTCCCTTTCTTAATATATTTTGTAACTTTTTCATGAGCTTTGTGATATCTTTGATTTCATGCTAATTTAGGTAGATACAGAACATCTCATTCTAGTGAATATGATTTAATATAATAGAAATTCTATATTAGAAAAAGGTTTTGGAAATTAGGTATTAACCATGCCTGATCCTGGAGGGATAATTTGCTCCATGAGAAAAAGATTTTTCCCAATTGGTGGTCAAAATCTCTTAGGAGTAGGTGATCTAATTATCTTGACACTTACTAAGATTAGGAGATTTTTCAAAATCAAAATCTCTAAAGCCAACAGTTTAATGTTAATTTAACTTGCATCCATCCTAGTGACCAGTTAATTTATATATTAAACTGAGAGGTAACCACGGAGTAACATCAGGTACACGATATTTTATATTTTTAGTTCCATGTCCTATGGAAAGAAAGCTCATAAAAGTCTTCTATTTATATATACCTACTCAGGGGGAGATCAATTCAATAAACAATTATTAAGCCCCTACTATATGCTAGGCACTGTGCTAAATGCTAGGTTAGTAATAGGGGTGTGCACGTTAGGGGATATCTTTTTTTGTGGAGTTGAAACCAGGCAAAGCTGCAGATGGAGACTGGAGTGAGCTGGAAGTCCAGTGTTTGCCTTCTATGAAGGAAAGCATTGGGAGAGATTTAGTACTTCACCCTCCAGCCTTCTAATCAGAGGGGAGAAGAGGCTAAGGAAAGTGCTATCCAAAGCTAGAGTTAGCAGCATGGCAATGATACAAGGTGGCTAGATGGTGCAGTGGATAGAGTGCTAGTCCTGGAATTAAGAAGTTCAAAATGGCCTCAGACACTTACTAGCTGTGTGACCCTGGGCAAATCACTTAACCCCATTTGCTTCATTTTCCTCATCTGTTAAAAAATGAGCTGGAAAAGAAAACGATAAACCACTCCAGTGTCTTTGCCAAAAAAGTCCCAAATAGGGTCATGAAGAGTCTGACATGACTGAAAAAAAAATGACTGAACAACAACAGATGTGATTAGAAGTGGTCGGTTTATCCTGAGGGGGGGCTTCTTGTTCCATGGAGTTGAAACAAGGCAGACCCTCAGATGGAGCATAGTGATATATAGTTTGAGTTGCAGCCCCTGCCTTCAAGGAATCTACAGTTTGATGGGGCATTACACACCAGTATAAGAAAAAGGATATCCAATGTACACACTGAGTGCATTAGAGAGTTTAAAAAAAAATAAAGTGCTATGTGAAGACTGAAGTAAAAAGTCATTTTGGACTTTGCCTGGCCCTTTCCATTGTGATTCTTTTTTTTTGTTTGTTTTTAACATTTGGAGGCAATCAGGGTTAAGTGACTTGCCCAGGGTCACATAGCTTGTAAGTGTCTGAGGTCAGATTTGAACTCAGGTCCTGCTGATTGCAGGGCCAGTGCTCTGTCTACTGTACCATCTAGCTGCCCCACCATTGTGATTCTCTTATTCTGCCTGGTAGCATAGATATTTGCGCAGGTGTCTTTTCCCCTATTTGTTCACAAGCTTCTTGAAAACAGGTTTGTGCTATATTCATCTCTGTTTCCCTAACAACTAATATAGTGACTTGCATATAGTAGGAGCTAATAAATTCCTTGAGGGCAGGAACTACCTTCAGTTTTTTTATTTGTTTAATCATCATCTAATATATTAATTTGAATGCAGTAGGCACTCACTAAATGCTCACGGAAGAGAATAGAATAAATAAATGTTTGTTGAATTGAAGTGATGACCTGGGTGTGGAGGGGGAGGGATAGCAGGTAAAAGGAAGACAATACCAAGGATGGATGATAGATTGTAATTTTTATTGAAATTCTTGGAGGCAGCCATACTGTAGTGAATAGAGGGCTGGCCTTGGGGGACAGGAAGACCTTTGTTCAAATCCAGGCTTTGCCACACACTGGCTGTGTTACCCTAGCCAAGTCACTTAACTTCAATTCTCAATCTTTTATTGGCAGAGGGAGTCTCTTCACGCGAGAGTTCCTTACACCAGTGAAATCATAAATCCAGTTCCTATTGCTGGCCACTTTATTATTTGTTGTTGTTGCTTACATTTGTTCTGATTTTGCTTAGGCCTAAAATATCTTCTTTGAGTATCAGTTCTGTGAAAAAAATTCCCATTTCAGTTTTTGTTAGGTTAATTATGTATACCCTTAATTATGACTCCCTCAAGCCCCTCTTTTTTGTCTTGATTCATTCTGTGTTTCTTTCTCCCTTCTGTCCTTTAAGATTGTCTGAAGCTGGGGAATTCAAAAGTTCTTGTTTTTTGAGCTCCAACTCCAAGGTATGTGGTGAAGAAGAAAGAAGAATGCAAATATATATATTTATCCCTGACTTTAACCTTTCATTTTTTCTTTCATTTCCTGTCAAAATTTCTTTCAGATGAATACACACACACAGACACACACACATAAACACACAGACACACATATTTTGGTCCAGATGCATGCCATCTTCTAAGAGATTGGATCTCTTTATTATCATGATCCAGTACACCTTCCCTGGTTGCTGTCTTTCAAGCCTTTCCAAATGGAGCTTTTCATCATATATGTCTTAGTTATCTAGCTTTGCATGTTGATATGAAAGGCCCATGGTTTATGCATATTTAGAATGATGAGCCTTTTGCAATGGCGATCAACAATGGAATCATGCCTTAGCAGCCTTCAAGTTATCTCCTTTGTTAAAGAGCAATGAGTCCCCTTTATCACTAAGTTAGCATATGGCTCATAAAGCTGTTATAAAGGGGACTTGTCTATAGATAATAGAAATAACTGCTCTTTCTCAGTGGATTCATATTCATGTAAATAATAACTCTTTGTATTCATAGATCACATTTCCCTAGAGGCCTTTGGTACTTTTCAGTTTTGAATGCTAGGGAATTACTGAAATAATTCCAATGACTGAATTATATTGTGAAGCACTTGATTTGTTACAGAACTATACCACTATGGAATTAAATAGTTCATCTTCAGGATACCTGAAGTATTCTGCAAGCCAGATCTCAAAAAAATCATTGTTGGAACCTGGTCTTTGAGGAAGTAGCATCAATTTTAGGTAAGTTCCAATAATCAGTCAGCTAGATTCTCAGTGTAAGATTTATAGAGAGACGTGGGCCAGAAATTACACAGGATGAGAGAGTATGGGAAGATCATAACCTGTCTGGAAGGACACCAGTGAGTTCATATAGGAATTATTTAATTAACAAAACAGGACCTGCTGGTACTCCATTTAGAAGAAATTAGGTGAGGGGAAATTGATCATCCAGTTGTTTATGTCTCCAAAGACTTACCTTTGATGTTTATACGTAGTCATTTATACATAGTAGTTTTCATGTTTTTTTCACCCAATAACTAGGCTATGAACTCTTTGAGGGTAGGGAATGGCAGAGGAAAGAGTCATGAATAAGCCCCAGCAGATGACCATGAGATATTGAGTGAATGATAGTTCCACAAATAGAAATATCGAAGCCAGAAATTGGAGCATGTCTAAGGGAAAAGGTAATGAGCTTGGTTTTGGAGACCTTGAGTTTGCTACTAGGACATCAAGATAGAGGCTGTTACAGGTGTAGGTGTTGAGCTTAGAAGAAGGGTCAGGATTGGAAGTGCAGATTTGGGAACCATCTGTAGAAAGGGAGTTGCTGAACCGTAAAAGAAATGTGATCACCTAAGGTGAAAGGGAAGAGAAAAAAGAGAAGATGCTTAATAATAGCTGTTGGGGAATCATCTACAGTCAGAGGTCAGGTTATGTCATCAGTGAAGGTGACGTAATAGGAAGACCAATGGACTGTGTTTTTCTAATTATCAAGCCACGTCCATTTCATCTATGTAACATCTTTTGCATTCATCCTTTCCTCTCTATTTCCACTGCCACTTTCCTAGTACTGGAACCAATTATTACGTGCTTGGATTATTTCAGTAGATTCTTTTTTTTTACATGAGGCAATTGGGATTAAGTGACTTGCCCAGAGTCACACAGCTAGTGAATGTTGTGTCTGAGGCTGGATTTGAACTCAGGTCTTCCTGACTCCAGGGCTGGTGCTCTTATCACTGTGCAACCTAGTTGCCCCTCAGCAGATTCTTTATGGGTCTTCCTACCTCTTTTCTCTCCAGGCTTTCAACCAGCCTTCATACCAGTACCAGATGCTCATAGATCTGTCCATATTAATACTGTGCTCAGTTCAGTAAAGTTCAGATTCCTTTGTCTGGCATTCAAGGCCTTGCACAATTTGACACCACTTTTCTTTCCATTCTTATCTCAAATTATTCCCCTCCATGCACTTTAATGTTCCAAACTGATGACTTTACTTTGTGAGTACTTCTGGCATTCCTCTGTCTCTACACTTTCACTATTTCCATTGCCTGGAATATTCTCCCTCTCTAACAGGGAAGACTTGTTGAACTCCTGCCAATCCTTTCATGCCCATTTCAAGGGTCATTTCCTTCAGGAAACCTTCCCTGATTCTTTTTCTCAGTATCTACTTTTCCACTCAGAACTCACATAGCACTTTGTTTTGTACTTGCCTAAGAAGCTTATAAGGCAATACTATCTATCAGCACTCATTCATTTCATTCTCCTGCTAGACTATAAGACACATGAAGAGAGGGACCACGTGTTGTTAGGATGTAAATTCCTCTAGAGTAGGGGTTGTTTTGTTTTTTGGTTTGTAACCTCAGCACCTAGCACAATACCTGACAGGCAGTAGGAGCTTGATAGATGATGACTAAGTGATTTTCAGGGAGAAAAAAGGCCAAGGATGCAAAGATTTAAGCTCCTTAATGGTAGAAAGGCACTTTCTCTATGCTCAATGGAACCTGTCCATGTTGGCATTCACAGTTGTACTTTGAGATGGACTCAGAAGGTACTTGGAATACCATCCACACTGGTACTCCGCCAATGGGTATCGATATTCACAATATTTGGGATAAATCATTATCTGCACTCAATATATGTTTGAAGGAAGATGGATTATATTATGTTAGGGATCGAATGAAAATGAAACCAACGTAACTACTGGATTAACCCGCCCCCCCACCCAATTTAATCTGTTTATGTGTAAATCAAAATATAGAAATGTATTCCTGATTTCAAGTCCCTGACTTAATTTTAATTATAAAATTGGCAACTTCTGGGAGTCAATCTGGAAACCTCTCAAACCCTCCATATAGCTGAGTGGCCTCCGTTATTAAGCTGAGAATTTAGATTCTTTGTTTCCTTGAACAAAATTCAATAAGCTGGAAAACTAGTCACTCACAAGAACCAAATGTTGCCACAGCGAGAAGCAGAGTGTGCACCATTTATATATGAACTAGAGAAACTTTGAGAACATTTAGACAATCCTGGTTGGATAAAAGCTGAGTTGACATTTTCAGGGCAGCTCAGTTTTCTAACATTGTGGTTCCAGATGTTTCAGTCTGAAAAATGAGTAATGTCAGGCTCTGAAAATTGGATGAAGGTGGAGAACATGCCTGAGTAGTTTTTACGTATTCATAATCATAGCTGTCAGATTGCTATTTCTCTTGCCCGGCACCATCTCCTCCTTTTTTTTCCTAGCATTTGTTTGAGCAGCATAACAAGACCATGTAATCTCAGCTTGGACCATGTCTAGGAGTGTTTAAATTACATCATCGCCTTCTCTTGCCACTGCCATCAAAGAAGGGGGAGGTAGCAAGCACCTGTTACTGGAACAGGGACTTCATTTTCTGATTGATTATTGTCTGCTCCTGGAAGGTGAAGTTGTACTGATCTATATGAATAGACCTGACTTTGTATATGTAATAGCAGGAATGAATACCCTGAGACGGCTTCTGGTGATCTTCATTACAGGATGTATTGGGAGTCTTCTGCTGGCACTGCTATGGCAGCCCCTGGGGGAATCCTTCTAAGCCTAGCTCTTCCACTTTTTGTAGTTACTTGCAAGGGCTCATTTTATTGAAAGTGGTATTAGTTGTCTCTTTAGTATTCTCTTTCCTCTTTGGATGCTTCTCCTCCAAGAGTGTCCTGTACTGTCATGCCACAACCAACTATCCGGCCACTTTAGACAGGAAGCACCCTGCTGTAGGGAGAGGAGCACTGGATTTGAAGCAGGAAGACTTGAGTTTGAATCCTGGCTCTGCCACCAATACCCATAAGCCTTACTCAATTCATTCAACCTCTCTGGGGCTCAATTGCCTCATCTGTAACATACAGTTGGGGGGGTTGACCTAGATTAATCAGTCACAAAACATTTATCAAGCACCTACTATGTGCCAGGCCCTATGGAGACGAATAGAGAAATAAGACAGTCCCTACCTCAAAGGTCTTATAGTAGATTCTAGTTGATTTCTTTTCTTTTTCCAACTCTAAATCCATGATCTCTATGCTTTGGGCGTGCTTCACCCATCTCTGCATATTATCCCTATTCCTTTACAGGCTAAACTTTATAATCTGATAAACAATTTTTACTAAGACATTATTAGATATTAATGAATGTGATACCTAGGTAGGATTTGTGCACTTAAAAATGAGCCTTGCTGGCATTTTTATATTCTCTTACAAAATGCACATATCTGTATATAAAAACTTCATCTACTTCACAAGATATAGGTGCTAATAAGTTACATATATAACTTATTATTTATATATTGCTTACATAACAACATATAATAATATAAGTAATATATAAACAATGGTTATTTGTATGTTACTTGAGCAGCTCAGTGGTGCAATGGATACAGTGCCAAGCCTGGAGTCAGGAAGACTCATCTTCTTGAGTGCAAATATGGCCTCAGACACTTACTAGCTGTAAGACCCTGGGCAAGTCACTTAACTCTATTTGCTTCAGTTCCTCATCTATAAAATGAGCTGGAGAAGGAAATGGCAAACCACTCTAGTATCTTTGCAAAGTAAACCCTAAAATGGGGTCAGGAAGAGTTGGATGTGACTGAAACAACAACATATATCATTTATATTATCATGCAAACACATTATATAATAATATAACATAATTATCTAAATTATATTATCTAATATACTGTAATACATATTTTATTTCTATATTACTTCTATAATACAATATACATTGTTATATAACATAAAATGTAAATATAAGCATTATATAAATAGTAATTATTTATATATTACTTATGTAAGTATATCAAATAAGTAATACATAAATAACAAGTCATATATATTGATTATTAACACCTCTACTTTGTGAGGTAGGTGACGTTTTTATATGTAGATATATGTGTATGTATGTGTATGTGAGTGTTTGTATATTTTGTAAGGGATATAAAGATGCCAGCAAGGCTCATTTTAAAATGCCAAAATTCTACCTAGGACTCATACTTGTTAATAGTCAATAATGTCTTAGCAAGAATTGTTTATCAGATTATTAAGTTTGGCCATAAAGGAATAGGGATAATACATGTAGGTAGGTGGAGCTGGCCCAGAGTATAAAGATGGTGGATTTAGAGTCTGAAGAAGAGAAGAAGCATATAGGGTTAAGTGCTAGCCAGTGTTTGTCAGAGGCAGGGTTTAAATCAGGGTTTTGCAGGGCCAGTTCTTTTCCTGCTTTAGCAAATTGCCTCTCACTCAGATATTAAATGCCATACCTGGAACTTGGTAACTTTTTTTAAACTTCAAATTAGAGCTCATTCTTATATATCACAATGCCTTCTGGGAAATAATGCTTCTAAGAATAATGCTAGAAAAGAGCTAAAAGGGGGAAAAAAAAGAAAATTCAATTTTAATCTGTATTAAAAGAGGCAGGATCCTTTTTGTTCCATTATACCCAGATCGTATTTGGAATACTGGATTTTATTCTATAGTCAAATTTTAGGAAGAGTATTGCAAGCTGAAGTGTATCAAGAAGATAGCCAGGATGGTGATAGGGCTGGAGATCCAGCCATAGGATAATCATTTGAAGGAACTGAGATGTTTAGTTTGGAGAAGAGAAAACTTAGGAAGATATAAAACCTTTTCTTCAAGTATTTAAGGCACTGCTCTGTAAAACAAGAATTAAGCTTGTCCTAATTGGCCCCACAGTGTAGAATTTGGAGCAATGTGTAGCAGAGACAGATTTTGTCTTATAATAAGGAAAAATGATCTAATAGAGCTGTCTAAAGGTGGAATGAACTGCCTTTGGAGGTAATGAGCTCTCCATCGCTATAGGTCATAAAGCAACTGCTTAGTTGTCTAATATGTTGTGGGCTTGGGTGGGATGTGGAAAGAATTCCTTCTCAGATATAAGTTGGATTAAATGATCTTTAAGTCCCCTTCTAGCTTTGAAATTCTATGATTCAGTGCTTTTACTATCATGAATATTGGGCAAAATTTGAGAAAATTGAGGGAGATATTTTTGGGGAATGAAGTCCTTTTGAAGTCACTCACATCATATATCAGTGTCCATGGAATACTTAGGAGCATGTCCAGCCCTGTCTTACATACATCCTGTTTAACAACTGGCATGGAATGTAGAAGTCTAGTAGATTAGATCACATGAAACTTGGAGCAGAAAGGTCCAAGTCATTCATTCATTCATTCATTCATTCATTCATTCATTCATTCATTCGTTCATTTTTGTTGAGAACCCATAATGGTCTTGGGCTAGATCTCTAAAGTCCGGTTTTGAATTTGAAATTTTGTAATTCTGTGATTCTATGTGGAAAGTTCTATTAGGAAACAAAATTATACAAGTAATGTAGAAGTACCTTTCCTTGAGGAGCTTGCAATTTTGTAAAAAAAAAATAATAGCAACAATACAAAAACAGTTATTTAACTAGTGTCAAATTAAGTGTTGTAGGTCAATGTGGTGGGGAAAGTGCTGGATTTCAAGTCAGAACTTGAGTTCAAATTTTAGACCTCTCACTTAACATATCTATGTGATGTTGGGCAAATCACTTCCCATTTCTGGTCTTCAGTTTCCCCATCTATAAAATGAAGTATTTGAACTAGATGACCTTTTAAATCCCTTCCATCTCTAAATAGAAGGTCCTATGATACCATGAAAAGAAGGCATCAAGGTGGCAGTTGCATTTAAGCTGGGCCTTGGAGAATAGGTAGGATTTTAATGGGTGGAGCTGTCCTCCATCTCTTGGTAGAGGGCATGCAAAGGGAGAAAAGTACAAGGCATATATGAAGAAGAAGTAGTTGAGCTCACTCTGAATATAGAGTTTATTTAGGGGAGCAGTGAGAGTTAAGATTGGAAAAGGAGGTTTGTCCAAGATTGTGATGGATTTCGATGCCGGGTTAAGGAGTTTGAACTCAATTAGATAATTGATGGAGAGCCATTGAAGGTATTTTGGAAGAGAGGAATAGCATGATCAGAGCTGAAAAATGATAATGTAAGAGAGATTGAACTTCTTTTGAAAGGTTAGGGTGATATTGTGTGAGAGGGAGTAGAGAAGTCAGGAAGGCAAGTTAGGATATTTTCACAGTAGTCCAATAATTAAGTGATAAAAGCCTGAACTAGAGTGGTGTCAGGGAGATTGACAAGGAAGAGACTGATGAAAAATATACAGCAAAGGATAAATTGATTAAACTTGTTGACAAAATATGGGGGAATGGACAATGAAGAGTCAAATATATGCTTGAGGTTTTGAAGTTAGATAATTAATAGTGATGCCATTAACAGAAATAAGGAAATCAAGTGGAGGAGCTGGGTTTAGTGGAAGATGATAAATCTGGTTGGGACTAGTTGAGTTTGAAGCATTGGTGGGACATCCAATTCCACCTATATGTCAAGCAGGCAGTTGAAAATAAAGTATTAGAGTTTGGGAGATGGTACAAAGCAGAAAATTTGGGAACCATTTGCAAAAAGTTGGGAGTTGAAATCATGGGTATGAATATATATTCAAGAGAAAGTGTGTAGAGAGAAAAGGGCTAAAGGAATAAATCAGTATAAGGACTATAAAGTGCCTTGCAAATGTTAAAGCACTATGTAAATGTCAGCTATTATTTAGTTGGTTGTTGCCCTTCATTCCTGAAGGGGACCAAAAATGATATCACTATGTCGGGGTCAAGGTTCAGTGTGTCTGACTGTGGCTGATTGGACCAAAACAGCTTAGAAGGCTCTACTATAGTTGGGTACAAATAGTCCACAGGAACATTTGGAGTGTAGAAGTCTCTAAATTTGTGCATCTCATGTTTCTTTTGAGCTACTGCAATTCTCCTTTGTTTTTAGAGTACAGTGTGTTCTTTGATGTGGGCATGCCATACTGGGAGGTCCTGTGCCAGTGTTTCCTCATGTCTCACAATCAATTCCAAAATTCTTCAGAGAGACCTTGAGAGTGTCCTTGTACCACTTCTTCTGACCTTGGTGTGAGCACTTGCCTTGTGTGAGTTCTCCATAAAATAGTCTTTTGGCATTCAAACAACATGGCCAGCCAATAGGAGTAGAGATGTCTGCAGTAGAGTTTGAATGCTTGGCACTTTAGCTTGAGAAAGGACCTTAGTGTCCAGTACTTTATCTTGCCAGGTGATCTTCAGAATCTTCCTAAGACAATTCGAATGGAGGCCATTCAGTTTCTTGGTGTAGTGCTTGATATACTGTCCAGTTTTCATAGGCATATGACAATGAGGTCAGCACAAATGGCTCTGTAGACCTTTAGTTTGGTAAGTACCCTAATAATTCTTCTCTCCTACCCCTTCAGAGCCTTCCAAATATTAAATAAGGTCTGGCAATTCATATGTCAACCTCATCATCTATGGGTACATCCCTGGAAAGTATACTGTCAAGGTGAGTCAACTTATCCACAGCATTCAAAATTTCTCCATTTGCCATAAGCAATGGTTCCATGTATGGATAGTGTGGCACTGGCTGGTGGAGAACCTGTGTTTTCTTGGTGTTGGCCCAAATGAGCACAAGCAGCAGAGAACTGATCCATACTTTGTTGCATCTCAGCCTCTGAGACTGCATTGAGTATACAATCATCTGTGAACAAAAAGTCATGTACCAACTCTCCCTCCACTTTAGTCTTGGCTTGTAGCCTTTTCAAATTAAATAATTTACCATCAGTGTGGTAGCTGACCCTGATACCATTTTCATCCTTGTTGAAGTCATTTGACAACATTGCTGAAAACAGCTATTATTTGGAGAGTATGTAAAAGAGCAAAGGAGACAGAACATGAATAGCCAGATAAGTAGGAGGAGAACCAGCAAATATAGTGCCAAAGAAACCAAGGGAAGAAAGTTCAATAGCTACAGAAATGTCAAAGAGAAGGAGGTTGGAGAAAACTGATAAATTGATTAGGGGTGAACTCTGAGGATGCAGTTTTAGTAGAACAGAAGTTAGATCAGAAGGATTAAGAAGGCACTACATTTCTCTAGCATTCTGACTTTTCATTTCCTCTTCATCCTACGCATGCTTTTCAACTCCCAAAATGGCAGATCAGCTGCAGCCCAATTACTTAATCCTGATATTAAAGTGATTTATAGTGGTAGTGGGCTTGGAGGGCAAGTAAGTCAGGCAGAGCTATTCCTGAGTGCTTTCTTTCCTATTGATCTACTCAGCACACTGAATTATAAACTTTGGTCACACTGAACTATAAATTCTTATTCTATAGAAAAATCTCACCTATCTGCTGTAGGGAAATGTCAAAGTCTTGCTGTCCAATATGACTACATAAGGATCCCACAGGGAAGGGTTTGCCCTTAAAGACCATATTGGACATTCAGTAGCAAAATATGGGTTTATGAATGTTCATCAAACTGTTCAGTGGGAGCAACTCTTTCCAAATTTAAGAAATGAAACTGAGTAATAATGTATGAACAGTTTATTAACATACCCAGCATGAAACTTGGAGGTTTTGAAGCTTGGCTGTTTTTTTTTTTTTAGCAAGAATTGCTTTTTACAAAGTGCTGAGACTGCAAAAGCAGAGACAAGAATGTCAGAAAGGGAGGCTTTTATTGTTGTGGTTATTTCTTATTGGTCTCAGTTTTCTAAAACTCAGTCTTAATGGTTATTTAACAACATGGTCCCTGTGAAAAGTTGGGAGCTATTTACTCTGAACATGCAATCATTCTTACTCTGCAGTACATGTGCCCTACAGGAGAGAGAGGTTGTCAGGCGTGCCAACTGAAGTGAGTCTACCACTGCAAAGTTCTTCACAAAATGAATCTTTTAACTGGAGTTGTGGGGGTGTGGTATTAAATTGCTTGTGATGTCTATGATATGCATGTTTGTCTTCCTCAGAGTGGTGGAGGTGTAGGTTCAGGGTACCAGTGTTTGTGTTCCATAGCCTTGGATGCAGAGTTCCATGGGAAATGGATGGAACCTTACATTTTTGATATCACAATTATGTGTTGGTCCCTCCTGGAAAAGGAAGGGTTGTGTTTGGGGATGATGACTCAGAATAACTTACCTCACATTTGATCTATTCATTAAATTCGTTGTGACCTTACCCACCCAGAGGAATGCTATTAGAGAGACTTTGAGTAATGTTTAGCAAAGGACCCTCTGCCCTATCTGATGGAGGAGCTGTCTGACACACTTGTTACCTGAAAGGAACAAGGAGAATTGAACTGGCCATTTTTCAGCTAGAACATAAGAAGGCAATGTGTCCATGGGAGGAATCTGAGGAAATGTGGCTTAATGTTTAATCTTTGGAGAATGCATATCAAATAATAATGTCTGTTTAAGGTAGATACATGGGTAATGTTCATGAGTAGACTAGTGACTAACACTAACTCTGAGTGGTTTAGTGTTCAATGTAAATCAACTACAAAGAAAATCCTTTCCCCATCTGTGTCCTTACCAAATCAACCTGGAAACACAAAATTATGTGAATAAACAGTTTCCCTTTCTGCCTACCTATGTACCTTAGAATCACAGACTTTTAATGCTTCAAGGAACTTTAGAGATCACCAAACCTCATTTTCCAGGTGATAAAACTGTGAGGCAAAGTGACTTGTCCACAATCACACAGCTAATAACAGAAATAGGACTAGAGCCAAGGTCACTAGACTCCTAGGCTAGGGTTCTTTCCTCTGTACCATGCTGCTAGGCAGCAAAGAACTGATAGGAAACTTATGTTTGTTCACTCTCCTCTATTGTGTAGAATAAGTAGATGTTAGTAGGAGAAAGATCCTTTGACTTAATAACAGGTAATAATTAATAAGCAAAAGTATTGACTGAGACTGAGTACCTGCTATGGATTTCAAGATACAAAATTTAAGCCACTTTCAGAATTTAGATATTCTTAAGATGTTGAATGAATAAGCTGAATTGTAGAGAGGTGAATCCACCTCAAAGTCATACCATATGAAGATGCATAGAGTAGAAAAGAAATGACTTAGTGAAGACAAGATAGCAATTATATAATAGCTGAAGAATTGGCAAGTGAAGCTGGGCTTAGCTTTATTCTGCTTGGCTCCAGAGGACAGAACCATGAGCTCACTCCACTATGTAGAGATTAGAGAGAGATAGCATACTTACCCCCTTTTAGTTCTTGGATTTAGGTTTGCTACAAAGGAAATTTTCCTATCTCAAAACAATGAGATGCTTTGGGGGCAGTGAGTTTCCTCTCATTTGAGGTCTTCAAGAATGAGTGAAGCCCTAGCAACCAATTCCATTTTGTTGTTGAGGATCAGGTCCAGAATATAATTTCCTCTATTTTGTTCCCATATCTTTTGAGGGTGGATATTATTATTATTATTATCTTGGCTAGGTCAGGTGACTTGCCTAGAGTCAGACAGCTAGTAAGTGTTACGTGTCTGAGGCTGGATTTGAACTCAGGTCCTCCTGAATCCAGGGTTGGTACTCTATCCACTGCACCACCTAGCTGCCCCTAGTAGATATTATTTTTAAAGCAGTAGAAGCTATTAGCTACTTTCCTTTGGGCAGCAGAAGTAGGGATAATTAAAGTCTCCCATCACTACTATATTGTGTCCTCATGCCAAGTTTGTGAAGAGTGGTCTGTATCAGGGCTTCTTAAACTTTTTCCACTCATGACCCCTTTTTGCATTTTGGCAGTGTTTGTTGGCATTGCATGGTCTGAGGGCATGCTTTGCAGTCAGAACCAAGGCTGCAGTGAAGTTGCTCAATGCAATATGGGCAAGAGCTGTCAGAAATACCTTGGATTCATTAAGTGTTTGATTTTTATATATGTATTTTTTACTATTTTACTATTGCCAAATTTTTCACCACTCCATATGGGGTCTGACCCACAGTTTAAGAAGTGCTAGTCTATAGTATACTTCAATGACTATCTTTTCTGTTTAGAAACTTAGGTGATTTAGATCAGTGGTGTCAAACTCAAATACAAAATCACGTGGGCTGCATATTGACTTAGAAAACTACAAATGTACATTACCTATATAGTAATTTTACTTATTTTGTTAAACGCTTTCCAATTTCATTTAAATCTGGTTTTGGTAGCACCAGGGAACTTTGCATGCTGCTTGCAGGCTGAGAGTTTGATACCTCTGATTTAAATGAATTTATATTTAGATAGAATGCATCTAAATGCTCTTCACCATGCTTATCCCTTCTGGTTCTTGAATTTCTTCATATAAATATATCTCCTTAATGGCTAATCTGCCTGTTACCCTGTTTTGGAATAAGGAATATAACCATATTCCTGTATGGCTTAATACCACTAACTTCCAGTAATACCTGTGAAATAAAATTTGCCTCCTTCTTTAGAATTGCTAGTTCATTTTGCTTGTTACTCATACTTTGTGCATTTGTGTGTAGACATCAGAAGCTATAGGTTTTATTACTGCTCCTTTCTTGGAGTGCTTTCTCTTGTGATAGCTCAAGTTGTAGAATGGCTGTCTTTTGCAACTGATGAGTCTCACTTCAGAACTCAGGTGCATAATAAGTAGAAGGCATTAAGATATACCTGTCTGTATAGATACAGATTGATCTGAAAGAAGTGTTCTATGAGTTATCTGCTTTTGAAAAATGTGCCAAACATTTCTATAGCACTCTTAGGACTCTATCCTACTTCCAGAATACTGTACTTCCAGCCTTATACACACACACACACACACACATCTAGATCCAGTCAAACTAGAACACTTGCTAATTATTCTCTATGTCTCTCCCACTTTCTAACATTTACACATTCCATTGCTAGAATGTACTCCCTCCTCATTCTGCCTCATTTCCTCCTTTGAGGGCCAAATCAGGGGCCAATTCCTCCACAAATCCTTTCATAGTGTATCATTCTAAAAAGGATTTTTTTTCTCCTCAAACTTTCCAAGAGTACTTTGTTGAAATCTGTTTTTTTTTTCTCATTGTCATCTATCTTGTATCTGGAAGGGTGTATGTTTGTTGTTGATTAGGGCACCTCTACTTAGTTGAGTTCTCCAACTAACAGTCTGTATTCACAGCTTATAAAGAGTGTGAAGCCATGAATAACTCACACTCTATGATTCTTATTCAAGATAGCTGTGAAACTTGGAGTGATCCATTCACAGCAAGTAGGGGAAAGAAAAAGAAAGTTTTGTACTTCTTTATCATTTTTGGAAGTGTGAATAAGTATTTCTGTATGAATTAATGGAATTATAGAACAGCTAGCCTTTGACTGACCAAAGGATCATATATGCCTGATGGCATTAAAAAGTACAGTAGCTCTGAGGAGACTCATTTGAGAGAGGAGGATCTCTGGCAGTGGAGAAAAGAAACAACTATAAAGGAAGGACCTACCTCTTGAGAGGGAATCACCATTTACTTTATTCTTTGTGCCCTGCCCAGAGCATTGGTGAGATGGCTGCAGAATGATTTCTCTCTTCTCCTCTTATTACCATAGGGGAGCAACCTTTCTTGTAGGAAACAGCTTTCTAGTAGAGAGAAGGCCTAGAGAATAATGCTGCTTAGGGCCCCCCAGGAAATGCAAGTAAATAGCATGAGGGCAAAATGAGACAAAAAACCTCCCACCAGGGCCTTTTGGTGAGGGAGGAGCGAATTGCCTTTGCCTGTGTGGTTCTTTTGCATGTGTGCCTCTCTATCTGCAAATTCTATGTGTGAATCCATTATATCCAAGGATGCAGTGTATATTTGCCAGAAATTAAGCATCATTTCTATGGGAGATATATTTTGAAGCTACCCTTCTGATGATAAATGCCTTGGCTTTGAGCTAATTATATCCTTTGGCTGGCAAGAATAAAGACAAACACACTTGATGGGGGCTCATGAACTATAGTTTTAGGAATTCAGACCCACAGAGCACTCTGAAGCAAGGGTAGTCATGTCCCTTAGTGACCCAATCTAAGATTTTGAGTTGGGGGAATGGCTCAGAGGGAGTGCCATAAATCATAATTATTTATACATATGCTATATGCTACTTAGTAAGCCCTTTGTGGGCAGGGTCTATGCCTTTTTCATTTTTAAATCCTCAGCACCCAACATAGTGCTTTGTACACAGAAGGCACTTGATGCATGTTTGTTAAATTGAATTAAAAACTAAGCAAAACCAGGGCATGTCTTTAAACCAAAAGTACTGTTTATCCATTTGACAGGTACTATTTGTTGTACTTACAGGGCCCTGATAAACACATTCTTTCACTACATTAAAATATTCTACACCTTTTCCAGGGTAAAAACACATTTCTATAAAGGATATCACTATGTAATAGTGATATCAGGGTTGAGAAGAAGACCTGGACTGATAAGTATGTTACAGATTTACCATATTCCTTTGGGCTTTTTATGAATTGTCATATAATTGCCATCATTGTCATCTTATCACTTTACATTTCCATAGCACCTTTGACTATTTAAAGCCCTTTTAGATATATCATCTTATTCAATCCTTAGGTATGTAGAAATACCATTTTCTTGGTTCTTCAGATAATAAAACTGAAACATCTAGTTCTCAGAGCTAGTTGGTGGCAGAATTGGGATTCTAGCTCAGGTTTCCAGAGAGTTCCAATGTTCTTTCCGGTAGACCACACTGCCTTTTCATATAGTAGTTATGTTTATGGGGAAATGATTTGATCCTGGTAATTGTATCCAATATCCAAATCCATACAAAAATGATCAATGTTCTGTTGGATTCCATAAGTTGAAGGAGACCAGACAATCAAAAATAAGAAAATTCTAATTGACTGTTAGACTATGGACTCATAATACAGTTGACACCTGAGGCAGGTATTGTTCTTAGCTCTCAGACTATCATAATTATAGGCAATTACCTGATAATCTCAAGAAATGTTTAATGAATTGGATAATTCAAAACTGCTTTGCTTTATTTTCTATTCACATGTTCATGTGCATGTTATTTTTTTCCCAGTAGAATACAAATTCCTTGAGGTCAGGAGCCTTTTTCATTTTTGCCTTGGTTTCCCCGCATTTAGCATACCTTGTAGGCACTAAAAAAATGCTGGTTGAAATGAAACTGAATTCAGTTCAAAATTATGAAAAGTGACTCACCTGTTAACCTTGGGATTTATGGAGGAATGGGGGATGTGGGACACATATAGACTCTCCATTGTTCATCACGGTGCCTAGCACATAGTAAGCACCTAATCAATGTGTTGACTGGCCTACTGAATAATTATATGAGCACTAAAATATTTGCTCTTTTTCATTGTGGAATGAAATGCCATCACTGTAACAACAAAAGGAAATAGAGGAAAAAAGAAAAATTCAGAGCAGATAATTTTGATTCTCTGATACCTGATAGTGCCTTATGACATATTGGTAGGGTTTTATGCAATGTAATCGCATATTAAATTCAGGTCTAAATTATTTCACAGTCTTGGAAACACACTCATTGCACAATAACCTCAGAGTCTTCAGTATCCACTTAGAAGATTAAAATTATACTAGTTCTGTTCTTATGTCACCAGAAACATGATATGCTGATTATTGGAAGAAATGGATACAGAAGAGCCTTTGAGGTTCCCCTGGGGAAAGGATGCTGTGCATCTCAAGCTGAAACCTGGCCTTAACTGAGAAATAGCTGGATGGCTTGTTTTTCCCCCTCACTGTCTCAAGTGACATTGTCAGTTAAATTAATGTATGTTAAGTTTTGGTATGTGGTGATAGTTATCCTATTGAGAATTAGACAATAAACCTTGGGGAATAAATTGCTCCTCTAGGCAAGAGAAATCAAGCCTTTCAAAGCATAGCTATGGTGTGGATTCTAGTTGGTCAATATTTATTAAGCATTTATTATGTGCCAGGAACTGTATTAAGTTATGGGGATACAAAGAAAGGCAAAAATATGTTCACTGATCTCAAGGAGCTAATTATAGGGAAGTAATGGGGGAAGAAAACATGCAAACATCAGTTTTCCTAAAGTATAGGTCTGAACATGTCACCCCTCTACTCAATAAACTTCACTGGCTCCCTATTACCTCTGGGAGCAAATACAAATGCTCTGGCATTCAAAGCTTTTCATAACCTAGCCTCCTCTTGCCTTCCCAATATTCTTCTACCTTACTCCTCCAGACACATGCTTCAATTCAATGACACTGGCCTCTTGGCTTTTTTGTTCCATGAACAAGACACTCTATCTCTTGACTCCAAGTATTTTCTCTGGCTGTTCCCCAAGCCTAGAATGCTTTCCCTCCTCCATTCCAACTGTTGACTTCCCTAGCTTCCTTTAAGTCCCATTTAAAATCCCATTTTCTACAGAAATATTTCCCTAAAGCCTTTTAATTCTAGTGCTTTCCCACTCAATAATTTCCTATTTACAACTTGCTGTGTGTGTATGTATGTACATATACGTATATATATGTTTGCATGTTGTCTCTCTCATTAGATTGTAAGATCCTTGAGGGCAGAGACTGCCTTTTGCCTCTTTTTGTATCTCCAGTGCTCAGCACAGTGCCTGGCACATAGTATTCACTTAATAAACATTTATTGAATTGAATTGGATCTATGTACATACAAGATATACCCAGAGTAGATGTAAGATAATCTTAAAGGGAAGATACTAGCAAATGGGGGACCAGGAAAGTTTGCTCACAAAAGGTGAGATTTGAATTGAGTCTTGAAGGAAACCAGGAGCCTGATGTGAAGGAGAGAATTCCAGGCATAGAGGACAGGGGAGGGAAAGGCACAGTCAATAAGTAATTGGAATATTATGTTCAAGGAACAGTGAACAGTGACTCTGCTTCTGCAACTAAAGGGCTGGGCGACCTTAGACAATCTCAACTTCTTTTTCCTCTGCTCTGCATCTTTTAAAGTCTATAGTTCTTCTATTCTTCATTGTTCCCTTATTTGGGCATTGGTACAATTTTTTTATCCATTAGCTTTTAAAATGTCATTTTCTGTGCTTTTTTCTAAAAAAATTATTTCTTTCCCTCATTATCTTCATTGTTTTTCTTCCTTTTCTGTCTATTCTAGATTTTTATTCTTTGATTAATAGCCTTTATTATTTAGTTCTTTACTTTTTGTATCCATCACAGAATTAAAACTTCTAAAGTACTTTCTTCTAAAAAAGCTGTGTTGTACTAATTGACATTTCTATGATCAATAATAATTTAGAAATCTTTTCATATAACTGTAAATTGTTTGGATTTCTTCATTGGAAAACTGCCATTTCATATCCTTTGATCATTTATTCATTGGAGAATGACTTGCATTCTTATAGATTTGACAACGTTCTTTATATATTTTAGATATAAGACCTTTATCTGATAAACTGTCTATAGAAAATTTTCCCCAATTTTTTGCTTTCCTTCTGATCTTGGCTTCATCTGTTTTATTTGTACAAAACATTTTTAATTTAATGTAATTGAAATTATCCATTTTACACCTAATTTTGTTCTCTATATCTTGTTTATTGATAAATTGTTCACCTGAACATAGGTATGATAAGTGATATGTTTCATGTTCTAATTTTCTTGTAAAATCTTCTTAGATCTTGCCCATAACCACCCTTTTCTGTTGTGCCACACTCTTAGAAATATGTGTTTTTGGAGTTGATAGAGAGAATATTGTTAATAATTTTTCTATAATTCAGTTATTACATATTTTCAATTCATTATTCATTTTTACCCTTCCCCTGATCATTTCTTCCCATTTGCTTTAGAATATCCTCCATGGGTCCATCTCATCCAGTATTCTGACTGTCAGTTGCAACTAGGAGCTCTGACTCCCTTAAGATTATACTCATTTTAAGGTTGCATCTCCCTTTAGAGAGTATCTCTTTTCTCTTATGGGAGTATACATCAGTAGTATCCCCTCCTACCACAGAAACAAGATTTCCCCCATTCTCTATTACTCCTTTTGCCTCCTTGCCCATTTTCTATAGGCTTTCTTCTTTGATGGACAGTAGGAGTTATTTTCCCTTGTTTGTTAGCCTTTGACTTGATTAGGGTACATCACTCTGTATTCTTCTTCTCTACACTTTTTATGCATCCTCTCATTTTATAATTCAGTCCCACCAAAAACTCTCTTGTGAGGTTTACATGGATGTTTCAGACCTAGTTCTCTACCATCACTTCTAGTTGACTTCTGCGTTCATCCTTGTCTCCTTGTGTGCATTTAGAAAGAAGTCTCTTAATCATCACTCTTTTGTTATTTTCTTCTTCTAGTTGTTCTAGGTTGCTATATTTGTTTACCTTGCTTGTCTATCTATTGTTAGCAAATACTTTTATCAGGTTTTCTTTTCAGAAACGTTTCAAAAGCTTCTTTTTAATTTACTGTTCATCTTTTTTCATTAAGTTTGTAGGGTGTATCACCTTGGGCTGCATCTTGAATTCCTTTGCTCTTTTGAACATTTTCTTCTGCATTTTCTAGTGGGTGCAGAATAGTCTTGGGTTATTCAAGTTTTCTTTCATTCATTTTGGAAGATTGTTCTCCTGGTTGCTTGTAGAATTTGTTAACGGAATTGTTAAATTTAACTGCTATGAGCTTGGGAGTGTGCAACATAGAGTTTTTTTTTTCTGTAGTTGCTCTATATGTTCCTTTGATTGGCACTTTGTTTTCTGCATTCAGAAGTTTAGGGCAGTTTTCTTGTGTTATTTCTTGCATTATGGTATTCAGATTTTTTGACTTGTGTTTTTTCAGGAGGCCTATAATCCTTAAATTGTCTCTGTGTACCATATCTTTGAGATCAGTTTGTTTTGCTTGTATGGAGTTCATGTTTTCTTTTCTTCTTCCAGGTAGTTCTTTACTTCCATGTATTTACATTCCCCAACAGGTATTCACTCATGTCTTTTTGGTGAGACTTGTCACCATGGATTCTTTTTTCCCATTGTAAATTATTTCTGCTTTGCAGGCCATACAATCAGTTTTCATAACTCTTAATTCTCTTTTAAACCATTCAGGAACAGTCCATTGGGATTATCTGCTCTCTTGGAAATCCATGGGGTCCTCATCATCCTCAGGGGTTGATTCATTTACCTTTGTCTTATAATATTAATTCTTAGACGTCTCAACTTGTTTATGTTATCTGGGATCCATGTTTCCTTCTGTTGTTAATATCTCTCCTTTGGTTTCTCTGCTTATGCTCAATTTCTTTCATTGTCTTTTCTTCCTCCAGAGAGCTTTGGTAATTTCAGTCTTCTGTTCTTCTATGTTATAGTTCCCTATCACTCAATTTCTGACTTTTGGAGTGTGATTACCCTGTGGGCAGGACCTCAAAGCCATCTCAACCTCTTTTCATGCTGAGCAGTTTATGCATCATAGGCCTCAGCTTCTGTCCCATGTGATGTCTAGAGGGACAGAACTAGCATTGGCTGGATGTTGGGTTCTTTCTCTGTGGCTTAGTGCAGTGACATATAGCTACATACATAATCCCTACCCCAGTTCCTTGGGTTCCACGGTTCTGTGACTGAGCTTGGTAGCCAGAGAGTGCTGCCATGCTGCTGTCCCAGCCTGGATGAGCTTTTGCCTTTTTTTTGGGGAGCGGGGCTTGCTGGGGAAAAGGGTCTGGGGAGATTAGATTTGAATTCTCTCACAAGTCTGTGGGTTGGCTTTTGCAACCTAACCTGCATGGGAGGCTTTGGGGTAGGGGATACTGAATGAGTGAGTTAGGGACTAGGGATTAGTCTTTTCTGTTTTTAATTCATTGAATTGTTATGTCATTGGAGTTCTTAGCATCCTAGACTGAGGAGATAGGTGATATCCCTTTATCTTTCATGTATAATGTGTATTTTGGAGAGGTATGAGAGGCCATGAAGAATAGAGAAAATAGCTAGTCATGCGACCCAGAAGTTGAAGACCTAGTCTCAAATTGTCCTCTCCTTATGGGTGATCTCATTCCTCAGAGTGTTAGTCTCAAATGTTTCTGTCTAATATGAGAAGTAGGATCCCTTATGCCGAAACAGTATTTACTAAAGATTTCACATTTGTCATATGGTATTTTGATATTAAGGTATCCTTTACAGATGAGAAAGAAAGCCTATAAACTCTGATTAATTGTGGTGCTGTTCTACCGGAGCTGACATTGGACTTATCTTTCTTTTCCTCTGCTGTAGACACTGAAATTCCGAAACCAATGACTAAAGAAGTAACAGAGACGTGTGGTTTAGGAAAGAGAAACTAGGTAATTACATGGATGTACAGATTCAATTGTTCTGGAGAGTTTGCACCTGCTGTAGTAACTTTTCTGAAAAAAAAATTACATTTCAATATTTGATAAAAATGCATCCTATATATGGAATGCTTATCTCTAAGGGGGGCATTCAGCCTCATGTGGTAAGTATTTGTGGTAGGGCTGCCACCTTTCTCTTGACAACCAAACAAGAAGAAAAAGAGACGATTATGGATCCTCCTTTCCTGGAATAAGGCAGCAATTTTCACCATCTATAGGTTGGACTAGGTTAACGCAAAAACATTCTATAGTCTCTTGAACCTAGTGTTCTAGCGAACCTATTGGGCTAGGCACAGTAGTAGTGTTCTTGGCAGCATAGACCCATTACACAATTGGAATTTACAATGCATTACCAATGTGGTTTTCAGGTTTCACTTAACAAGACTTGACTTTTCTGTTTTGAGCTCATGCCTGCTGTAAGCTGATATAACTGACACATTGGTAATAGAGCAGCCAGCTGTCTTTGCCTTTAGCCTTTTCTAGATCTGCAGAAGCTATCTACCTTCCTAGCCTTATTTCACATTACTTCCCTTCATGAGCTTTATGTTTCAGCCAAACTGGACAGCTAGCTATTTCTCAAACCGAGCAGCCCATGTACTGCCTTTATCAGGCATTTGAATATGTAGTACCCCCATGCTACAAATATGCTTCCTCTGCCTCTTTGAATCCTTTTTCCATTCCAGGCTCACTTTGGCACAATCTCCTCCATGAAATCTTCCTGGGAACTGCTCCCAGGTATTAGTGCTTTCTCCCACTTCAACTTTCTGTCATACCTATTTGTGAGTCTGTCATATCCACCTAATGCCCTGTAGAACGTGAGCTCCTTGAGAGTAAGATTTCATTGATCTTTCCAATTCCTAGCCCAGAGTTTTACACATAATAAGTGATTTAAAAAGGTTCATTGAATGGAAGAATTGTCACTAGCATTTTAATAGTACTTTATGGTTTGAGAATATTGTCTCATTTGAGCCTCATAACAATTCTGGAAGGTGGGTACTATTTTAGATGTTATTTTCTATTGCTTTTTTAAGGAGGTTTCCCTCTCAAAAAGATTTGTTCTCTTTCTTTCCTCTCCCCTTTTCTTTCTCCTTTCTCCTTTCCCCATTCCCTATCCTCTCTTCTCTTCCCTTTCTCTATCTTCTCCCTTCTTCCCCCCCCCTTCACTTTCTTCCACCCTGTTCTCTTCTTTATCACCTCCTTTTCTTACTACATCTTCCTAGTTCTATGTAGTCCATATGTTCTCTGGGAATCCTTATCCCATTCTCATTCTCACTGATGAGTCAGGCCCCAGAGGGAATCTAGTTACATTTCCTTCCCCAAGGTTCTAGGAATATCTCTGAAGGGTTAGGGTGTCTTGCTAATATTATCACTGGGCCCACATTCTGATATACTCTCCCCAATATCAAGTGCCAGTGATTAGTGCTTAAGTATTATTTAATCAGTTAATATCAATTAATTTAAAATGAACATTTGTGGAGAAAATACAGCAAGAACAGAAATACAAACACACCCTGGTCAACGTAGGGACACATTCTCTTCTGTAGGAGAATTACCTTAAACTTAAGATTACCTTAAATTACCTTATTTAAGGTATATATTATGTATGGTAAAATTTACCTTAAACTGCAGGAGAATCACCGTAAACAATAAGGAGGAAGCAGTCATGCTATCAAATTCACTCCTGAAGGATAGCATAGCCAATTTACTAAGGAAATCTTTCCCATGCTTGCAGTATCTCAGGGTTGGTCTACTGCTAGGCTGGTTGAAGCAGGCTCTTCAGAGCTTTGCACCTTACCTTGACTGACTGCTCATAAACTCTGGTATGGACTCCCATTCTTGGACCCTTGGCTTTCCCAATCTTTTAAAGTTTAGAAGGACACACCCCAGTCCATTCCATGTCCAACATACCTTTACCTAAGGCAAGAAAGAATGGATACAACAGAGACAGAAGCTATAGAAAGAACACATGCTCAGCTTCATGTTAACCCACATGGGGATTGTTGGCTACTGGCACTTCCCCCACCTGGACATAAATAGCAGCTATTGCTTCCTCACTTGAACACTGCCAGGCAGGAAAAGAGGCTGAGTTGCCTTGTGAGAATCTATAGAATCTGTTGCCCAAAGACTGGCTTTGACATCCCTCAAAAGAAGGTTGGACAATGTAGGTGATGAATTTTAGGCATTCATAAGGACCATCTACTAAGATAGAGATTGGAATGCAATGTACAAAAAACCAGGTCCTTAGAGTATTGATACTTCAACACTTATGTGATAGTTATTTAAAGTCATGGCTAGCCATGCACATTGGGTAAAGCAAAAAACTAAAAACATCACATCCCCCTATCAGTTCTTGTATAGGTTCATTTCAGTAAACTTATTCAGTACATACCATTATGCCAGAAACCGGACACACAAAATTGAAAAATTACATGGTCTTTGGCCTGAAGGACCCCAGGTCTAGACTACTCCCCCTCCTCACAACATACATTCCTCTAACCAGGGACCCTTGGCACACACAAATTTGTCTGGACCAATTTAACAATAACATTGCATCATTGTTGCTGAGGTATAATGCACAGTATAATGGCAAGATTGCTAGCAACACTTCCTATTCAGAAACAGGTCAGTGTACGTGGAAAATCAATTGGGTTCTGCCATTTCTTTTTCTTTTTTTTCTTCTTTTTTTTTGCTTTTTGGTGAGGCAATTGGGGTTAAGTGACTTGCCCATGGTCACACAGCTAGTAAGTGTTAAGTGTCTGAGGCTGGATTTGAACTCAGCTCCTTCTGACTCCAAGGCCAGAGCTCTATCCACTGCACCACCTACCTGCCCCAGTTCTGCCGTTTCTTAACTGTGTTACTATAATACAGTTTTCTCCTCTGCAAAATACTGAATTTGAACTAGATGAGCTTTATGCTCCTTTCTAACCCTAAATCTTGTGATCTTTGATTCTATTTGAGCTATTATGACCAAGACAGAGTTTAGTAAAGGTGCAAAACTCCACAGACTGTTCATTTGAAAATTTGTTCCGGGGGAAATAACTGCCCCTTATAAATATTATTTTGACTCAGTTTGGGTTTCCTAGAACTTGTTAATGAAATCAAGTAGATGTATATCTATAAAAATCATTTCTGGCAGTGCTGGGCACCCAACAGATGATCAAAAATGTTTAATTTTATTGTTTCATGAAAGGAACCAGGAATTACATGAAGAGATTTTTACATTGGTTTCATGGGAATGTGTCTGTGTGTCTATGATGGGCCTAACAGGAATTCAGATTCCAAAATCTATATCTTATATTGGCATATTATTCATTAGTAGCTTTCTTTGACATTAATACTGAAGTGGGTCATCATGTCCTTTTGAGGACCCAAGTTGGGCAAGACGGAACCAAACATATCTCATATTCTGAGCTTTTTTTCCCTGATAAATATAAAGAAAGTGAAAGAAAATGCCTTCTTTTTATAGGGTATACAGACAGGAAGAAAAGATGGTATTTCCCCTTCCTACTGCCACCCCAACATATAGATAAGAGGAAAGTCCACAAAAATAATTAAGTATGAATCAACAACCATACCTAATCTTTTTTTAAAGAATGTTTAAAATTTTTTTTCTCAATTACATGTAAAATTTTTAAAACATTTTTTAAAAATAATTTTTGAATTCTGAATTTCCTCTCTCCTTCTCTCCCTTTCCCACTCCTTGAGAAGGCAAGCACTTTGATATAGATTATGCATGTATAGTCATGCAAAACATATGCCCAAATTTACCATATTGCAAAAGAGAACACAGGCAAAAAATCTCAAGTGAAATAGAAAAAAAGCAAAAAAAAAGTGTGCTTTGATCTGCATTCAGACTCTATCAGTCTTTTCTCTGGAGGTGGGTAGCATTTTTCATCATAATTCCTTTGGAATTATCTTAGATCATTGCATTGCTGAGAATAGGTAAGACATTCATGGTTGATCATCATACAATATGCTGTTACTGTGGGATCTCCTGCATGCGCAATCTTTTAAGTAATAGAGTAGAATCAGTTAGAGCTGATGGAGCCCTGAAATACCACTTTTAAAGAGCTTCAATGGCTTTTCCCTTCAAGACATTTTTGGGTGGCTTCTGGGAGGGCAATGCAATCAGTTGGACAATAATCAGTTTTCTTCTTTCTTCTTTCTAAGGCATATACATTATCTGGATTAAGAAAACCTAGTGAAAATAAAGACAGAGGTAAAAGGAGCAGAACACTTTCAAACCAGATTAGTTAGAGCTCAATATTAAGAAGGTCTTCCCAGAGACTATATAAATTTTTCCTTTCAAGCACTCCTCAAGCTTTTTAATAGCTTAATTCCGAATAAGCTGTATGCCCCTCCAAAGCTATGGAGGAAAAAGATAAACAAAATTCATCTAAAATATTCTCTGTCCTTTTTCTCTTCCTTTTCTTTCTGCTTGTTTTTCTCCCTCAGATTCTGCTCTTTCTGTCATTACCTCAGTTCATCTCTCCCCCTTCAAATTCTCAGACAGATCATTCCCTCTTTATTTCCTCAACTGAATTATCAATCCTTCAAAAGAAGGATTGTATGGAAGTGTGTCTTGAACTTTCTGGAATCACTAGAACCTTCAAAATTATCCTCAGTTTTGTGTGGCCTTTTGCTTCTATACTGACAATAGTGGAATGACAAGAAAGGGACAGAATAGGCCAAGAACCACAAAGATTAGCTAAAACATGAATTTAATTTTCAAATTCTTGCTCATTCTACATGCATGGTCTTTATCCAAAGGCCAATGAGTTGGTAGAGTACTGAAGGAATTGACCACATGTGTATTGACACTGTCCTTATTTCTCACTAAGTTTCCTTAATCCAGAAAAGAGGCTTATTCATGCTTTAAAAATGCACAGAAGGAAGTTTAAAAGGGAACAAATATAAACAAGGCAATCACAAAAATAATATGTTAAAAATCTTCCTTTACTGTGCTACTTTGTATATGGAAATGTATATTTGGGGGGTTATATTTGAAGATCAAAATTCTAAAATAAAGTTTTTCTCCCACTTAATAGTATTTTATTTTTTTCCAATTACAGGTAAATACAATTTTCAACATTCACTTTTATAAGATTTTGAGTTCCATTTTTTTCTCCTTCCCTCCCTCTCCTTCCACTTCCCCAAAAAGGCAAGCGATCTGATATAGGTTATACATGTACAATCATAGTAAACATATTTCTACATTAGTCATGTTGTGAAAGAAGAATCAGAACAAAAGGTAAAAAACACAAGAAAGGCAGAACAAACCAAAAAAGAGAAAATGGTATGCTTTGATCTGCATTCAGACTCCATAATTCTTTTTCTGGATGTGGATAGCATTTTCCATCATGAATCTTTTGGAATTGTCTTAGATTATGGTATTGCTGAGAAGAGCTGTCTGTCAAAGTAGGTAATTGCACAATGTTGCTATTACTGTGTACAATGTTCTCCTGAGTGTGTACAATGTTCTCCTGGTTCTGCTCACTTCACTCAGTATCGGTTCACGTATGTCTTTCTAGGTTCTTTTGAAATCTACCTACTCATCATTTCTTATAGCACAATAGTATTCCATTACATTCATATACCACAACTTGTTCAGCCATTCCCCAACTGAAGGGCATCTCCTCAATTTCCAATTCTTTGCCACCACAGAAAGAGCTGCTATAAATATTTTTGCACATACGGGTCCTTTTCCCTTTTTTATGATCTCGTTGGGATACAGACCTAGTAGTGGTATTGTTGATTCAAAGGGTGTGCACAATTTTATAGCCCTTTGGGCATAGTTCCAAATTGACTTCTTGAATGGTTGGATCAGTTCACACCTCCAGTAACACTGTCTTGGTGTTCCAATTTTCTCACATCTTCTCAACATTCATCATTTTCCTTTTTTTGTCTTATTAGCCAATCATATAGGAGTGAGGTGGTACCTCAGAGTTGTTTTTATTTCCATTTCTCTAATCAACAGTGACTTAGAGCATTTTGATGATCAAAAGTTGAAATGGACAGTTTGAGAAATGGTGAGGTCTGAATTGCATTGATCCCAACACATACCTCCTTGATAGATTCTTGTTCTGGTCTCACTGCTTCTCCCATTGAGGGGTAGTGATTGCCAAGTTTAATGCTGCCAGTCTCTCTCTCTTTTGACTCTGAAGTCTTCTTCCATTCCTAGGGTGTTTGATCTCCAACCTTTCTGCCCACTG
The DNA here is from genome assembly GCF_003287225.1 of Phascolarctos cinereus. Classification (NCBI taxonomy): domain Eukaryota; kingdom Metazoa; phylum Chordata; class Mammalia; order Diprotodontia; family Phascolarctidae; genus Phascolarctos; species Phascolarctos cinereus. The sequence continues at coordinate 78,468,167 of NW_027556180.1, read as the reverse complement.
GTCTGCAAGACTCTCTTCCCTCTCCTTACCATGTCTGGACAAAACCATGTGAACCATGCTGAGAATTGTTATCCCAGATTTTTGTTTAAATACCACTCATACCAGACCCTTCATCAATTGTGGTTGTTGTACCCATCATCTAGGGTCCCCTGTCCTCTTATCTCTCTTGCTGAAACCTAACATGAGACCACTGATTGCTCTGTCCCATATCCTCCCTCTCACATTTTTTCCATCCTGCCCTGCCTTTCCTCATATTCAAGGGAAAGAGAACTTTTATCTTCCTTCTCTTCCCTGATAATTATTAAATCAGCATTTTTTCCAATAGAAAACTTTCATAACCCCAGAATCCCAGAGAATGCTGCATGGGAAATATACTAAATTGGGTGGTCCCTAAGGTCCTTTCCTCCAGTCCTGTTCTAACATTCTGAGATTCTATAACTGTGGACTAAGAGTGATAAAAGTGGTAAAATTTTAGTTGTTTCTATTGGGAAGGGGGAAGTGCAGTGTGTCTATTTCTTTTAGTTCCAGATCTTTGCCTATTTGGTCTGTAAATTTTGAAAAGAATGCAGAATTCATGGGAAAATGATCAATAAGAAAAATTGGAGAATAAATTGAACTTTAAATGTTCACAATATCATGAACTACCTCTGTTCTGAGTGTGAATGCTGATACTACTTTGAAACCTGAATTTATGGGGAGTGGAGCCAAGATGGAGGAGTAAAAGCAGTGACTTGCTTGAGCTCTCCCCCAAACCCTTCCAAAACCTGTAAAAATACTCTAAACAAATTCTAGAGCAGCAGAACCTACAAAAAGATAGAGTGAAACAAATTTCCAGCCCAAGACAACCTGGATGGTTGAGAAGAAAAAAGGAAAATGATAAATGTTGGAGAAGATGTGGGAAAATTGGGACACCAGTGCATTGTTGGTAGAGTTGTGAACTGATCCAACCATTCTAGAGAGCAATTTGGAATTATGCCAAAAGGGCTATAAAATTGTGCATGCCCTTTGACCCAGCAATACCACTTCTACATCTGTATCCCAAAGAGATCTTAAAAATGGGAAAAAGACCCACATGTACAAAAATATTTATAGCAGCTCTTTCTGTGGTGGTAAGGAATTGCAAATTGAGGAGATGCCCATCAATTGGGAAATGGCTGAACAAGTTGTGGCATATGAATGTAATGGAATACTATTGTGCTATAAGAAATAATGAGCATGTGGACTTCAGAAAAACCTGGAAAGACTTGTGTGGTCTGATGCTAAGTGAAGTGAGCAGAACCAGGAGAATGTTGTACACAGTAACAGCCACATTGTGTGATGACTAACTTTGATAGACTTAACTCTTCTCAGCAATACAATGATCTAAGACATTTCCAAAAGTCACATGATGGAAAATGCTATCCACATCCAGAGAAAGAACTATGGAGTCTGAATGCAGAATGAAGCATACTGTTTGCTCTTTTTATCCTTCTGTTTTGTTTTGTTTCTTCTTTCTTGTGGTTCCTCCTGTTGGTTCTGGTTCTTCTTTGTAACATGACTAATGTGAAGATGTGTTTAATGGGAATGTATGTGTAGAACCTATATCAGATTGCATGCTATCTTGGGGAGGGGAAAAGAAATTAGAAGTCAAAAACTTATGGAGGTGAATGTGGAAAATCAGAAATTAATTAATTAAAAATAATTAAAAAAATAAATTAAAAAAAGATTCAGATCAACAAATTAATCAGTCTTTTGCATAGTTGTATTTTATGAATTGAGAGGATACAGATCCAAAAATAGACCCAAAATAAAGCTCAAAGTAAAAATAGAAGGAAAATATTTGGTTTCTGACAGTTCCTACTTTTGGGAGTACATGAATAGCCCTTGGAATTTCTTAGACTTGAGAAAAAATCAAGAAGATATTTTTCTCTCTGTATGCCTTGTCACATTGACTTAAACCTTAACAATGAAGTTTGATTTTTAATATAGATACCTATTATATTTGAAAGGGTAAAAGTGACTCACTCTCCACTCATCTGAAATAATAGTTTCACATTCCAGGAGAGCATATTACATTGAGATTTGGGAATATCACTAATATAAATATAATATGTGGAGTCCATAAAACATTCTTCCAGTTTGAAAATATCATTCCTTAGATCAGGTTGGACTAGCTTAATGAAAAATAAGAAACCAGGTTTAATTGATGGTATGTCAGGGAAAATAAATACAAATGATACCTTTTTGGACTCCCTTCTTTGAATCTTCTGAGTATACTCCTACCTAAAATATTAAATTTATTTGACATTTCTGGTTTGAAAGGATTGTATTTTCCAAACAGGCAAAGATGAGCTATACATATTCTTCAGTAATGATGCTCCTTTCTGAATTAGAAGCCATCATTTTTGATTTTGAGAAGTTCTTTTGATTCTCTTCCAGAGGTTATAGTCAATGAGCTTGGAAATGTGTTGTCCTCAAGGGGTGTTTACCAATGAATCAATTTATTGCTAGTACATTAGACTCAGAGCCCTCTGTGCATGACATTTCCATCAAATGCTTGGATGATTGCCATAGTTACAATGAACAATCTTGGTGCCAAGGGCAAACAGAACTAAATGTACACTGAAACAAACCCCAAAACTTAGGACATGGCAAGAGAGACTCTAGGACGCTGGCCTCTGTCAGACTAGAACCTAGGGATATGGTGAAGTTTGCCAGGAAAGCCACTTCTTAGAAGAATCAGAATAGGGCTGTAACTAGGAGGCATTCAGGTAGTATGCGGACACCAAGGGAAGGAAGGGAGGTCATCATTTGGAAGCTTCTTAGTTTACTTCATTTATGTATCTTTGCTCACTTGTTTCTATACTGCTGAAAGAGGGAGAGTGCCATAAAAATATAAATGCAACAAATTTGATGATTGCATAGTTGTTTTAAAATGTATTTAATTTTTTTTGCATCTTTTCAATTTTTGTGTCCACATGGCTGTGATTATGGTGTACAGAATATACACCTTTTTTTTTTTTTGCTGATACCCATTGGATAGACAGCAGGAAGGTCAGTTGGAGAACTTAAGGAAAGACTGAATTCAAAGTAATTTTGGTAAATTGAAGGAATCAGCCGTAAAACGGTGTTTAGTGAGGTTAGGTTAGAAGTGCTGTACTCTGGAAGAAGAGATGACTGGAAGGGTTATTTAAGAACAGTAACAAAATGACTACACATGTATAACCTATGTCAAATTGCTTGCCTTCTTAATGAAGGGAGGAATGGAGGATGGAGGAGGGAGAGGATCTGGAAATCAAAATTTGAAAAAAGAATGTTAAAATTGTTTTTAGATCTAATTAGAAAAGATAAAATATTAAATTAAAAAAGAAGAGTAGCAAAGAAAGTGTTTTATGAAGGGAGCAATGACCAGCTGTTTTCCATTTCTGAAAGAGAAGACAAAGAGGAAATGGGCATCAAGTAGGCCACATGGAGGATTTAAGAGAATATGTCTTTTTTTAAATTAAATTTTAGTTTTTAAATTAACAAGCGTTTATTATTTCTATCTACAATGCCACCTTTCCACCCACACAGAAAAAAAGAAAAATAAAGCACCTGTAACAAATATGTACAGTCAGGCAAAAAAAAAATCCCACATTGGCTGTATCTAAAACTATGTCCAGTTCTGCATATATAGTCCACTAATTCTCTATCAGAAGGTGGGTAGCAGTTATCAGTTCTCTGGAATATGGTTGGTCATTACATTGCTTAGGGTCTTAAGTCTTTTAAAATTGATGATTTCTTTTACAATATTGTTATAGTATAACTTGTTCATGTAGTTTTGCTCACTGCACTCTGTATCAGTTCATACAAGTCTTCCCAGGTTTCTCTGAAACTGTCCCCCTTAGTGTTTCTTGTGGCATAATAGTATTCAATTCCATACATATATCTTAGTTTGCCGAGCCATTCTCCAATTAAAGTAGCTTAAAGAAATATGTCTCCATAGTGCAAATTGGAACAGATTACTGAATAAAACTGTGGAAACTTATTGGTAGCTCCCTCATTCTGACCATATGTCAGATGGTCATGTATCACTTTAAGCCCCCACACTGGGCAAGGTCTAGTGTAATATGCTTACACTCAAGAATCCTACATGCTACTTGAAGAAAACAACACTTCCACAAATAAAGAAAAGTGAAATACCCATGGAATAGGAGTTCATGCTCATGTGGCCCACTGGAAGGGGTTGGGGCACATGCCATGGGGAGGACTAGGGCACTTGCCCTATTCCAGTGTATGGTCATTCCCTAATTACCTTGTTATACAAATACAATAATTACAAAGAAGTTTTCAGGGGGTATAGTGGGGACTAGAGGCAAAGTACTAACAAGTGGGTGAATCCAGAAAGACATCTTTGAAGGGAATAGCACTTCCAGGGACTAAGGACATTTTCTGAACTGCACTGTTAAAGAATTTGAGTATTAAACCTCCAAGTCTAATGAAATTAAGAATAAAACAACACTCTCACTTCCTAGTTAACCTATTGCTTTTAAAATGGTATTTTGTGAGCTCTGGAAATTATGTAAATCTTTTCCCTTCATTAAAGTCAAATATTAAAATAGTCTGAACTTAGAACAAAACATTCAGATAGCTGTATAATACATGTTAAATCAAGATTTCAAAAATATTGAAGCATTTTCTATCACATTGCTCTCCCAAAAAATATCCTTGAGAACAAAAGGGTATTTTGGTACCATTTATACAGAAAATTAAAAAAAATTAATATATTATTTATTTAATCTTTCTTATCCTTTTAGCTTTTTATTTTATGTATATTTTAATGTACACAATATTTTAGTGCAGCACTATACTTCTATTGTTTAGAAATAAATATATATTGGGATGCATTATCAAAAAAGTTTAGAGATGACAGCGGTGGATGGAATACTGAATTTGGAGTAAAGTGACCTGAGTTTGAATTCTTACTCTAATACGACCCTCTATGTCAAGGCAAACATCTTCTCAGTCATAGTCAAACATAGGAAAAAAACCTAAAGAGTTTTCCTGATCTACCAGGAGTTACCATTATTCCAACCTCTACCATTGTTCCTATTGCTCTAGTGATGAGGTACCAGGCCAGAAACTCCTGTTTCCTTTGTTTGGTCCCTTTTACCCTATTCCTGTCAGCCCCAAATCACATAACATGCAGAGAAGAAGCATCATTTATTTGTTCCCTTTTTTCCACAACTGTCCCAGTGTTAAATTCCATGATCACTAGTACCCCTCAATCCACGACAACACTCCAGATTTTTTCAGAAAACAAGAAAATACCCTAATAAGTCTCCATTTAACTCTTAGGCCCTTGGGCAGGGTTATCCTTATCACTCAAGTCTGTCCACAGGTTTTTGTTTTGTTTTGTTTTGTTTTGTTTTTGTCACTTTCTAACTTAAATTGGGAGGTGATTTGTAGCAATTATCTATCATGAATGTTCTGAAGCCAGTGGCAGTCTCCTACTTCAGTACCATGGAGAGGGATAAGAGAGACCAGACCTAGCACTTACTGCATAAGTACCCAGAAAAGAACTCAAGGGCTCACAGGACAAATGCCTTATAAATTTGTTTACTTTTACAGCATATTATTTTTTCCATCAAAATGCAGAGAGTTCAGATTTTATTTCAAGTTGAACTCCACATTTTGCTTGTTTATGTGAAATTGTTGAGCGTGTTACTGTTTATGATAAGAATTACTAAAAAGAAAACATCACCACTTAGATAACAAAAGCAAGTAAAAGCAAACACACGATCAAACCAAAATCCTTTGAAAGTCTCCCAGATGGAAAGCCTTCTTGCTTAAAAAGATAGTAATTGTCCCTGGATAGCTATTCCCCTCCCCCTCGTCATTCTTTTTCTTGCTGGCTACCACTCTGGCAAAGGCAAAATCAGATGCATTGTTACTGCCACTGCTATGCTTTCCTCTCTGTCTCTCTACAGCAGGAGCCACAGCAGCAATGCACCGGTGGCAGAGGAATGGAAGTGCAGATCTATTTGTCGGCGTTTTTCCCCAAGCATCTAACACAGAGCAGTGAACATGGTATGTGCCTAATAAATGATTGTTGAATGGATGGGAACATTCTTTGTTCTCCTCATCCCTCCCACTTCAGTTAAATTCAAAGAATGTTAGAACTGCAAGGAATCATTGAGAAAATGAAGTCCAACCCCTTCATTTTATGTGTGAGAACACTGAGGCCCAGAGGGACTTGTCGAAAGCCACTGAACTTACCACCTTTCTTCAAAGGTCATTCACATGACTGAACAATTGACTTGTCCAAAGGCACACAGTAGCAACAGAACTGAGACTAGAACCCAGGTCTTCTGATTACTGATCTAATGTTCTTTGTGTCACACACTACTGACTCCTTTACTCCTTACCTTCTTTTTTCTTTACATTTCCTCAATCCCTCTTTCCCCCATCTCCAAATGACTAGGACCTAGTCTCTCTTTCTGTTATTCTCTACTCCAATACCCAACCCCTTGTTTCCTAGTCTCATATTTTTATTTTTATTTGGAACTCATTTTCCAGTTTCCTTATAGAAATAAATGATTTAATATATACAATTTCAGTGGAGTGTTTAAGGTAGAGAGGAATGAAAGAATCTGAAGGGCAAGTGCTATATAAGCTATATGTGTGTGTGTGTGTATATATATGTATACATACACACACACACACACACACACACACACACACATATATCTTTGAGTAGTCCAGTGGCTAGAGTGCTGGCCTTGAAGTCATGAGGAACTGAGTTTGAATCCTACTTCAGATGGTTTTTAGCTGTATGACCCTAAATAAGTCGCCTAACCTCTCAGCCTTAATTTCCTCAACTATAACATGGGAAGAATAATAATAATAACACTTCATAAGGTTATTATGAGGATCAAATGGGATAACATGTAAAACACTTGGAAAACCTCAAAGTACCATATAAATATTAGATATTATCATTATTATGTATGTATCTGTACACACACATTTGCTGTAATTGAATCTGTGATTTCAACAAAGTGGTTCTTTCTACACCTGTGATTGTGACCTAGCCATGCCTTCTCATATTTAAACAAAACATCAATAATGTTTATAATAATTCCTTCAAAGTCCAACAACAATGACACTAAAGCTGTTTCACCTATAGCTCAGTTCAGTTAAGCTTTCTTCTACTCCTTCCTTCCTACAGTGCAAATAGCATGTCATTATTTACCCTTATAGAAAGCAACTGTTACAGGAATAGAGACCACAGAAAGGGTTTGTTGTACAGGACCATTAATTAGAGATGATTCGTTGTACTGAGATCACCTAACAAAGCTCTCTTTGAGCCATCTATAGGAAGTAGGTGATGACTAATTTACAAAGAAGCAGCTCTCCTTTGCATTGGTATCTTTTCTCTTTCTGTGGGTAATTAATTACTAGTTGTTACTTAAATCAGCTGGTGGTTGTGGTTTCAAATGCCTTTCTTTCAGTTTTCCTCATTGTCAAAAGTCAGTTAACCTTAGTTATGACAAGTGGGGCAAACAGAAGACAATGGATCCCTGAAATATCAACACATTCTAATATTCAAAGACCTTAGGCAAAAGCAGACCTGCAAAGAGGATGCTTGAAAGATGGCCAGATGTTCTGACTTTCACATACCTTGGATTACTACAGAAGTAGCTTGCATATGCTTGCATATTATACAAATGTTGAAATTTAGAAAGGAGATAAGTGTGAAAAGAAACTACTTGAAACAAGTCCAATGGAATAAAAGCAGACAGAGGATTTGGTGGCAAGGAGACAATGTCACCCAGCAGGGTGTGTGTGTGTACACAGGTGTGGGGGGAGTAGAGCAAGGATTCTGTTCTGTATTCAGGAGACCTTAAAGTAGTAACATGTTCCTGGATCAATCACAAGAGAAAGTGATGCTTGGTGAGGGAATGGGTGGGAAAATTCTATCACAGACCAGGACCTTAACCTAACCAGAGCAAAAAAAAAAAAACCCAGCAAGGAACATAATCAAGGTGGGCTCTTGCTAAAACAGCAAGTTCAGCAGTGAGAACTTTTCAGGAAAAGCTGAAAAAATACTTTAAAGAAAGGACAAACACTGGAAAGTGGGAGTGATAAAAACGAGTGCTCTTGAAGACAGCATAGCTGGTTGATTGGACAGAACCACCCTCTTCCACTTCAGTGAAGCTTGGGGGTTCCCTAAGGTCAAGAATATTGGTGCCTGCAGCAGCCTCTGTGGGAACTGAGAATATGACCTGGTGGTGGCGGTGGCGGTTGTCTCTGAAGCCCTTCAGAGGGGCAGGACAAAAGAGCCCATTGCGTATTTAGTGGTAAGACACTACGTAATGAACATAATGGGATGTTTGAACAGCCCCTGGAGAGATCTGTTCTCTTGGCCTGTAAGTCAATGCTTTCCTAGGAAGGATGACAAAAATGTTTGCAGGCAGCTCTTCTGAAGTGGAGACAATGAACTTACTGCTTAAATGCTGGATATTTCATTCTGGTTCTTGGTACTCTCTTTCATGTAACGTATCTTCTCAAGAAGAATACATTTTTGCTCCATTCCAAGATTGTAGTTAAATGACCTCAAATTTCCTCATCTTTTCCAAGTTCTTAGGAGTCCAAATGTTTTTCTTTTACAAACTAAAAATCAATGCCACACTCCTTTCACCAACAGTCACGCACTAACAAATCACTTTACATAAGGGCAAAGGCTATAGAGGGACCTCTCCTGAGATGTTATCCAGACAGCAGCAACCTGGCTCTGATACCAGCCCACAGCATGGGCAGCAGCTGGGCAGATTTATATCTGGCCATTGTTTCAGTTTGGTTTGTATGCTCCCTGATTGTTATCTGTAGCTTCCCTTTGCAGTAGATAGATCTACCAGGGAGATGAGAGTATTCCAAGAAACTCATGCTCCAGAGTTGTTAAATCCAGTCTGACATAACTACAAAAAGATGTGAGCAAAATGACTAAGAACAAGTAAATAACTTGCCTTGGTGGAAATTGAAGTAGCTGAAAGAGTAGCCATAAACTAGGTTTTCCTCTGCCAGAGAGTATGTTGAATAAAGTTTTTTCTTCATAATAGCCATTGTGCTAAGTTCTAACCAAAAGTGCTATAATTTGCCAGGAGACTAAATAGGTCTTTGACCTATGGTTCCAATATTCTGGGCAGTAGGGGTGACGATTTTATTTCTCACATTGAGGAGACATGATTTCTTCCTGTTGCCACTATTGTCTCCACGTTTCATATTGTGGACTTCGATTAGCACATTCTACCACCTGGGCTACTATATTGCCCTCATCCCCAGTGTCCTACCACCTTCTCCTATTGAACAAGGGGCAGGCTCTGGGAGACAAGCTGTCTTTTTCCCAGAATGATCACACCCATGGTCAGACTGTCCTCTCTATTAGCATAGTCCTCTCCTTTCTAATAGACTGTCCTCTGTGCTGATTCACCCAAATTCTTTTTGCTTTAGGTAAAAAAAGTTTCTAGTTATGATCGTTAGCCACGGTCATAGTGTTAGGAGGTTATTGGTGAGATATCGGATATACTTATCAACAGCTTCAGGAATTCCAGTAGATCACATAAAGTATATGAATTGAATGGGAGGAATGTTTTAATTCTTGATGAACCATTCAGTTATCTACAACTAATGCATATTAGTAAAGAGTTGAAATATAAATCAGTGTTGGTAGTAGTTTGAGAAAGTTTTTTGGGTTTTAGTAGACACTAAGCTCAATATGAGCTTAAAAAAATGAATGTTCTCTTAGACTGAATTAAGTTAGGTGCAGGATCTAGAATGTGAATGAAGGAGATGATATTCTAATTTACTGTCTTCTCCCTTGATCAGACCACATATATGTAGATTATTGGAAGCCACATTTTTGAAGTCATTGTCAAGTTGGTGAATGTTCAGTGAAGTAGGACCAGAATGGTGAAGGGTCTAGAGATTATGCCATATGAAGACTGACAAAGACATGCAGATAATTTGATTAGAGAAGAGAGGGCTTAAGGGAGGGGGCAATGAGAGGTGTCTTCATGTATTTTGATGGTTATGTACAAGAAAGATTAGACTTATTTTTGGACCCAGTGGACAGATCTAGGGCTGATGGGTAAAAGTTATAGAAAAGCAAATTTAGGCTTAATGTAAGAGGAAATTTCCTAATAATTAGAGTTGTCCTAAAATAGAATCAGGTGCCTCATGAAATAGCCACTTCCCACAGAGAGGTGGTCTTTCAGCATAGTCTCAATGGCCACTTCTTGGGGGTGTTGCCTATGGGATTATTGAACTTGTGCTGATTGGAACAGAGGGGTTGGGAGACTCCTTCCAACTGAGCTTCTTGACCTTCCAGACATTATTTTTTCTTTTTTAAAAATAATTGATTTATTTTTAGTTTTCAACATTCACTTCTATAAGATTTTGAGTTTTAAATTTTCTCCATCTCTTTCCTCCCCCTTCCCAAAGACAGCATGCAATCTGATATAGGCTCTACTTATACATTTATGTTAAGCAGATTTTCCCATTAGTCATGATGTAAAGAAGAATTAGAACTGATGGGAGGAACCATGAGAATGAAGCAATAACACAAAACAACAAAAGAAAAGGAGAGCAAATAGTGTGCTTCCATGGGCATTGAGGCTCCAGAGTTCTTTCTCTGGATGTGGATAGCATCTTCCATTGTGAGTATTTTGGAGTTGTCTTAGATCCTTGCATTGCTGAGAAGAGCCAAGTCTATCAAAGTCAGTTATGGCACAGTGTGGCTGTTACTATGTATAATGTTCTCCTGGCTCTGCTCACTTCACTCAGCATCCATTCATGTAAGTCTCTCCGGGTTTTTTTGAAATCTGCCCACTTATCATTTCTTATAGCACAGTACTATCCCATTACACTTGTATACCACAACTTGTTCAGCCATTCCCCAATTGATTGGCATCTCCTCAATTTCCAATTCTTTGCCACCACAGAAAGAGCTGAGGTGAACCTAGTCTCATCTCCTCATTATTTAAGTGGGCCAATGAAGAGTTTAGGTGACACTAACCACATCTTCTCTTATGAAATATGGCCCAATCAAAATTGTCTTTCTGTTATATGGAAATTGCTTACTCTTGTCTATGGAAAGTAGAATGCAGATTAAATACAGGCTGGTCCACCACTGTGCCTTCATGTATTAATAAATTATTTTTTGTCTTACTTCCTGATTTTGCCTAAACTGGTTAGGACGAGGCCTTAACCTAGGTTTCTTTCAACAATGAAGAGTCAATGAGATGGAACAGTGGCTCCAAATGGCTATTTATGGCTCTCAGTACCTATTTGTGGGTAGCTCCTGCAGCTCCTCTCAGAAATATCACCAGATAGAATTCCGTTTTGGGCACATGGCTTTTGTGTCTTAAAGTAAACAAACAAAAAAAGCCACTGAATCTGGGGACATCTTTGAAGTAGGAAGTTTTTGAAAAGAGCGCTGAGGGATGCTGGAAACTAGCTTGGGGGTGGATACTGGAGTGGGAAATTGAAGAGGAAAAATGGCAGTGAGAAATGCCAGGAGGACAAAAGAAATCATGATACAAATGTTTTAAACTTCTGGAGTTTCCCAAATAATGTTCCTTAGACCTAAGTTTTCATAATCCTGACCCAGGGCTTCATTGGTAGGTGTGAGAGGGTAGGTTGATATTTGGTGATCATTTGGTACCTGTGCCAAACAATTCATTGCATCCAATATTGCTAGTGTGGACACTACCTTCAGAATAGAGATAAATGTGCTCAGAAACATACTTATTCTGCCATATTCTACTACATTATAGTACTAAGGGAAATATTTTAATTCTGAGGGTGGGAAAGCAAAGAAACAAGAAAGTGGAGAATACTCACAGTCTAGGTCCTCTGGAGCCTTAGAAAGAGAAAGCTTTTAGAAATGGGTGATAACATGTCCTGTGTCTAGTTTTAATTATTTCTTCTTTTTGTCTATTTTAAGCAAATTATCTTATTTTATTACTACAAACTTTTTCTAATTTCTGATTGCCATCTCCCTGAAGATATCTCCAATTTATCTTGTATAGATCTTGTTTGTCTTGAACGTATCTGCTTGTCTCCTCCATTCAGTTTTGAGCTCCTTGAAAGCAGGGACTAATTTTCCTCCCTTTGTATTGTCAGTACTTAGGACAGTGACTGGAATATTTCAGTCATTTTTCATCCACGTCCAACTCTTTATGACCCCATTTGAGGTTTTCTTGGCAAAGACACTGGAGTGGTTTGCCATTTCCTTCTCCAGCTCATTTTACAAATGAGGAAACTGAGGCAAACAAGGTTACACAGCTAATAAGTGTCTAGGGCCAGATTTGAACTGGCTGGGCACTGTTCACTGCACCACCTAGCTGCACTAACTGGAACATAGAAGAAGAAGGAGAAGAAGGAAGAGGAGGAGGAGAGACCGAGAGACTGATAGAGAGAAGAAAACAATAACAAAACAGTAATAGGAGCTTGGAGGAGAATGAATATAAACTCAAATCTTGTTTAGATAGCTAAAAGTAACAGAGGGTGACTATTATTTGTGGGTTGGTTTTGGATATTTTTATTTTCTGAAATCTATTTATTTGTGAATTTTGGTAATGCTAATCTAGATACTTACGTCCAAATTATATCAATATAGTTCAGTATTTGATTCCATTCAACAAAAATTTATTGAATAACTATTCTTGACATCCTTTTATACTAGGCACTGGAGAAAAGATAAAGGAGTGGTAATAGATTTCCTGAGTAACTCCCTTCTTCATTAATTTGGTCTTTCATGACCTGAGTTAGACTCAGGTGATCATTCCATTTTCTTACCTATGAGTCTGTTGGACTGAATCATACTCTTGAATCATTTTGACTTTCTCTGTCCAGATCACCAATGTCTAATCTCCTTCCTTTTTAAAAAGTCCTAAAATTTGCTTTTTTCTATGAACCTTCCTTTTACCAACTGAAATAGATTATGAATCTTCTGATGCTTTTCCATTTATGTTTGGTTTTTTTTGTTTGATTTTTGGTTGGGCAATGGGGTTAAATGACTTGCCCAAGGTCACACAGCTACTAAGTGTTATGTGTCTAAGGCCGGATTTGAACTCAGGTCCTCCTGAATCCAGGGCCAGTGCTCTATCCACTGCGCCACCTAGCTGCCCCCTGATGCTTTTCCATTTAAACATGGAACACCACAACGGCCCATTAATGATATCATTTTTAGTTCCATCCAATGTTAGTAAAACATGTAAAATTAAACATTATTTAGAAAATATAGTCATAGAATTTTGGAGCTAGACAGGGCATTTGGCTGCTATCTAGTCCAAGCCATATATTTTACAGATGATGGAAAATGAGGGCCAAACAGGATAAGGGATTTGTCTAACATAGTTAAGGGATGAAGGAAGGAATTCTTAACTTTCCTCTGTGTCATAGACACCTTTGACAGTCTGGTGAATCTTATGGGCTCTAGATACCCCTTCTTAGGCTAATATTTTTACATAGAATAAAGTACATAGAATTCAAACAAAATCAATTATATTGAAATGCAATCACTAAAATATTAAGTTCACCAACCCCTTGAAATCTGAGGTTCTTTGGCCCTCAGGTTAAAAAACTTCTAGATTAAGAATAAGGGACTTGCCTAACACAGGGAACTGAATTGAACTTCTTTGCTTTTTTTCCCCCTTAGTTTTATACTGTTATTATATACCCTCTAAAATACACCATCCTTCTTGTTACATGATAAAAGAGGAAGACAGAGAGAGAATGGATGTTAAAGGGGTTAACCTGTAATTTTCTCATGGAATCACCCTTTTTCTCCAATGGGCATATAAGCATGCATAATGCTCTAGGTGATCCAGTGGAAACAGGGTTTGATTACTCTGCCCAATGAAATCAAAGAAATTCTTGGAATTATTGACTTCTTGACAGAGCTTCTGGGGGTTAGACTTTCAGACATGGGTGACTTTCTGTGTGATAGAATAAAGAGGTCACCAAATGCCAAACAGTCCTAAATGAAACTGACTTATATGCAACATCTGGGCTATTATGACACTAATATTCTCCTTCAATAGTGTGATAATTCCTATGCTGAAAGAAGGAAGCACCAGTCATCGTTAGTTTTTTTTCACATTTTTAATTTAACAATTCAGTTCGTTACTTATTTGTGGAATCGAGGAGCTATAAAAACTTTTTACAATAATCTCTCCCTGTATACTTGAGCACCAAGTGTGGCTTCCTAAGCAGTGACTTTTAGACACAGTTTTTATTTGATCAAAGATAATTAATATCAAATGACATTCAACTCCATATTTGAATACATGTTAGAGAATTATTAATGCTTCTGAAATAATGAAAGAACTGGGAAATTACTGTGTATCACTGAGTAGGGAGACCAAAGCTAGCAGTGACATTGTTGGGAAAAAGAAAAGAAGAGGGTGAGAGACAGGAAAGAGTCTGAAAATTTTTGTAGCTGCTATAGGCCTCAGTTTTCTCACCTGTGTAAAGAGGGAGTTGAGCTAGAAAGACCTTTAGCTCCAAATCTATGATCCTGGAGTGTGAATTTCTCCAGTCTATAGTTTTTCTCTTTTTTTTTTCACTTTCCCCCCAACTTACCCTCTTTCCAATATTTGAGAGGAAGAATCCTTGGTATGTAGGTCTCTTCTCCTCCCTTGTTGAATACTCCTGAACAAAAGAAATCAGGAGAAAATTTGGTGACTCTCCAGATCCCATTTGTCCAATAATTTGTTTGCAAAAGCTGGAGAAACATTTCCCAAACTATGACACCAAGTTTGAGGTAAATACATATAAGAAAACTATCAGACAAGGAGGGACTAAATAATTCCATTCATCCAGCTCCAAAACTCTGTCTGACCAGAGATTTTTGAAATATGGAAGCTTTATTGTTCCCAGGCTATTTAAATGAAGCTTTGGTCTCAAACAAGGCTTTAAAAGGCATAAGAAAGGGCATTTTTAGTGGATTTTCAGAGATCAATTACTGCATTACCAAATTAGAAACAATTCGAAGCAATGACAAAAGAGATGAATAAGGGGCCATTCCAATTCCTTCTGTTCTCTAGCTATGAATATCAGTCACAAGAGGCCCTACCATTTTCTTATTTTAAAAATTAAATTGAAAAGTTATTTTCTGTGATATTTTTCAATTCTTGAAAATAATCATCTAAATAATTGTCCTCAGAAGAAAAATGCAAGAAGTTTTTCATTAGTATCAGTACAACTACTAGGTCTGTAACCCAAAGAGATCAAAGGCAAAGGGCTTATATGTACAAAAATACAATTTTAGCAGCTATTTTTGTGGTGGCAAAGAATTGTAAATTGAGAAGATGTCCATCAACTGGGGAATGACTGAACAAGCTGTGGCACATGATTATGATGGAATACTACTGTGCTATAAGAAATGATGAAGGGAGAGGTTTCAGAAAAACCCGGCAAGATCTACATGAACTGATGTAGAGAGAAATGAGAAGAACCAGGAAATCATTGTGTTCAGCAATGTTGTAATGATGATCAGCTGTGAAAGACTTGGCTACTCTGATCAACACAAGGATCCAAGACAATTTGGAAGGACTCATGATGAAAATATGCTATCACCCTCCAAAGAGAGGCCTGATGAACTCTGAGTGCAAATTGAAATGTCATTTTCTCACTTTCTTTTTCATGCTTTTTTTGAAATATGGCTAATATAGAAATGTTTTGCAGAGTTCACATGTATAATTGACATCATATTGCTTGTCTTCCCAAGACATGGAGGAAGAGATGGAGGGAAGGGAGAGAATTGGGAACTCAAAATTTAAAAAGAAAAAAAAGTTAAAATTAAATAAATGATACAATTTAAAAATATTTTGAAAATAAATGGTTCAATCCCAAAAGCATTTTAAGGATATATCTTTTTGCTCTATAAACATGTATTTCACAGTAATGACATTAACATCATCATCATTATCATTATCATTTCATTCTTACCTTTTTGATGATCAGATAGAAATGGTTGAAGGATAAGTTGTATTTTTATTTTTAGGCAGCACTACAGTGTAAAAAGTGTAGGACTGAGTCAGAAGAAGTGGGTTTGGGTCCTGAGTCTGACATTTCCTAGTTGTCCAAGGGTGGGTTGGCTGGTCATTTAATTTCAATGAACTTTGGTTTTCTCATTTATAAAATGAGGATAATAATATTCTGGGCAGCTAGGTGGCACGGTGTTGGGTCTGAAGTCAGAAAGACCTGAGTTCAAATCCAGCCTCAGATAACTTAGTAGCTGTGTGACCCTGGATAAGTCACTTCCCCTGTTTGCCTCAGTTTCCTCATCTATAAAATGAGCTGGAGAAGGAAATGGCAAACCACACCAGTATCTTTGCAAGAAAACACCAAATGGAGTCGTAAAGAGTTGGACACAGCTGAAAAATAATGACTGAACAAGTAATACCTGTGCTTTATTCTTTATAGGAGAGGAAAGCATTTCATATGCTATAAAGTCCTCTATAGTTGTAAACTACTATTATTGCAGAAAACTTTGCCAGACTGCATTTCCTGAAACATCACATCCATCATGGCACTCTCTGCTTGGGGGCTCCACTGGCCTCAGTAGCCACCATATCAAGCCCATTTCCTTTTCTGGGTTTTCGAGGGTTTTTCTAGTTTCCCTCAGTTTGCTTCTGACTTTGGGATGTGCCTCATCTGCCTCAGCACCTGGAGTTCTTAGCCCCAAATCTTCTATAAACCACTGTGTCCTAACCCTAGAACCTTTTTCTACTATGCTGACCCTCTTTTCCCATTGGTAAGTTCCCTTTTAGGCCTCCATTTTCAGGGGGGACTGCTGGCTGGCCATAGCTCATTTCCATCCTAGTTTTGCTTCTAACTTTCTAGACAATGACCTCATGCTCCCTCATGTAGATACCTTCTCCCAACCATCTTTTCAGCTGCATTTTATGTGTTGTCTTCCCCTAGTGAAGGGTATGCTTCTTGAGGGCAGGGAGCATCTTTTTTTCTCTTGTATTTGCATCCCCATTTTGTAGCATAGTGCCTGGCTCATACTAAATTCTTAATAAATGCGTGTTGCCTTTCCTTGCCTTTACCTATACAACCTTATATCCCACTGCTTCATAGTGGGAACTTAGTTCTTTATCCAAATTAACTTCCTTAACGAGTCCTCTTTTCTGTCTTCCTTGTAATGTTCACTCCTCTCTTGCTGCCATGATCGAGGTTTTCTGATACTTAAGCCAGTCACCTTTACATAGCACCAATCTGCTTCCCATGCATTTAAGCCCAAATGTCACTTCTATGAAATCTTCTCTGATCTTTGCCTTTGCTTCCTGGGTAGACATATCAAAACTTCTTGATACTTTATTCTGCTCATTTTCAATTTTGCATTATGTTTGTTCCATTAAACTCACATTACAGCTGTTAGATATCACAGAGTGGTATGGTTAGTAGAGCACTGGCCTTGGAAGACCTAATTTGGAGCAAGTCATTTAATTTCCCTGACCTTTAGATTCTTCATCTGTAAAATGAGGGGGTGGGACTAAGTATTCTGAGGACCCATACAGCTCTAGATCTATGGTCTTATGTATATTGTCTATTAGGGATGCTAAATGCCAAGCTCTGCAAAGACAATGACTTTGACTTAGTTATCTGGGGATATCCATTCAGAGAAGAAGAAAGACATATGTTGGTGGAAGCAGTTCCATTCTATGCTCCAAGGTGACAGGGAAAAGCATGCCATCCAATACTTGACACAGTGGTCTTGCAGTGATTACAATGAGATTAAACAAATAAACCTCTATGAAAATCCTTGTAGATTCCATGCCAACATTTTCACAGAAAATAAAGAAATAAAGATGTTCTGTGATGGACTTAGCTAGAGTCTTCAAACTAAGTCAACATGTACCTTGAAACTCATTGACTTTAATGAAAAAGAGGACCTTGGGGAATGAAAAATATGGTTTGGGATCAGAGACAAAAGGGGTCAAAAGCTTGTACAGTACTCAGAATACTTAAATGCCTCTGTATCACAAATAATTTTATTGGGAAGAGAATTGGAATCTACTGAATGTGTGGGGCACTAAAACTTAAGAGAAGAGAGATGATTGGCTATAAGTACAGCAGTAATTTCAGAACCAGTTGTCTCTAGGCAATTATATGATTGCCTGGTTAGAGCAAAGGTTGAAGTAAAAAAAAAAGGATAAATATAATGCATCTAGGTGGTGTAGTGATTAGAGTGCTGGACTTGGAATTAGAAACATCTGAGTTCAAATCCAGCCTCAGATACTTAGCAGTTATGTGACCTTGGAGAAGTCATTTAACTTGCCTCAACTTGCTCATCTGTACTGTGAAGATAATAGCAGGTCCCTCCCAGGGTGGAAATGAGGTAAAGTGAGACCCTTGTAAAGTTCTTTGCAAACCTTGAAGTGTTATAGAAATCTTAGCTAATTATTATTATGATTCTGATTATAACAACTCAATCTGCTGAAGTAGATTGAAAAATGGAAAATGGATAAGGGAAACAGACATTAATTATATTACAATTTCTTAGGGATCTTTAACTGACGAAAATAGGTATCCCAAGGAGGAAGCTGAAAGAGCACAGAAACCTCTTTGGGTAGCAGACTTTAATACATCTTCCCAAGTGGAGAGCCATGGCAGTCAAAGGCAACATCACTTTAGAAGTAGAAACACATTCGAAAAATGTTAAGAAAAAGGATAAAAGAGAACTAAGAATAAGCTTAATTAGCAAAATAGTGAAAAGAAATTGAGGAAATTAGGATCCTGGGGGGACCTCATTGTGAGATGCTACTAAACCAGATCATTCTAAGAGCATTTATAGAATAAACTAGATGGATAACAACAAATTCAAAATAATAATAATAATAATTTTAAAAATCACAGATCTATTGGCATTTTTATAGTGATCATTGATGTCATAAAGGAAACTATCATATTTGGGCACTTAGCATCTCAGTACCTGACATATAATGTGAGGAAGTAGCAGTGGTATTAAGAAAATGAATTTGGGAAGATGCCAGACCAAATACATAGCAAAGAGGCTGATGATGGAGGTGACAATTTTAAAGACAGGGAGGAACTGATTTTTGAAATATCTGAAAGACATGAAAATACCAGAACAATTGAAAAGAGTGATTTTTCAAAAAAAAAAAACCCAAAAAACAAAAAACAAAAAAGAATGGAGAAGATAGAAACTGGCTTTAATACCTTCCTTCTCATTTCTTTTTTTTTTTGTTTGTTTGAGAAAGGAGAAGGCAGAATTCCTTAGCTCTGATCACATCTTTGTAGTCAAGAGTTGACTGAGAGGTATTGAGACTAAATTACTGTGTTATTTTTATTGATTTAGAAAAAAGCACTTGATTCAGTAGAATAAAATGCAGACTTGAATACTCTCTTGGAATTGTGAAAGTAGCAATGGATCTAGATCTCCAAGATCTTATATTAGAAATTTTTACAGATGGTGGAGAAAATGATATCCAAAGAAGTTATGTGACTATCCAAAGTCACATCGGAAGTTAAGTAATGGAGTCAGGATTTAAATCTGGGCCCAGTGCTTCCAAATCCAGGCTTCCTTCTATCTAACATAGAACCTGAGATAATCCAGTTTTATTATCAATATAAAACCTGCAAGCCTGTACCTATTGTGTGAGAAATGATTTTAGAACAGCAATTTAATAGGGAGGCTTGAGCAGATTTACAAATGCAGTTAGTGTTTAGTCATTTTTATAGTTGTGTCTGACCTTCCTGGCCCCATTTCGGGGTTTCTTTGTAAAGATGCTGGAGTGGTTTGGCATGTGCTTCACCAGCTCATTTTACAGATGAGGAAACTGAGACAAACAGGATTAAATGACTTGCCCAGGGTCACAAAACTAATGTGTCTTAGGCCAGATTTGAATTCAGGAAGATGAGTTTTCTGACTCCAGGTCCAGTACTCTATTTATTACTCACCACCTAGCTGCTCCCCTTTTGGTCAAGGATTATGATTCAAGGATTCAGATTAAAATTCTGACTGTTACTTAACTTCTGATGTGACCAAAGAAGACATAATTATGAATGAATGAAACTTACTGTCGCCAGGCACTGAGCTAAGCTACTGATAAAAATGTCACAAAAACAAAAATATAAAACTCACAAAACTCTGTGACAATTTAAAATAGCAAAATTGTATTCCAAAGCCCATAAAAAATGTACAGATTAATTATCCAAGGGACTCTGGGGTAATAATTATAAGTGACATTTACATAGTACTCTTAACAGCTTTGGGAGGTAGGTTACTACAGCATGTTGTTAAGTCACCAAACCACTAAGTGTTGTAGGAAAGATTTAAACTCAGGGCTTTTTGATTCTAGATCTAAGGCTGTACCTACCCATTATGCTATGATTCTTTTGTTAGGCACAGAAAATATGTCAAATACCATTGTTTTACCATAAAGTTGATCTAAGACTATTATGCTAGTTATATTAGACAATAAACATTTGATCAGATCTTAGATTTTGAGCAGGAAGGGACCTTAGAAGCCATTCAGTTCCAGGTTCTCTCTCTCTTTTTTTCTTCAACAAATTAAGAAACTGAGGCTCAGACATTAAATGATATACCCAAGTTCACCCAGGGAGTAAAAGTGACTAAGATGGGATTTGAACCTATATTGTCCAGCTCAGTTTGGAACTTGACAAGCTAGGTTCAAATTTATCGCCCTCTCTATTACACTACAATGCTTCCTATAACAATTACAACAATTAGCAATTGTAACTCCTAATAACAACAATTTCTCTTGCCTTCTTAGGATTTGGAAGAAAGGTTTTGAGAGTTCTTTGGATGCCTTGAATTACACAAAAATAATAACTGTGCAAGTAAGTTTGAGCTGATGCTTTTTCCCCATCCACTGGATAAATTTCCCCCCTTGGCAACAAAGGCATTTAGATTCATCTTACCAATCATTCTTTTCCAAAATGACTATTGCTCTGTCTAAGTCTTTGAAAGCCTCAATAAATACTATAACTGTGAGGGTTTGTTTGGAAAGTAAGACTCTTCAATCTAGTCCTCTGGTTTATTTATTTATTTATTTATCTATCTATCTATTTATTTATTTGCTTTTTCTCTTCAAACTCTTAATCTTTTCAAGCGCTGCCTTGAAAGGGAAACTCAATCCCCCAAAGGGCAGCCTGAGGGTTATGTAGGAGCAGGGAGTCTTTCGCTTTGCTAGGTGAGTGGGGGGGGGGAAGGGAAGGGAGGGTTATGCTGTTTATCTGTGCATAGGACCGGCAGGGTTTTTAAAACACTGGCCAGGGGATACATCTTTTCCAGATGCTTCTTGAATTTCTTCAAGCTGTAGCCAAGGTTTCTACTAGAGTAACCATTGAACAAATAGCCAAAGGCAGGGAGAAGTAGAAGTATTGGAATTAATGAGAGTGGTGAATGCTGAAAAAGAAAAGTGTCCAGGCTAAGTGAATGGGGGTTGTTAGCCTTAGAGTCAGGAACATTTGGGCTCAAGTTCTGCCTCTGACTCGTACTAGCTGCATGACTTTGGGCAAGTTGCTTGACCTCTTGGTGCCCCCTACACAACTCTAAAACTATAAATCACAGAAAGATGGCTGAGCTGTTTTGTTGGTGGGAGTTTCCTCATCTGGTATTCTCTTTTCTGATCAAAATCAGTTTTGAAGCTTTGTACCCCTCCCTTCCTCCCAAAATCTAGATGGCCAGAGTATGGTGAAACTGGAGGCATCCCCAAACCTTGATGACATATGATGCTCAGAACCCAAACTAACTGAAATCAGTAATTTCTTAGTATATTTAAGGGAGGTGGCATACTAGATGAAAAAGGGTGTTGGCTTTTAGAATCACAGGACTAGGACTGGAATCCTGGCTCAGCCATTTAAAATCTATATGATCTTCGGGAAGTCACTCACCATTCCTGCCTCTCAGGTTCCTTCTCTGTAAACTAGAAAGTTGCACTAGAGTGTCCTTCCCAGCTCTAAATCTATGATTCTGGAATAATAGGAACCTGTGAATTTATTGTTGTTCAGTCTTTCAGTAGTGTCTGATTTTCTGTGACCCCTTTGGGAGTTTTCATGGCAAAGATACTGAAGTGGTTTACCATTTTCTTCTCCAGCTCATTTGACAGATGAGGAATTGGGGGCAAGCAGGGTTAGGTGACTCACCCAGGGTCACACAGCTTCTAAGTGTCTGAAGCCAATTTTGAACTCAGGAAGATGAGACTTTCAGACTTTCAGTCTGGTACTGTATCCATTGTACTACCTAGTTGCCCTGATCCTATGAGTTTATCATAGGTTAAAGGTGGCACAGTGAATAGAACAGAATAAAAGAAAGACACAAATGATGTCTCAGTCAAATAGCTATAACAATAGTTAGCACGTTAAGGTTTGCAGAGTGCTTTACAAATATTATCTCATTTATCCTTACAGAAACCTCGGGAGGTAGATGTTACTATGACCCCCATTTTACAAATGACAAAACTGAGGCGGTTAAGTGAATTGCCCAAGGTCACACAACTGGAATCCTAGGTCATATTTGAACGCAAGTATTACTGACTCTGGGTCTATCCTTTGCATCGCCACTTAGCTACAGCAAAAACTCTATTTCAAATAGGAACATTTTCTGTATAGGATTTGGAAAAGAAAATTGTTCAGTCTGTTCTAAATGCTTTTTTAAAAATATTATTTTGCCCACTTATTCCATCATTTCTCTGCCAAATCGTGGGAAGAATGCTTTTCATCAGTTTTTTGGAGTCCTAAATTATTCATTACATTGATCAAAGTTCTTAGGTCTTTCAAAGTTATTTTCCTTTAAGTCTTTCAGAGTTATTTTCCTTTACGTGATTATAGTTACTGTCTAAATTGTTCTCCTAGGTCTGCTCATTTCATTCTGTATCAGTTCATAAAGTCTTCTCAGGATTCTTCGCATTATTACCTTTTGCCAATCGTTCTGGTACAGTAATTGTTCATTATATTTGTATCACCCTTTTTGCTAGATGCCATGGCCAATGGGGAATTGGAGATGAGAGAAAAATACCCTTTCATTTCAGCAGGTGAAGAGCTGAATTCTTGCCTAAATACTGGCTCTCACTTCAACTGTGAATTCTGCAACTCTGGAATTCTAACTCTTCTACTGAGTTTAACTATTTAAAGCCTCCAGGGACATGGCCAATTTGTTTGCTTATGATTGCCAGGCTCTCTTCAGTTTTGTCAGAGAAAGGAGTCCACACATAGAAAATGAATCACAGAGTCTTAACACCTTGTTAAAGAATTAATACCTCATCATTTGTGATTATATCAATGACTACATCAATCAACTATGGGGGAACCCCCAATTAACACTCCCTATTACCCTTTTTACTTTAATATTTAGTATCTTCAGCAAATACTCATGGATACTTTTTGGCAAAGTCCATGTGGCATAATTCACAATCTGAAAATTTACATTTTTCCACAAGCGTATAAGCCTACCATAGGTAGTGGACCTGGGAATTACAATCCTTCAAAATTCACCATTGTGCAATTTTAAAAGTACAATCAATTTACAAAATTATCAGTTTCCCACTTATATTAGTGTTTGCAAAAGCCTTCCCCAATCTAAAAACAATAAAGACAAGGGGAGAGCAGGAGAAGGAGGAAGAGGAGAAGGAGATGATGATGAAAAAGAGAAAGAAAAAATCTAGCTTTCCTGCCACAGTAGGCAAGTCCTTATAAAGCTCCCCAAACATAGAGGCTTTCCCCATGAATATTATGGAGTTGGAGGCTGGTAAAAATTCCTCAGGGACCTTGCAACACAGAGAATTTCAACTAGAGGTCCAAACAAAAAAACTCTAGTAGGTCCTTGCTGCAAAAAGAACACTGAAAATTCCTCAATGGACGCCAATCATTTTCTTCAAGATCAGGAGCATACTCCCCCACAAAAACACTCAGAGTCCCTCAGTGGGGGGAGAACGGGCATGTGTATAGGCAACACAAGGCCAAAGAAACTCAGAACTCTGGTATTTTGGGACCTTGACGTCCTTTCTCTCTCTTAGAGGATGCTCACAAAGTTCACTATAAGTTGCTTTGCTGTTCATCTGGACTGACTTTTTTCAGAGCTGGCTCTTTGTAGGGTTCAGTGTCTTCACTGGAACGAATTCAACCCAAGCCTTCTTTTAGCCAAAGACAAGGTTTATTGAAGATCCGCCATATTGGGCAGACTCTTAAGGAATCTGAATATTTGTATCGCTAATGCAAGTGGGCCAGATTTGAAGAATCTGAGCATTGGCTAGACTTTGAGAATCCCAGCCTCTAAAATGCTTTTAAATGAAACTCTCAATTATGAAAAAATTCTTGGTTAAGTTTACACATGTCTGTACTTTGTGCCCCAAGTTGGTTTACCAACATAGGTAAGTGTAGATGGTAGTCAGTTAAGTCAACAGCATTTAGTAAGCACCTACTATGTGCCAGGTCAGATAGCACATCTACAATGAGCCATCTACTATGTCTCCAATGCTAAATTCTAGAGATAGAAAAAGAGGCAAGAGGCAGTCCCTGCCCAAAGTTCACAGTCCCAAAGGGGAGATAGTAAGCAAATGAATATGTACAAACAAGCTATATAGAGGATAAATAGAGAAGGCATGAAATAATGAAGAGTGAAATGAATAGAACCAAGAGAACATTGTATACAGTAAGAACAATATTGTTTTAATAATGGCTTTGAGTGAATAAGTCATTTTGACTTTTATAAATATCCAAATTAATTACAAAGGACATATGAAGAAAGATGCTATGTGTATCCAGAGGAAGAATTCATACATAGAAGTATGTATAGAATGATTTTACATATATATACCTATTCACATCTAACCATAGCCCTCTTTAGGGTGGGGGGAAGGGAAGAAAAAAAGGAGAAAAAAAGAAAATTATTATATATATAATTTTATAATATATGTAAATGGAATAGATTATGTATATTATAGATTTTCAATTTCATGTGTAATTTTTTTATTATACCGTGTTATGGAAATTCTTGTTTTATCCCATAAATTAAAAATAAACTAAATTTTTAGTAAGAAAAACTAGAAACCAAGGCAGTCCTCACCTGTTGTGAAATAGCTGAATAAATTATAGTATTCGAATGTAATAGCATCTTATTGTGCCATGATAAATGATGAAATGAACAATTTCAGAAGAAACTGGGAAGATCTCTCTGAACTGACAGGATAAATGTTAGAATAAGATTGAAGGATGGTGACACAGAAAGACAGAGATTGACCTGGGAGTCATTTTCATATATATGCTGGTTGAAGCCAGGGGAGCTGAGATCATGAAGAAACAATGAGCACCCAGGAGACTTTGGGAGATTCTTATGATTAAGGGGTTAGTTGGTGGACATTGATGATAACATAGCAAAGGAGACTAAGAAGGAGCAGTGATGCAAAGAGGAGGATACCCAGGAGTGAGAAGTATCATGAAACTCAGTGAGGATAGAATTGTCAAATGCTACTGGGAAGTCAAGAAGGATAAAGATTGAGAAAAGGTCACTGGATTTAGAAATTAAAGGATTGTTGGTTACCTTGGGGAGAGCAATTTTAACGGAGTGGTGAACATCTTATCTGAAGATTCCAGAATCTTTGAAGTCCAAGAAAGACCACATTTACAACCTCAACTGAGGTAAACACTCTGACCCAACTTGCAATCTGCTTCTGAATATACTTATTGGGACCCATTGAAAGATGGAACTGATACAGTTTCTCTGGTGAGGAGTCCTGTTCTAATAGATCCTCAGACAACAATAGAAGATGGAGTGATATGACTCCCTCCTTCTCACTTGGTCTGGAGGCTGGAGCTCTGGCACCTGGGTAGATTAATGGAGAGAGGAACTGAATAGTGAGTATGGCCTTCACTCCCCTAGGACTAAGAGGCACTTTTGATCCCACTCACATTCTAGACATTTTGTTCAATTCACTATCAGAAAGGAACATGCAGCATTTTGGGACAATTAGCACCATTATCCTGTCTAGAAATGAGGGAAATGCATTTTTAACTTCTGAATGTTATATTCTGCCACTGGAAAAAACAAATGATTAAATAGGGTTTCTTTTAAATTGGGTAGGGGAGAATGAATAATTTCCATGTCAAAGAACAGTGTGTATCTTATTCTCCTTTTAAGCCTAAGTGCTATACATGGACCTTTTAAACACTCAAGTTTTTCTTGTATCATTTCCAATATCACTTTTGCAATTTTTTTCAAATGGAGTTTATTGTTCCAGAATGAAAAGCACATTAATAGGGTCATAGAGTTTGTGCATGGGCTTAGTGTTTTTGAATAGTCATTTAAAACTTTCCCCAAGAATCTGATGAAGGCTCAATTTCAATGTTGCTAGCTCTCAGATGCAAGACAGTTTTTCTATGTCTTCATTGCCTGAGAGTCCTGGCTGTTTCGAAGATAATAGATGAGCCTCTCTACGAGTACTTTCTACAATGTCTCTACCCAGACTGAGTTGTTCGAGGTGGCTTCCATCAGGCATTTTTGTCTTTTTACCATATCATCCCAACTAACATAAAAAATGCCTTCTTGGTCAACATACAGTGATGAACATCTTGGGTGTATGCTCCCCTGTGTTTGGCATAATGAACTGTGAAATCTGACACCATTGCTCCCCCATCAACTCCATGTCTGCTTAGGACAGGAGCCGAAAAGGTCCTTACCTTCCAATTTGCTAGTTCTTACCTTGTGTTATGATATGGCCCTCAAGCTCCCATCTACTGTTTACTTTAACTCACGGTGTGGAGCCGATATGTGGTGAGACAAAAATCCCTTCCTTCTGCTACTCCTCTACTGTAATTCAGCCCCTCCATAGTCCTTATTCTTCTCTACTCCCCCTTCCATTGTGGTCTCTGAAACTTAATTATTAATTAGAAGTCTCCTTTATTGGAACCCCATCTTTGCCATATCCACCAAACTAAGGCATACTCCAAAACACTTTCCTATACCTTCTTCTATTTTCTCTCTCCATTCTTTCACCTGGTGATCTTCCCATTGCCCATGGACTTCATTATCGTTAATAGGTATGTGACTCCTAGATCTATGCATCCAGTCCTAGTCTTTTTCTTAAGCACCAGCTCCACATCACCAGGATGTAATTTAGCCCTTGATGCCTAGTAGACATCTTTTTTGGTAGGTATCTTAAACTCAACATGTCTAAAACATGGTAAAACATGTCTTTTCCATCAAATCTGTCTCCTGAAGTTTCCTATTACTGTCAAGGGTCCCCATCATCTTTCCAGTGACTCAGCCTTGAAACTTCAGTATAATTCTTGACCTTTCGCTGCCACTTACCTCACATATCCAATTAGTTGCCAAATCTTGTCATTTCCCTCTCCACAGCATCTTTTGGATGCATCCCCTACTCTCCTTTCACACAGTTACCATGCAAGTTTAAACTTTTATTGCATTTGGCCTCCATTATTGCAATAGCCTCTTATTTGGTTCCCTGCCTTGAATTTTTTCCTCATTCTAATCCATCTTCCATGGATCTGATGAAGTGGTTCTTGTAAAGCTCAGGTCTAGGGGCAGCTAGGTGGTTCAGTAGATAAAGCTCCGGCCTTGGAGTCAGGAAGATCTGAGTTCAAATCTGACTTCAGACACTTGACACTTAATTAGCTGTGTGACCCTGGGCAAGTCACTTAACCCCCATTGCTTCACCAAAAAGCAAAATAAAATAAAATAAAATAAAGCTCAGGTCTGACCACATCACCCCATGCTTGACAAATTCTGTTGCTTCATTATTACCTCTAAGACCAAATACAAATGTCTCTGTATTTGGCATTTAAATCCTTTTATAACTCTATCCCTTCTTACCTTTCTCAGGCATCTAGTCTCCATTTTACCTAGCCTAACTAGTTTTCTTGTCCTTCTTCACACCTGATGACCAACACCCCATCTCAGTCCTTTGCATTGACTGGCCCTGTGCTTGAAATCCTCTTCTCCTCACCTCGGCCTCTTGTAATTCCTGGGTTTTTCAAGATTCAGCTCTAGCACTTTCAGCTTGAGGACTTTCTGGCATCTTGCTTCCTCCACATCACCCCAACCTACTGCTAGAACTTTCTAGTCCAAGTACTTTGAATGTGTTTTATGCATGCATGCATACATACATACATACATACATACATGCATGCACAAGCTGGTGGTTCAGTGGATAGAGAACTGGTCCTGGAGTCAGGAAGATCTGAGTACCAACCTGGCCTCACACACTGATTGTGTAGCCCTGGGCATATCACTTAACCCATTTGCCTTAATCCACTAGAGAAGGAAGTGGCAAATCACTCCAACATATTTTTCAAGAAAACCCCATGGACAGTATGGTCGTTTGCCTCAGTTTCTTTGACCGTAAAGTGGGGGATGATAATAATAGCAGGTATCTCACAGGAAAGTGGTGAGGATCAAATGAGATAATAATTATTAAAAAAAAAAGTAGAATTCCTAGCCTCCTTCAAAGCTTAGCTCAAGTGCCACCTTCTAAATGTGACCATTTCTGATTCCTTCAGTTGGTAGGATATTCTCCCTTGAAATGGCCTTGTGTTCTTTGTATATGTTATAAATATTCTTATATGTGGGTATGTTGTTTCTTCCCTATAGAATAATCTGGTCCATGAGAGCAGGGCTATTTAATATTTCTCTTTTTATTTTCAGCATCTAGAAGTCTGGATGGTCTCTCAGGTTCCTTCCAGATCTAACCTTGTTTGGTTCTAAGATTTGGAGCTGACCCATTTTGGTCTAATCTGCTCTGATTAGTCCATAATCCCAACCACCTGGCCCAAGTTTGACTTGAACATTCTACAGAATATCAAGAGAGGGGGTCACTGTCCAAGCCCCAGTGAAATGTTGAGAAGCAGACAAGGAGTGGTTTAGAGACTGAGCAAATGATAGTTAGGCTAGAAGGATGGATGAATGAAAGCCAAGAATTAATGGAAAAGCATGTATTAATTATGAATCTCATTATTGAACATGGTAGTATTATTAATTAATTATGCTGTTGTTACTTAATCATTCTATTAATGAGCACAGTCATTTTAATTAGAGGAGTTAAGAAGAATGCATTACTATTCTTTTTTTATATGTTTAAAAAGCTGTACCCTTCCCGTGTTCATTCACTAGTTTTAAAAATTACAGCCCAGCTCAATGAACAAATAGGAAACCTGTCATATTCAAAAGCCATTCATAAACTAGGCCTTTATCAGCACATAGGGGCTGACTTTCCACCTTGCTGTTGAACAATGCTGCTGACAGAATCATGATCACATCTGTAATATATGTCTATTGTTATTCAGGGATGGTTTGAAAGCAAATCCCTCCCTGATGTATGTAATCCAGCAACAAAACACTAGTCAATTAAACACCTCATCAACATAGAGGCATTGGAATCACTGTGCAAATAATGTGGAATTAATTTTTTCCCTCTTCTTTCTCATGATCAGAGCCATCTTACACTGAAAAAATGTATGACACGAGCTTGCTGTTTCTAGTGTATTAATGCTTGGTGTCCCATGGGAGATGCGTTAGCTAGTGTCCTTCACCCAACTAGCATCAAATGATGATCAACTAATTTATTGTTGGAATTATTGTTGACACTTCATTCTGACAGCTTGTTTTATTTTGCTGGTGCCTCTTTTCTTTATAAGGAATATTAGGAATATTCCCAAAAGGTACTTTTCAGCCTGAATAATGATAGCTGATGTTTATAAAGTTTTTTTTTTAAAGATTTATGAAGTACATTGGGGCAGCTAGGTGGCACTGCAGATAGAATGCCAAGCTTGGAGTCAGGAAGTCTCATCTTTCTGAGTTCAAATCTGGCCTCAGACACTTACTAGCTGTGTGACCCTGGGCAAGTCACTTAACTCTGTTTGCCTCAGTTTTCTCATCTGTAAAATGAGCTGGAGAAGGAAATGGCAAACTACTCCAATATCTTTGCCAAGAAAATCCCAAATGGGGGCAGCTAGGTGGCACGGTGGATAGAGCACTGGCCCTGGAGTCAGGAGGACCTGAGTTCAAATACTAATTCAGACACATAACACTTACTAGCTGTGTGACCCTAGGCAAGTCACTTAACCCCATTGCCTAAAAAAAGAAAATCCCAAATGGAGTCATGAAGAATCAGACATGACTGAGATGACTATACAGCAACAGCAACAATAATAAAAGAAGTACATCACAGTCACTTTCTCTGATACCTCGATGAAGCCAGTGCTATTATTATTGTCATTTGACAGATAAGGTTTAGACTCGATCATGGTCACAGAGCTAATCAATATTAGATGCAGGCTTCAAATACTGGCCTCTCCTTTTTCCAAATATAATATTCTTTTCATTATATTATGTTGCCTCTACGAAAAATTACAAATTTTTCTTCTTTTGTTCCCTAAAATACACATTATTTTAAAAAAGCTCCTAGCATCGTTTTCTGAGTCCTATATGAAGATAGTTGTTTTTTTTTAAGCGATCAGATTGATAAGAGAAGCATCAAATGAGAACAAGGATCCACTTTGGGAATTGTTGCTAGACAGTAGGTGATTAAGGTTGAGCTTAAATCTTTTACAAAAGTTCTATTCCAATGAGTCACCATTGGCATAGAGGTGACTCATTGCTCTTGACCATGGCAGAAGAATGTGACCTTTGGAAGGTTCTACTAAGCTGGAAAATCTTTGCATAGGGTTTAGCACTGGAATGTACCTACTTTTTAAGGATCAATGAAGTTAAGTACAGAGAGGCTCATGAGCATTAAGTAGACCAAAAGGTGATAGTTTCTTCTTGGCTGTGGTGGCCCCTGAATAGTATTTAATTAGATCTATGATCTTGTTAAAAAATGTTGCGGCAGTTAGGTGGTGCAGTGGATAGAGCACCAGCCTTGGAGTCAGGAGGACCTGAGTTCAAATCCAGTCTCAGACACATGACTTACTAGCTCTGTGACCACTTAAGCCCATTGTCTAGCCAAAAAAAAAGAAAAAGAAAAAAGAAAAAAATATCGATACTTCTTATCGTGCAGATAACAACCTGTGTTTTCTTATCCTGCACAAAAGGAGAATAAGAAAACTGCCTAATTTACTAACCTAGATACCATAGAAAATAAGATGAAGAATAACAGTAGATGTGCACAAACATTGCCCAGACATAAAATCCGAGGAAGAAGTCAGCAATAAAACTCATAGCTTCAGAGATCAAATGGCAAATAAAGAATGGGTAGTACGTACGGTAAATGAGAACCTCGTAGGCATCACTCAGACTTGGTGAGGTGGGAACTACGCCATTGTCAATCCGCAGGAATCCAATCAATCAACAAGGATTTTAAAGCCATTGCAGATGAAGGAAACCATGGCAGGTAGCAGAAGATGAATACAGAAGCTTGGCCTTGTCCTGTAGCATAAAAAATACACAGAGCCCTGTAAGTTTGGAAGCAAGATGAACTAAAAGTTCCTGGAGTGCGAGGGACTAAAAAAGTGGTTTTGTTTGTTTTTAAATTACATATGACGATACAAATATGGTGCTGATACCTAAACCAGGAAGAGTCAAAACAGAAAAAGAAAATTATAGACCAATTTCTCTAATGAATATAGATGCAAACATTGTAAACAAAATATTAGCAAATAGATTACAGCAACTTATGACAAGAATAATACACTATGACCAGGTAGGATTTGTACCAGGAATGCAGGGTTGGTTCAATATTAGGAAAACTATCAGCATCACTGAGCATATCAACACCAAAACCAACAGAAACCACATGATCATCTCAATAGATGCAGAAAAAGCTTTTGACAAAATACAACAGCCATTCCTATTAAAAACACTAGAAAGCATGGGTATAAATGGAGTCTTCCTTAAAATAATAAATAGCATCTATTTAAAACCTTCAGCAAGCATTATATGTAATGGGGACAGGCTAGAAGCATTTCCAATAAGATCGGGGGTGAAACAAGGATGTCCATTATCACCACTGTTATTCAATATTGTACTGGAAACGTTAGCTTTAGCAATAAGAGCAGAAAAAGAAATTGAAGGTATTAGAATAGGCAAAGAAGAAACAAAGCTATCACTCTTTGCAGATGACATGACGATATACTTAGAGAATCCTAAGAATCAAGTAAAAAACTACTTGAAATAATAAACAACTTTAGCAAAGTTGCAGGCAATAAAATAAACCCACATAAATCATTGGCATTTCTATATATTACCAAAAAAAACCCAACAGCAAGAGATAGAAAGAGAAATTCCATTTAAACTTACTGTAGACATTATAAAATATTTAGGAGTCTACCTACTGAAACAAACCCAGGAACTCTATGAACACAATTACAAAACACTTTTCACACAAATAAAATCAGATCTAAATAACTGGAAAAACATCAGTTGCTCATGGGTAGGCCGAGCTAATATAATAAAAATGACAATCCTACCTAAGTTAACTTACTTATTCAGCACCATGCCGATCAAACTACCAAAAAATTATTTTATAGAGTTAGAAAAAATAATAACACGATTAATTTGAAAGAACAAAAGGTCCAGAATATCAAAGGAATTAATGAAAAGAAATGCAGGGGAAGGTGGACTAGCAATTCCAGATCTTAAATTGTATTATAAAGCAGCAATCATCAAAACTGCTTGGTACTGGCTGAGAAACAGAGAGGTGGATCAGTGGAATAGGTTAAATATGCAAGACACAGTAGTCAATGACTATAGTAATCTATTATTTGATAGACCCAAAGACCCCAGTTTCTGGGATAAGAACCCACTCTTTGAAAAAAACTGCTGGGAAAACTGGAAAACAGTATGGCAGAAACTAGGCATAGACCCAAATCTCACACCATATACCAAAATAAAGTCAAAATGGGTTCATGATGTAGATATAAGGGCTGATACTATAAGCAAACTGGGACAACAAGGAATAGTTTAGCTATCAGATCTATGGAGAACAGATGAATTCATGATGAAACAGGAGATAGAGAACATTATGAAAAGGAAAATGGATAATTTTGATTACATGAAATTAAAAAGTTTTTGCACAAACAAAGCCTATGCAACTAAGATTAGAAGGAAGTTGGAAAATTGGGAAAGAATTTTTACAACCAGTCTCTCTGATAAGGGCCTCATTTCTAAAATATATAGAGAATTAAGACAAATTATAAGAATGCAAGCCATTCCCCAATTGATAAATGGTCAAAGGACATGAACAGACAGTTCTCAGATGAAGCAATTAAAGCCATCTATAGTCATATGAAAAAATGCTCTAAATCATTATTGATTAGAGAAATGCAAATCAAAACAACTCTGAGGTACCACATCACACCTATCAGAGTGGCCAACATGACAAAACAAGAAAATGATAAATCTTGGAGAAGATGTGGGAAAATTGGAACACTAATACATTGTTGGTGGAGTTGTGAAATGATCCAACCATTTTGGAGAACAATTTGGAACTATGCCCAAAGGGCTACAAAAATGTGCATACCCTTTGATCCAGTAATAGCACTTCTAGGGCTATATCCCAAAGAGATCATACATATGGGAAAGGGACCCACATGTACAAAAATATTCATAGCAGCTCTTTTTGTGGTGGCAAAGAATTGGAAATTGAGAGGATGCCCATCAATTGGGGAATGGCTGAGCAAGTTGTGGTATATGAATGTAATGGAATACTCTTGTGCTATAAGAAATGATGAACAGGTTGACTTCAGAAAAACCTGGAAAGACTTGTATGGTCTGATGCTGAGTGAAGTGAGCAGAACCAAGAGAACTTTGTACACAATAACAGCCACATTGTGAGATGGCTAATATTATAAACTTAACCCTTCTCAGCATTACAAGGATCTAAGACATCTCCAGAGGCCTCGTGATGGAAAATGCTATCCACATCCTATGGAAGTTGAATCGCTATCACTTTTTTTCTCTTCTGTTGAGTTTTGTTTCCTCTTTCTGATGGTTCCTCCTATTGGTTTTAATTTTTGCTTACAACTTCACTAATGTGAAAATATGTTTAATAGGAATGTAAATGTATAGCCTATATCAGATTTTGTGCTGTCTTGGGGAGGGTGGTGGGAGGAAGGGGGAGAAAAATTTTCAACTCAAAAGCATATGGAAGTGATTGTTGATAAATCAAAATAAACTAATAAAATTTTAAAAAAATATTACATATGAGAAATGAAGAACATCAGAAAGGTGATTGGACCTTTCTTCAGAGTAGATGCAATGATAAAAACTGATGACCGAGTAAAGTTAAAACTGTAAAATTTTGTTTTGCTTCTTTTTTTTCCTGTCAAAGAGAATAATCTTTGAAATAAAAAGGATAGGAAAATATTGCAAATAACAATAACAACTAGTATTTATAAAGCGCATTAATATTTGCAAAGTATTTTGCATATGCTATCTCCTTTGATCCTTACGATAACCATGTGGGGTAGATGCTATTGTTATCCCTGTTTTAGATACAAGGGCACTGAAGCTCGGAGAGGTCAAGTGATTTATCCAGAATCACAGTTAAGAAGCATCTGAAATAGGATTCAGACTCGTCTTCCTGATTCCCAGTCCAGCACTTTACCCACTGTACCAACTAGCTGCCTTCATAGGGAGTAGAAGCATAAGGCCATTAGGGAGATAATAAGGCAGCCCTCTGCCAAGTCTTCATCTGCTGTGCAAGCATAATGTAATCTCTAGCAGGTTTTACTGTGCTGAAAAGCCATTGAGTATTGCCTCAGCAATAGACCAAGTGTATAATCTAGCTGAGTAGAAGAATATCACCAGTAGGCTGGCCACCTGATGAGGGATGTTTTTGGCCTTGGCAGACCATGAAATAAAGAAAGGGGTCCCATGTAGCTTCCTTCTGCTTCTGCAGTGACTGTGGCAGAATGTAGAGGAAAGTTCTATAATGCACAAACATACTATAGACAACTTAGATGTGTAAGTTGTGCATGTATAAAAATACATAATGTAAATGGACAATGGATTGACTGAGAATTAATGAGGAGGGCTGGCTGAATTGTTGATGGAAAAATGATAGAGCTCCTTCAGTGATTCTGAACTTTCCCCTGAAACATCATTTTAATGCCATTAGTCTACTGGTATTATTCTATGACGGAGACTCATAAAACACCACAACCCCTGAAGAATTGAAATTGAATGTCATTCTTATCCATGCTCTCCCATAAGTTTTCTGGAGATCTCACAGTAATTTGAGGATACATATTGTATGATATGGTAACATGAGAAAACAAGACAGGCCCTTAGCCTCCAGTTTGAGGCATAATTTAGCTGGAGATCTCCAGTAAATTTATGGGAGGGAATGCACAAGAGTTAGAGAGGATGGGCAAGCATGGATGGATTGTGGCTTGTGTTACAACAGGAAGAGATTACAGATTCATTGGAATACTTGAGCTTTTAGTTTCTCTTTTCATTTTCACCTCTGAACATCCTAGGAGGAGGATGAATCTAGCTGTTGGCCTTTATCGAGAATTCAGTTTGCACAGGGGCAGGGGATAGAACCAACTGTATTTAGAGTCAGGAAATCCAGAGTTTAAATCCTTCCTCAGACACTTACTGACTGTGAGACCATGGACAAGTCACTTAATTTCTCAACCTCAGCTTTCTTATCTGTAAAATGAGGGGATTGTATTCAGTGGCTTCTAAGGTCCCTTGAAGCTCTAAATCTATGATTATATGGATACTGTTTGAGATCCCTGTTTGCTTCCCAAAGTCCTGGTCCTTTGGTGGCAATGACTTAGTATGTAGTTAGGCAGCAATAGTCTCTGTATAGTATTTCGGAGCCCTGAAAAAGATAATTCATTGTACTTGTTCGTAATAAATATCTCAGAAACTAGTTTACTTGCCAGAGAATCAAAAACCCTTAAAGAGTTTCCATCTGGCTTTATATGTAAGAATATTTTGCCATTTCATTTGCCTGTTGTTAAACTTGTTGACTAAATCAAGCCCACTGAGATTTATCTTGGCTTTCATGTATTGGCCCTTGTATTGGCTCTGTTTTAAGAAAAAAAGAAATAAGGAAGCAGTTAGTTAGGAAATATGATTTGTGCATCAGTCTCCACTCCTCTGGCTATTGAAATATTAAGCCAAGGGCCATATGCATTTTGTGGCAGCATTCCTATCAATGCTTAGCCTCACAACTATTGGTTGGGTTTATTTCACTAATAAGCTCTCTGTTACATTGGATGCCATCAATTTGCTTCTCTGAACAGTATGCATTGGATCTAAATAGGAGAATCTTTTTAGTTCAGCCCTGGAATAGCTCCATTTTCATATCTACTGCCTTACATAGAGCCACACTCCTAAAGGATTCACTGCATTGGAAGTTGAAAAAGCAATTTCCATCTTTCATGACAGCTTCACACAGGAGGGCTGGATAAGGAAACCAACATTCTGGGCCTTTGGCAGCATCAGACTGGGAAAGCCTTATTTTTGCTTGCAGTTAGAGGAGTGAAGCTGACAATGACAGCACTTTGGGATAAAATTCCAACTGTGTTCCTAGAAAGGAGGTCTTTGAATCCTATTTTGGAAAAAATCCAGGCATGGTGAAATTAGTGCAAGTGACTTCAAAAGAATTTATGCTTGGAATCAGTACTAGACTTAGGAACATGACATTAAGGGACCTAATGGATTATTGAACAGAACAGCAGAATGTCACATCTGGAGGGAAGTAGGGACCATCTAGGTCCATGCTTCTCATTTAATAGGGGAGAAAACAGGCTAATGAAGACTAAGTGGCTGGCCCATTGTAACCCAGGTAGGTGGCAGAGCTGGTCCAAGAACTATAAAATTGAAGGTAAATTAGGTGTTCTCTTGGTCAAAATCTTTCATTTTATGATGAGGAAAACGAGAGCCAGAGAACTTAATTCCCTCTGGTTGGCAAGGGATTTGGATTTCGCGTAGCCCTTTTAGAAGCAAAGGTGCCTTCTCTTTTTCACTTTTCTATATATGCGGTCTTTGCCATTAGAATGTAAGCTCCTTGAGGATGAGACTCTTTGCTTTACATTTATATACCTAGTGCTAAGTGGTGGCTAGGTGGTGCAGTGGATAGAGTGCCGGGCCTGGATTCAAAAAGACCCCAGTTCTGGCCAAGTCACTTAACCCTGTTTGCCTCAGTTTCCTTATCTGTAAGATGAGGAAATGGGAAATCACAGTATCTTTGCCAAGAAAACCTCAAATGGAATCAAGAAGAGTCAGATTTGACAGGAAAACCAGAACCTTGCAACAGCACTGGCATAGAGCGATAACTTGAATAGTGCTTTGAGATCCACAAAACGCTTTCCTCATAACAAGTTGAATTAGGTAGTAGACGTATTATTGTCTCCATTTTACATATGGCAAAAATGAAACTCAAAAAAGTTAAATCATTTGTCTATAGCCGCATGACTAGTAAGTGTCAGAACCGAAGTAGATTCTTAATAAATGTCCATGAGATATTTTGCAGTAAATGACTTGCCCAAATTCCCCTAGGCAATAAAGTTGGAATTCCTGCCCAGTAATCCTGACTCCAAATCCAGAGCTATTCTCACTGCAGCACACCTGTGGAATCCTTGATCACTTCAGAACTCTCCATATCATGCCGAACTTGTTCCTTCCATAAAAAGGCAAACTCATTGGGACTGGAAGCTCAGTGAGGTAATGCTGCTCAGTTTTTACTGGCTTGCTAAATTTGTATCTCACTTGTGAGCCTTGAGTGCTAATATGAACCAAAGAATGTGTCTGTAGATTGGAAAGCTAAACTTTTGGACTTGTGCTATGGTCTGTGAGACTCCATCGGCTGGTCCACAAGATTTTAATTTGTTTCACTTAGGACAGCTAGAGTCTGGACCTATGATTTCTTAGGATATGGAGAGCTCCTTGTACCAAGACTCCCTCAATAGATTAGAATAGCCAGATTCCTCAGTGGTTTAAATAATTGCCTGAGGCACAAAAGGTTGCCTGCAGTTACATAGCCACTAGACACCAGAAACAGATGATCATTATCTACTTGTGAAAGTAATTAAATACCAGAATCTGAGTATGAAGGGACCTCAGAGGCCAACTTGAACATATGTGAATCCAGAATTTCCTCTATAACATTCCCAACAAGTGATCAGCCTTTGAGGGATCATTCTTAGAATTTACAACAGTCACCCGTATTGCAATACAGAAACTTTTGAAGATTTGAAGAAAATACAAATCTCTCCTTGAAATCAATCTGAATAGTTTTCTTTACATCATAAGTGTAATTGCACAAAGTTGGCACTTTTCTACTCATGGCCGGTGATATAATTGTAAAAATATTGGATTTGGAGTTAAGGAACTTCATTTCTAATACCAACTAGAAATTAAATGCAACCTTGGGTAAGTTGACCACTCTAGGTCTCAGTCTCCTCATCTGTAAAATGGCTTTGAAGCAGATGTCCTCTCAGGTACCTTTGAGCCTTAAAATTCCATGATTCTTTGAATGTTTCAGTATTTTGATTGATCTGTGATCTCAGAAACATAGGTAGGTCTTCCTTATACCTATGTAGGCTGTATGAGTGATAGTGGTATCAGAGGCAAGAAAAACAAACTGGGCAAGTATGGGCTATGTTTTGGGAAAAGCGAGTGCCCATTGGTGTGCTGAACTGTGGAGGCTGCTGGCTTGTGCTCCGTTGGATTGCCTAGGAATCAGACTGCTGTGTGTTTATTGGCTCTTGTTCACTCTTGTACCCTGTGCAGTATTTTGACTCTAGTCAGTAAGCATAAGATATGGTTTTACGGAAGGCTTCTGAATGGGGCATGAGTCCAGGACCACAGCAATGCCAGTACAGGGGAACAAGGCAGGGTCATAACTAGCATACTGGCACCATAAAAGAATACCAGCTCAGGTTGAGTAGATGGGCACGATGGTCCTTTTCCTGTCACCACCTCTCACCAACACTTTTCAGGCCCATTTCCCTAGATAAATGGAAGGCACTGAACAGAAGGAGCTTCTTGTTTTCTGTACTCTGTGGTCCCTCATAGTGAATTATCCCTTCCTTTTCTTTATCTCTTTTTACCTAAGCAGCACAATAAACTTTAACTCTAGTACTTTTAATGCTAGTTAAAACTCTAGTTTAAACTTTAGTACTCTGGACAATTAGTTTTTATACTGTCTTTGCAAATAATTCTCTATAGTCTCAATAAAGTCTATAGTTTTTTCTAAAAGAAAACAAACACCCAATGAACCTTTGATGAAATAAGCCACAGAAACAAACACAAACAAAAACAAAAAAGTCAGGAATTCTGCTTTGATTTTCACAAGAAAGGAGAATCTTCAGCTCTAGCTGTGCGACCCAGGAACCTGCCTCCTTTTTCCTGCCAGGCTAGATTTTCATATATGCACAGTTCAATCATTCTTCGTTAGTGACCTCTGTGCTGTCCTTGACTGATGATCAGGCATGATAGAAAACTTAGGCTCAGTGTAAGCTTTGGTAAACGTGCCAGCTGTTTGGCATTTGTTATAATGTGAGTGAACACACGCATGTTGCACCTGCATAACGTCAACTCAGTTCAATTCAAAGAGTATATTGGAATAGGTGGAAGGGAATGGGTTTTCTACTTCATTGGTTGTCTTTACTCAAAGACTGACCACTTGTTGGGAATGTTATAGAGGAAATTCTTAATTCGGATATGTGCTAATAGGCTTCTGAGGTCCCCTCAAACTCAGATTCTGGTATTTAATTACTTTAACAAGTAGATAAGGATCATCTGTTTCTGGTGTCTACTTGCTATGTAACCACAGGCAACCTTTCATTGCCTTACATAATTCTTTAAGCCACTGAGGAATTGGGCGATTCTAATCTATTGAGGGAGTCTTGGCACAGAGAGCTCCCCACAAACCCAGAAAATCACAGGTCTATACTTGTCCCTCTCTTCCTCCCCAAAAGGAAAGAAAGGTTTGAGTCCATCCTAAATTAGCCTAAATTCTAAACTGGCAGAATCAAAATGAACAAAGTCTTAACATATATAATTATAGGTATTACATAACTTTTTGTCATATAAACTACTGAACGGGGGCATCATTGAACCATATATTGCTGCATCGCTCTGATAAATGCAGTAGAAGAAACCCTAGTACTTTTAAGGCTGCCTTAGCAGCTCATGTTATTTCTGAGATTCCTCCTAAGGTAAGAGTTTGGGCTGGTAAAACCTTGGAGTGGGCTCGTAATATTTTTGTATTTATTTGCAAACTGCTCTGAAAATATCAGATTATATAATAGATATAGGAAGCCTTTGATGATTATTGAGAATTTGGAGGATTACATCCCTGTTTTACCTTAGGAAACCAACAAGCCCTATTACAAGGTGAAAATAAGATGGATTTTGTTACTCTTTTTTACATAATAGTTCCCAGGACCCATGGCCAAAACATTCTCTAGTTCCCAAGTTTTCAACTGTTTTGTAAACAGTTTCTACTGCGACTGTGCAGTGAGATATAAGGATGAGATAATGTAAACATTTGAGTTGTTTTGTAAACAGCCTACTGCTAAGTCAGCATAATGTTAGAGTTAATGTAAACTTGTGAGGCTATTGCTGGCGAATTGCCTTCTTTGAGTGCCCCCCAATAAATCAGGTGAGCACTGGTTGGGGATTTGTGGATTTGTGAATGTGTTTGCCTCAACCGGCCCTCATTGAGATTTAGGGAGGCATGTGCAAGCTGGAATGCTGTGATGCCTCGACTGGCCCCCATGGAGGGTTAGGGGAATGAGATAGGAATTGTGCTCCTATGTAAGGGCTGTTGCTCCATTCTAGCCTGCCCCTGCCAGAAGAGTAATTAGGGGAAGCTGTAACAGTTGATGTTTCCATTATCAGCAACCCACTTGTGAGAAGAATAAGAATAAATTATTATTCAACCTCCATTCACTCTCAGTTCCTGTCCTTCCTCTCTGCCTGGATCAAGAGTGAAGCTGTCAATGCCTGTGTCCCACCTTACAACTGGCATAGGCTGTGGCTCCCATGTTAACACAGAGCTTCAGGAAATTATAGAACTGAACTTCTTTGTTGGAGGACATGAACTAGAGTGGGAATGGGCAGGCATGGAAGTGGGTTGCAATGCACATCAGTAGAAGGAATATTC
This sequence comes from Phascolarctos cinereus, assembly GCF_003287225.1. Classification (NCBI taxonomy): domain Eukaryota; kingdom Metazoa; phylum Chordata; class Mammalia; order Diprotodontia; family Phascolarctidae; genus Phascolarctos; species Phascolarctos cinereus. The sequence continues at coordinate 78,427,071 of NW_027556180.1, read as the reverse complement.
AAATCAAGGGGATCACAGATCCAGCTGATTATTTTGAGCCTAAATAGTATTTACTCTTAGAATAAAGCTGATGGAGTTTTAAAACTTGTATCTATATACCTGTAGATTTATGTATATATCTATATCTATAGATCTCTCTCTGCTCTCTCTCTCTCTCTCTCTCTCTCTCTCTCTCTCTCTCTCTCTCTCTCTCTCTCTCTCTCTCTCTCTCTCTCTCTCTCTCTGTCTTTCTCCGTCTCTCTGTCTCTGTCTCTCTCAATGCAGATCTGGAAGGTCATAAAAAGATATACTAGGACCCAGAAAATTAGGGATTGATTTTTAAATTACAACAAATGGAGATTTTGTTCCATTAACAACTCATATTTCCTGTGCCTGGCTGAAAATAGGAAGCTGCTAGGGCTGAAGATATAGATTCTTGAGCAAACACCATTTTTGTCAAAGTAGCTGAATAGCATGAAAATGAAGAAATTGAGCTTGTTGGGGAGCGCACCCTGAACCTTTGGGGACATTTGGCACTACTGAAGAAATGAAAGTGACATAATCCCTTGTAGGGCAACAGATGAAATTAACGCTTTGTGCAAATAAACATATACACACAAAATATGTTTTGTATATTTTCTGTTGAATATTACAATATCTGAGGTTCATTAGCTCTACTGCAAATAATATGGTATTTGTCCCATGAAAAAATGCAAATACCCTTAAACATGCTTTTGCTACTCAGATAGCAGGCTATGATATACCTGTGGAGAAACATGGATAAGAGTTTCAGTATTAAATTAGGTTGGATTCTTTTTCCTTAAAATTGCTATATGTATATTAATTGTGTCCGATAAATTACATTTTGGTGTTAAAAAAAGAAGAACATTTGGTTAATATTGGGGTAGAATTTTATGATTACGTAGAAAAAGTACAGCCTATAACAAATGTAATTAAATCATCAGCATGAAATATTCCCAGGGTATTATGACAAATATTTACACTGAAAACAAATTGTCCTAGTGCATAGAAGGGTTAAACTTCGCAAATATAAGCTCTCATTTTGTTAATATCTGTATAAGATTCATTAGAGCCATTTTCTCAGAAGATTGCTTGAGAGATCAGAGTTCAACAAGGACTGGAGTGCGTTCCTATGATTAATACTAGCTATTGAATGCTATGAGCACACTAGACATGCAATTTGAGCATACTTGTGTGCTTTATTAGACAAACATCAGCTTCCGGCTTTGGTGTCAATGATGGGCAAATACTACACTCGCTGGGGGATAGGTCATTCTCAGCAAGAACATTTAGATCTGATTGTGGAGTGGGGAAGAAGAAGAGGTGGAGGAAAAGGGATTGCCAGCCCTGAAGCTTTCCTTTTTGACCTCCGAAACCAGCTTCACTGGGTAGTCAGAAGGACAAGCATGTGACCATGAGGAGAGAGCAGCAGCAGTGGAATAGAATGAGCCGTTGGCATGGGATCAGCCAATTTAGGTTCAGCCAGGTTCCACTAAGGTTCATAGATAATGTTTGATAATTGTGTTTATAAAAACTAAACTATATATCCCCGAAGACTTGCCTGAGGTTTCTAAGAAAGATTCTCCCTCTCCCTGCCTCTTTGTCTCTGCCTCCTTTCTTCTCTGTTTTCTGGCTGTCTTCCTCTCTAGTGTAAGAGCTGGCTACCTTGGCTCTCACTGCCTGAAAGACAAGAGTATTATTTCATGTTTCCCCAAGGGTTCTCTAGTACTCTTTTTTGGCAATTGGGGTTGTGACTTGCCCAGGGTCACACAGCTAACGAGTATCATATGTCTGAGTCTGGATTTGAACTCAGGTCCTCCTGACTCCAAGACCGGTGCTCTATCCATTGCATCACCTAACTGCCCCAGGCTCTCTAGTACTCTTAAAGGTGTTTGGGGGCTCCACTCTTTCTGCCATTCGCTCCTGCCCCTATGGATGATGTCCTTTCAATTGTAGGGGTCCCTTGCAGTCTGGTTTTCTTTAACCACTTAACAGTTGGATCAGCTTTTACAAAGGAATATTTACTTCAAATAATATGCATGCAAATAAATGTATTTATCATACATATACATACATACATACATACATATATACACATATATAATAGTGTGTATGGAGAGAGTACTCATGACTAGGAAGGTTAGGGAAGGTCTCTTGTATGAAGTGGTATTTCAGAAGTGTTGAAGGAATTTAAAGATTGTATGGCAAGAAGGAAATGGTAAACCACTTCAGAATCTTTTCCAAGAAAACCCCAAATGGGGTCATGAAGAGTCAGACATGACTGAAAATGACTGAACAACAACAGAGATTGTATAAAGGGGAGGTGAGGAAGCAATGTAATCTGGGCTGGTGCAAAGGCACAGAGACAAGAAACAGGCCAATTTGACTGCAGCACAAAATGTGTATGTGTGAGTAACAGTACAGAAAGATAGGTTGGAACCAAACCATGAAGACAAATGTTTTGTATATATGCATAAAAGAAATATTTTATATGCAATAGTATATGTAAGTTTTATGTATATACACATATTAAAATAAATCATTTAGAGTTTATAATATTTTATTCTTTATTTTCTTAATTTTTGTTGAGATTGTTTTTAAGTTGATCATAAAATTATTTTTTAAAAGAGATTAAACATGGAGCTAGCCACCTGCTCTAGAAACTTTTCTCAGTTCCTCTCTGCGAGGCCCTTCTCTAAACCCAACCCTCCATTTCCTCTCATTATCTTCTTAATACTGATTTATGTAAATGTTGTTTACTTCATTAGGATGCAAATTCCTCAAGGGCAGAGTCTGTTTTTACTTTGCATTCTCAAAGACAGCGCTGTGCCTATCACAGAATAAGCACTTAAAAAAATGCTTGTTGATTGAGAGAGCTCTACTAATCCATCCCCACCCCAGGCTGGTTAAATAAACAGAATCCTGCAGGTGGAAGAGAAATGAGGTCCATTACCATCATTTACAACTGAGGAAACTGAGACTCAGAGTGGTAAAGTAAGTTACTTGTTCAAGGTCTCAGTGAATTAGGAGTAGTGTGGGGAGTAGAATTAGGGATCTTGCTTTATACTATTCTCACACCATCCTCTCAATTAATTTTAAATGCCGAGAAATTTAGTAGAAGAATCAAGTTTATCTAAGTTGAACTAAATTTGGCTAATTTTAAATGACTTTACAATGCTGAAGGCTTAAGACAGCCTTCAGAAAGCAGGAAGTGTCCAAGAACTGTGCTTTCAATTAGTTGCCTTTTTTTTTTCCCCACTAACAATGAGGCTTTGATTTTTATGTGTTTGGACTTGGTGTAAAAATATCATAATCTCTTAAAATGTTTTTCAAGGGCTTAGAGTACTAGAAAGAGAACAGAACAACTCTATAGGGACATAGAGGTTCAATTAACCGTTTGGGATTCATAGACTTGGATCACGATTACGGAGAACAAGTCCAATTCCTATGAATAAGGTGTTTGTATCACACACTACTTCCCCATGGCATTCCCCTCCAGTGTATCATTCATTAGTTCTGCTTAATTGTCCTGTTGAAAATCAGCATTTGAAGATCAATGGTCAGATAGAAACAGACACAATAAAATGATTTATAATGGCTTCTGTATTGGGAGAACTTATTGTGTTTAGCAAAATTTTGTCTCTTAGGGAATTCAGCAACAGATTTTTTTTTTCCAATATGCAGCTGCTTAATCAACTAACTGATAGTTTAAATTTTAATTCTAGGGTTCTCAAGCAAAACTTTCAGGTGGTGTTTCCTAAACCTTGTGATTTTTTTTTTGAGCAATTGGGGTTAAGTGACTTGCCCAGGGTCACACAGCTAGTAAGTATCAAGTGTTTGTTCTGAGGCTGGATTTGAACTCAGGTTCTTCTGACTTTAGGGCTGGTGTTCTATCCACTGTGCCACCTCACTGCCCCCAAAACCTTGTGAATTTTAAAACAAATGATCATCATAGGTAAGATGCCCTCATTTTTTCATGGCTCTTCTTGCTCCCTGTCCCTCCTCCCATTCTTTTATACAGGTATACCTTGGAGATATTGAGGATTCAGTTTCAGAACACAATAAAATGAATATTGCGATAAAGTGACTCACACAAATTTTTTGGTTTCCCACTACATGTGAAAGTTGTGTTTATTCCATACTTCAGTCTATTAAGTGTGCAATAGTATTATATGTAAAAATGTGCATGCCTTAATTTTAAATTTTAAAATTGCTAAAAAAAATTGCTAACTGTCATCTGAGCCTTCAAGGAGTCATAATCTTTTTGCTCGTGGAGAGTCTTGCCTCAATGTTGATGGCTGCTGACTGATCAGGGTGGCAGTTGCTGAAGGCTGTGGTGGCTGTAAAAATTTCTTAAAATGAGATAGCAATGAAGTTTGCTGCATTGATTGACTCTTCCTTCCACTAGAACACTTAGAAACCATTGTAGGGCTATTAATCAGCCTAATTTCAATATTTTTGTGTTTCCGGGAAATAGAGATTCCTGAGGAGAGAGAGAGAGGTGGGGAATGGCTGGTTGATGGAGCATTTAGAACACATATTTATGGATTAAGATCATCGTCTTATATTGGCATTGTTCATGGTGCCCCAAAACAATTACAACAGTAACATTGAAGATCACTGATCACAGCTCACCATAACAGATATTATAATAATAATGAAAAAGTTTGAAATATTGTGAGAATTACAAAAATGTGATACAGAGATACAATGTGAGCACATGCTGTTGGAAAAATGGTGCTGATAGATTTGTACAACTTTGTTGCCACAAACCTTCAATTTGTAAAAAATGAAATATCTGTGAAGCACAATAAAATGAAGTTCAATGAAACCAGGTATGCCTGTACAATATTAGGACTTCTGGTGCAGTATCTAAACTAAGTAGCATATCGTAGTTCCACACGAATCAAAGGAATTCCACAAGAATTATCCACTAGTCCCTCTTGCTTTCACAGAATGGATCAAAAGCCACATTTCATATACTCCTTTGCCCATCTGAACACTTTTATTTTGCACAGCCTGTCTTTGCTATCCTTAATTAGTATTTAAAAATCTGAATAAGCTAGGCAAACATCAGCTTAACTGTAGATCATTTGTGCCAGATGGTGTATTCTGTCTACCAGATGCTAGTGCAGCCATACCAAGTATTCTATTGCACTCTGAGAGATCATTAAGTGGTCTCTTATGTTAATGTTGTTCATTTTATAGTTGGACAGATTCCCTAATCATAGAAAACATGAGGCTTTGGAAAATCAAACTTACGGAAAGGTTGGACCCATCTGTGTTTTTGAAAGTATGATGGTAGTTTGATTTGGAGCACATGGTGCTACCATCACTATCAATTCTTTCCACCCAAGGGCTTCTCCTAGCAAGGACATTGTTATCCTGTTGTTAGAAGTTGGGGTGAGAGGTCCATACTTTAAGTTACTTATTTTTGCTTCAGTATGGGGTAAGTCCTTCTTGTAGCAAGCAGATTTATTCACTACTTGAAGAATCAGCACCTCCTGTCCCCTCCATGCTTCATGTTTAGGGGTGTCTGTTTTTTCAGTAACCTGTAAACGAGCCTTTAATTTTGCTTTACTTGGCAAGTGCTATCCAAGGATCATTAGAAGGCAGGGTTGCATTCTTAAAGAATTCAAAATAAACTCAAAAATAGCTTTGGGGAAAGGCAAGGATAGAAGGTACGAAAAGCAATTAGCATTTGGATTTCATTGTATTTTTCACTGGATTGGGATGACTTAATTGAGGACAGAAGGGTTTACCCAGACACCTTCCAATCCTCTATAAAGCTACCATTATACCTCTCTCTATTGAAGTCAGCTGACTTTTACTAAGTACCTACTAAATAAAAGAAAAAACAAAGATGAAAAATAAAAAGAGTCCTGGCCCTCAAGGAATAAGGATGGGGTGAAGGACACAATATATACATATGCAAATGAATAAAAATATACACAAAATAAGTAAATAAAAAAGTATTGAGAGAGGAAACTAGCCCCAGAGGGACAGGGGAAAAATGTTTCACATAGATGTGGCCTTTGTGTTGAGCTTTGAAAGGATATAAGGGATGGAGGTGAAGAAGCATGTGCTCCAGAAATAGGGACTGACCCGTATGAAGAAGGCATAAGAGGTGGGAGATTGTATGTTGTGCATGATGAACAGCAAGTAAGCTAATTAGACTGGAAAATTGAATGAGTGCAGGGAGTAAAGTATACTAAGCCTGAAAAGCTAAGCTAGAATCAGATTGTGAAGGGCTATAAATGCCCCAAAGAGGAGTTTATAACTGATCCCAGAGGAAGTAGGGAGCCATAGGAGCAATTTTTTTTTTTTGAGGGAGGCAATCAGGGTTAAGTGACATGGTCACATAGCTAGTTAGCATGTAAGGCTCCGGTCCTCCTGACTCCGGGGCTGGTGTTCTATCCACTGCACCAGCTAACTGCCCCACCATAAGAGCTTTTTGAAAAAGAACGGAATATGGTCAAATTTGTGCTTTAAGGATATCAATTCAGCAGCTTTGGAAAGGATGGTTCTCAGTTCAGTTAGCAGGGAGATTAGAGGCTATTATGATAGCTCTCACAGCAAGAGACAAGAGCTGAGCAAGGATAGTTATGGTATGAATAGAAAAAAAGGAATGAAAGTGGGTGCTGTCATGGAAATAGAAATGGCAAGATTAGATATAAGGAGTGGGGAAGAGGCAAGAATCAAGGATGATACTGAGGTTGCAAATGTGAGTCACTGGATGAGTGATGGGGATGTTGACAGAAATCAGAAAGTTAGGAATAAGGGTAGGTTCAAGGTTAAAGATAATGAGGTCTCTATGGGCCATATTTAGTTTGAGATGCCTATGGGACATCCACAGGGAAATGGTGCTGTGAGATTAGGATTCAGAAGAGAAATAGGGTCAGGACATATAAATATAGAAGTCATTAGCATAGAAGTTATAACTGATCCCATGAGAGCATATGTCATCAAGGAGAGGTATACATACATACATACATATGTATATATGTATATACACACAGAGAAAAGGTCCCAGGACAGAGCCTGGTGGTACATTCACAATTGGGGATGGTGGAAACTGAGGAATAGTCAGATACACAGGAGGAGAACCAAGAGAAAGCAGTGACATGACAACTCAGTGGGAATTCGAGAGGAGAGAATGGTCAACAGTGTCAAACATTGCAGAAGGCAAGAAAGATGAGGGCTGAGAAAAAGGAATTTGATAAAAAGGAATTTGAAGATTGAAATCATTGACAGTTACAAACATGGTCTCAGCTGAGTGACGAAAACAGAGTGCAGGGTATTGAGAAGTGAGAGGAGAGGAAGAGGTGGAGACTGTAGATTGCTTTTTTGAGGAGTTTGAGAATGAAAAGAGGAAAGAAGATAGATCAGTTATTTGATTAGGTGATAGGGTCAAGTTAAGTTGTTTTTTTTTTAAGATGTGCCTCCATTATCCTGGTAGGATACAACATACAAAGTAATTTGAGAGAGAGAGAGAGAGAGAGAGAGAGAGAGAGAGAGAGAGAGAGAGATGAAGACTGGAAAAATAGGTTGGAATCAGATTGCAGGGTACCTTAAATGCCATACTTTGAAGTCTGTTTTATCCTCATAGAAAATAGGGAGCCACAAATATTTTTGAATAGATGGTTGATATGGTTGGGCTGGTGCCTTAGGAAGAATATTTTGATAGCTGTGTATAAGCCAGATTGGAGATTAAAAGGAGCAAATTGAGTGTTATTGCAATAGTCAAGTTGAGAGATGATTAAGAACTAAACTAGGGTGGTAGCCATGTGAATGGAGAGAAAAGGACATTCAAAAGACATTATGGAGGTAAACGTGACTAAATATTTGTTGGGAGGAGCAGTTAAAGTCTAAGATGACTCTGAGGTTATGAACATGGATGATCCTGAAAAAGGGTAGTGTTATGCTTGATCCAAAAATGGAAAGTTTAGAGAAAAAGCAGATTTATTGAAGAAAACAAAGAGTTCCATTTTGGATGTTGAGTTTGAGATGCTGGCTGGATATCTAGGTAGAGATGTTGAGCAAAGAACTGACCATGTGGAACTGGAATGGGGAAAGAGATTTCTGAGAGAGATGTCTTCAAGACTGTACCTCATTTATGTAAATCCAGAGCTTGCATTCTGAGCCATTGGTTATATCTTCAGGGTATGTCTAGAATACTCTAACTGGTACATAATCCTGCTTAGGGCCATAAAAATGCTTGCACTCATATCCTCTATAAATGCACAGATCACTATGCAATGTGTATCTGTGTGTGTGTGTGTGTGTGTGTGTGTGTGTGTGTGTGTGTGTGTGTGTCCTCTGGGGACAAGATAACATGAATTTATAGCAGACTCACTCGAAGTTTTGTGTCCTCCTTTAGTAGCATTTTCTAATGTAGGAGGAGGAGCTGAGAAAGTAGGTGGTGAGGATGACCCAGGATTGGGGGGAGACCCAATATGGATAACCAAAGGACAAAAAGTACAAGCGATTCCAAGGTGGGATAGTGAATAGTTGAACTGGAAAAAAGTTAGGGCAGAGCAAAGATGATGCATAAGAATGAGGTGTAAATGGGATCAAAGTTTCAATGGGGACAAAGGATAGTTTTAGGAAGAGTGTGGCAGAGATTGAGATGAAAGGACCAGAGGTTATTATGATCAAAGAGGGAAATTTTAGAATTGAAAATTATAGAAGTGAGAATTTCTGATAGTGGGGAGATCTAAAGTATTATCCTTCTCTGTGAGTGGCTGAGGTAAAACAAAGTTGTAGGGAGTCAAGCAAGTGGACGAATTGGATGGAGTTGGAGCCAACTGTGAAGTTTTCAGTATGGGCATTTACACCTTGGAAATCAGCAGATGTTACAAATAAAGGCTTGATTTATTATTATTTTTAAACTATCTAGACTTTAAAAAGTGATGGATAAAGTGTTACTAATACAAGTTAAACTTTAAAAGTGTGTCATGGGTACTCTTTTTGGAGAACTAGTTGTTAAACACTTTCCAGCACACACTTAGAGGTGGCCATGGTGTTTGAAGAGGCATCAGCGTTAATTTTGAAGGGAAGAGATTGGGGCAGAAAGGAAGGCTGGGAGTCAAGTCTTGAATTCTTTGAGAGAGGAGAGAGTGGTCTCAAGGTTTGTAGATTATTGTGATGAGAATCTGGAAATGGTCATATAAACAGACGGACTAAATCTCAAAGTAGAAAAAGGGGAGGGATTGGAAGTAGCTTTGACGAACAAGGAGTACGCAGAACTCTCTGCCTGAGCTAATCTGTTGGGGGCATGGTGGCAAGAAGCCACCAGCGTTGGGTAGAAGGTTCAGGATGTTGATGATCTGTAGGAAGCCAGACTTGAAAAGAGTATGAGAGGACATTTAACATGAAGGAGGTTGTCAGTGATAGTGTGGGGTTCCACAGCATGATAGGAAGGGATGAGGGAAGGAGAGAGAGACAGAGAGAATCCTAAGAATTAGAGAAGTGTAACCTACTATTACAGCAGAAGAATTCAGTTAATCTTAGCAGGGTATGGAAAGGTTCATATTAATGGTGGCTAGGAAATTCATATGGTGAGGAGGGATCCTAACCTTGGAGAGCCTGGGGCTAGATCAGCCACTTCATTCTTCCATCCCTTTTCATCACAGTCCTTGAAAGGACTTTAGGCAGGGCTAGGAAGTCTATGGTAGGAAGGTCTGGGAGGGTCACTTGTGAAACAAACCTCAATCCTAGTTGGGGGGGGCAAGGAGAGGGGAGTACTATGCCAGGCCTCAGCATCAGGGGTGAGGTTAGCAGCGTCCTGCGCTTGCCTCAGAAGTAGTTGTCTCCAGTTACCTAGGGCTTGGGTGGTGATAGAGGGCTGAAAGTTTCTTTTCAGATGGTTATGGCAGACAGCAGCTGGTGAGGCAAGGTGGAGTAATTTCTGTTTCTACCAATGACATTAGGTGCTTGCATGAGGAAGAGGTCCTTGGAGAACCTCTGGCCTCTACTCTCTTGGGCTGAGTGATGGTGAAAGGTGATCTAGGTGCCTCTGCTTCCAAAAGCACTTGGTTGTGACATATATATTTAACCTCCTCAAGGAGGCAAATCATAGGGCCTTATTTGCTAATGAAAAGAATGACTTCTTCAACTAGTCTTTAAACTTCATAAAGGCAATAGTGATGCCTTGGGGGCCATCTCTAGTTGTCCTGATCTATATCTGGCCACTGGACCCTAATGGCTCTGGAGGAGAAAGTGAGGCTGGTGACTTTGCATAACCCTCCCTCACTTAAATCCAGTTCACTTGCAAGTCATGGTATCACCTTCCTGATGTCAAGGTCCTCTTCAAGAATGAAGGACGAACAACAGCCATCTCTTAGCTCAGTTATTTATCTCCCCTCCTGGCACCTAGCAGAGTACTCTGCAAACAGTAAACGCTGCATAAATATCAGATGAATGGATGACTTAGCCAGTTATTTGAGTGAATTCACTAGCATGAGGAATTCTTAATGTGGAAACTCTCTCCATGGGTGCAGATTTACAACTGATTGGTCACTTCTAAGTAGCCACTTAAAAAGCTGTCTGTAGCACAGAGAGATGGTGACTTACTCATGGTCACATAATCAACTTACATCAGAGGTAGAATCTGAGACCAAGTCTTTCTAACACCAAGGCCAGCCTTCTATTCACTATGTGGCCTTTTGGCAAAATGCTACAATAATAAAAATCCACATTAATATAAAATAAAATAAAGTAATATGTTAATGTGTTATTGTCACTAGGGCTTTACTGAGGCATCAGGAAACTCTTTGTTTTATCTTCTTTTCTTCTTCCTCCTTGCCACTAGACCCACCTAATATTATATATCAGAGAGATCTGGATTCTATTCTTGGCTCTGCCCAGAACTATTTTGAGCAAAACACTGTACCTCTCAACGTCTGTTTACTCATCTGAAAAAGGAAGGTGTTTAATTAGATACTATGGGAGATAGGCAGGAAAGGAAGGGAGGGAATAAGCATTTTATTTTTTATTTTTGGAGGCAATGGGGGTTAAGTTACTTACTCAGGGTCATATAACTAGTAAGTGTCTAAGGCCACATTTGAAGTGAGGTCCTCCTGACTCCAGAGCCAGTACTCTTTCCAATGCTTTACCTAGCTCCCCCCAAAATAAGGATTTATTTAGGACCTACTAAGTGCCAAGGTGTGCTAAACATTTTTTTTTTTTTACAAATATCTCATTTAATGCAATCTAAGATTCTTTGCAGCTCTAACATGGCGAGGTCTTATGATTCTAGTTCACCTGCCCAGGGATCCAGTCCATGATGGGAAAGTCCACTCGATTCATACCCACTTTGTAGCTCCAGGTAACTTAACTATCCTATGAGAGGAAAACTGTTGCTGTGGTTGTTACAGTGGCCTGGGAATTTTAATATCATCACTCACCACAACTTTCACTTCTCAGTGAGTTTCTTTGGAATTATCTAGATAATTTCTTCTGTCCTTTGTTTTGTTCTAGTAGGAGCCTTGACTGAAGCAACAGACTGAAGCCATGGAATGCCTTCTGCATACTTTATGTAGAAAGTGGAGTGTTCTCATCAGAGCATAAACAAGTAGGAAGAGTATTTATCAAATTCTCTGAGTTGAATGCTTGGGTTCTAAATAGATCTCTGATTACCTTCTCACCCTGTAATTTTCTACTTGAATTTCCATTCTTCTGGCTGGTGAGTCACAACAGGGTGAGAAAAGGAGTACATGATTACAATTACTTAAAGTGGTTTAATCTTCTTAATTTAATTTGATTTTTTTTAAAGTTTCTACTATTTAGTATAGTGCCTTTTATATGTACCTGCTTATTCTCTTTCAGAATCTATGTACAAGGACCATATCCTGGTATATTGTGCACTGAGCCACTCTGGCATATTAGCTCTGACATCTGAGACAGAAGGATTGAGGTCAAATTCTGACCTAACCACTTCTCAGAAATGACTTTGGGCCAGTCACTTAACCAATTTGACCCTCATTTTTCTCAACCCTGTAATGGGAGTAGGAATACTTGCAATACTGGCCTCATGGAAGTACCTACCAGGTGAAAGTGTTGGGAGGAAAGTGTTTTGTAAACATTAAAGCATTAGATGAATGTGAATATCATAATGATATACATTATTATGAATCATAATTTATGATAAAATGCATTATAAATACTAAATGTATCTAGAATTTTAAGGTTTGTTTGTTTGTTTTGGCTAGGCAATTGGGTTAAGTGACTTGCCCAGGGTCACACAGCTAATAAGTGTTATGTGTCTGAGGCCAAATTTGAACTCAGGTCCTCCTGAATCCAGGGTCAGTGCTCTAATTACTGCACCACCTAGCTGTCCCTAACTTTAAGATTTTAAAATCCCTTTGTTCCAACCACCCCAAGAGTAGCTATTCTAAATGGACTGAGACCTCAGACATGTGAGAAGAAGAACCTTGGTCCATCGCCTTGCTGTGTTTTCTGTTTCTATCAGACTTTCCTAGACCTTTGCATAGTTTGACACTCATTCCTGGAAGGGCAAAATAGCTGTTAAAAGGACAAAAGCAAAAACTGCCTATGCTTATCTCCAGACTCAAAAAAGCTGAATGGGAGGTAGGGGAGTGATGTAGGGATTTCACTTGCCCAAACTCAGCTGAGACTAAGGACTAAGGACATTTGTGGAGATGGTGGAGTCAGAGAAATATCCTGGATGTTTGAGCAGTGTGGGATCAGAGTGAAGGCTGAGGGTCTGTTTAATAACAGAATTGAAGACATGGGGGAAAGTCTAAAGCAAAAATCATCTTAGGCTCATTTTTTCCTCACCCAGAGTTTCTTCTGGAAACCTCTTGTCTAGAACTCCTGTCTAGGTTTGTGTAGATGTGGGCAAAAGGACCCTACCTCTTATGCAATGTCTCAAGGTGACCACATTTCAGGTTTATGACAGCCTTTATTTTACCTCACAGAAAATGCAAAAAACATGCAAAGTACTTGTAATAGCCAATAAAGAGTGGACAACATCTTCCTTCTCTTTCTACTGAGTCCCTCCCTCCCTAAGGACCTATGCAGAATCTAGCCTTATAGTACTATCCTAAGGGCTTGGACCTTCTTCACAAGGCAAACAGGGATATTATAGATATAACCTCCTGGCACCCAAACTAGTATCACCTTGACTCCCCCCGCCCCCAGACTGAGATAGACTTCAATAAGGAAAATTAATTTGCCTTCCCATTGGGCATGTGTGTTCTGAATAACTCATAGTGGAGGTTACAGTTCAAATTTTTACTTCTTTATATTGTGACTGTTCCTTGCTTCTTTTCAAGTTCTAGGGCTGCATGCTTGAGCACTTTGTCTCCAAGAGTCTGTCAATGAACAGGCAAGTACCTCCCTTTATCCAAGAGGCTTGTATCTGGGAACCTCTTTTCCTCTATGTAAGAGACAACATCCAAAATCTCTTCAAAATTCAGTCTCATCTGGGAAAATTCCCTTTTTCCCTCCAACCAGAATGGTGGTTCCCATAATCTGCTAGGGCTGACATAAGTAGTAACTAGGAGAGAGGCTATGTGGACAATAATCCGCTAAAATGTTATATGCTTTAGAGCAGGGTCTTTTAACCATGAATAAAAAAAATGATCATGGTATTTCCATATAATGGGTCTCCTTTGTAATTTGTGTATTTTATTTTGTGTATTTGAGGAGGGGTCCCTAGATTTCATCAAGCTGCCAAAAAGATTCATGACATGAAGAAGGCTAACCTCTGCTTGGAGCAAGACCTTATGGAAGGAGACATAGGATAGAAACCTGGTTAAGAGGTGGGGATAGTAGGAGGTATATTAATGAGAACATGGGAGGATGTTAAGACAAACGACCAACTTTATGCATCTTCCTTTGAGCTGATGATGGACCCATATAGAAATTCAGTCACTCATCTCCTTGGGCACTCACTTCCTCTATCCTCTGAAATAACCTATTGTTAGCTCTATCCTGCTGCTGCTGATTTAGAAATCTGTGGGATTGGGGAAATCTAGATCAATCTATAGAGTATAATACCCACTCATGGATTATTGTGATACTCAATGATACCTAAGACGATTTCCATCTCAGAGATTCTGTGATTCTAAGAGCTGAATCTGATAAAAGACTTTCTTTTGATATAAGGTAGCATTTCTATCCATTTAGTTTTTATATTCCTTGAATAATATCTTAAAAGCTATTTCTTTTAAACTAGTATTTGTTTCTAGCACATTTCACTTAAAGCAAGTTTCCGTCCACACAAGAAAAATGTTTTAACTACACATTATAGTTTGCTTGGTATTGCTGTCACTTTAATAGGAAGACTGAGCCACGACTTTTGTAGGGTACTGCATATACCTTCAGAATTGTGAAGTCCTACCGCACTACCTACACCTGTCAGTTGAAATTTTTTTCCTTAGGAGTGATCATTTATCCCAGTTTCAACCTGAAAAGGAATATTTGATAATATTTATGCTCCCATGCATGGCTTTGCAAGTGGGAAGGGAAGTTTCCCAGGGTTTCAATTCCAGTTTAGAAAAATGTAATTGTAGTTCTATAGTCAGCAGAGAGGTCAGGGAGTGGGCAGCGCAGGCCTATGAAACCAATGTGGATAGTACTGGCAAAGGGATGCTGAGTTTTTTAAGCCTAAAACTGGCTCTAGAAAAAACAGGGAAGAAGTTAATTTAATTTTATTTCAACTCAGTTCAATATAATAAATACTTGTTAAGCTTTACACGTAGGAAGAGAGCACAGTTTGTTTTTAAGGTCCTTCCAGGCTTCTTTTCTGAGCCCTCTTCTCCACATATCCAGAGCTTCATATTGTTAGCTCATTTCCCAGGGCTCTTCACTGGGTGATGGCACTGGCCCATGCTCTAAACTCTTCCCTACCACTATATTTCTTGCAGATTTACCTGTTCTTTGCTCTATTTTCTCAAGGACCTGCTCTCCACTGAAGAGAGTCTGAGAAACTTTTCAGCTAAAGAGTTTTTGGCAGAGTTTAGCTCACTGAGAAAATCCCTTTAGGAAATATTTGTTTTTACAGTAGCCTTTAGTTCTTTAACTTAAGGAAATGACCCAAAACATTGAAATTTCAGGCAGGTTCAGTGGGGATATATTTTGGGGACAGAGAAATCTTTTCATTTTTTTCTATATTCCTCTTACAGCATAGGTAAGAATAAGGTCTTCACTGCCAAGTAACAATACTCTTGATTAAACAAATTCTATTATGCATAACCTCATCACTACTAGACTTCTAATTTTATCTGAGGTCAATATAGCTTTAGAAACGTGTCTGATATAATGACCCAAAATGAAAAGGTAGTTTGGTATAGTGGCAAAATTTCTGCAGTGAGTGTTGGAAGGGCTAGATTGTAGTCTGGGTTCTACAAGTGGGGGCATAGATGCTATTGGTGTAATGGCCCCTTGTGGTAATCCAGTTGAGGATATAAAGGAATGTAGACAAAATCACAATCCTCCCAAATTAATTGCAAGATTTATTGAATAATATACATATAATGGTCTAAGCCTGCCCCCCTATTATACACAAACTATCTGGACATACTAATGTAAGAAAATATCTGCTTCACTTCCAACTGTTGAGTTCCTGGGGAAATGAAGGTATCATTTCAGAAGGTGGGCTGTTCAGATGAAGTGAAGTTACTGGGTAACCCATAGATTCTAGATGCTGCACAGTTTTATTCTGAATTGGACAAAGGACCTCTTAGAGATATACCAAACCCAAATAGGTCAGAAGTATAGTCAGGAACTGAGAGAATTCTTTTGGAACTTACACTCAAGGTTATTTATCAGTTACTTTAGTTGATTCTATCTACATCTACCCCACTCCTTTTCTGGAAGAAGGGGCGATCTTATCAGCACATATTACCCACTGAAACTACTGAAAAAAAAAATGCCAAAGACTATGTGAAATATCTATTACCCCTTAATCCTACCATTTCTCTGAATCAAGCAATAAAAAAGCCAGGATTTACCTTCCTTTAGTTTTTCCCATCCATGAATCCACAAGTCTCCTCACTAACTCTTGGACTGTTTGCAAGTCTTAAGTCCACTCAACCATTATTGTAGTCATTAATTACAAATTAATACTTTTAATTGATGACCATAGAAATGGTCCAACAGGTTGTATAAATTGACATGACCTTAAACATGATTAAATGGTAGAATGATTCAAATAGTTTTACAGGGGCTCGACATTATGTTGGAGGGCATGAACAAGCTTCAATTATAAAGGTACACACCGGAACTAATGACATGGTAGGGAATCTGTTACAAAAGATAAGGGCCATTTACATACAAACACTAAGATTTATAGAGTGTACTTTTAGAGAATGTCCTACTCAACTTTAAGTGCTCTGCTTTGAATAGGGAAACTACCAGACACCTTCTCCCAAACATCTCAACCAGGGACAAATAGAGCTAGGTCAGCTCTCAAGGGTTTTTATTTTCAGCTATTCATCCAGGCTAGCACAAATCCATCTCGCTTTAGAGGTAGCCAAGCATTTCCACTGGCAGAAAATGGCATCATTCCTATTTGGATGCAGAATGCACAGGAAGCTGTATCAGGAAACCTTACCTGGAGTGCAACTCAGGTGGCATTAAGCTGCTTTGTTCTGTGTTCTAATTAAAATGATTCCCCAGAAAGGTCAATGGGCTGAAAAAAAAAATGCCTGCCACCACACAGAAATGCACTGCCACCTAGCTCCTTCACTGAAGAGCAGATCATTTGCATTAACCTGCAGGCAATCATTTGGTCTCCTGTATCTCCAAAGCAGCAAAATATCATTATGGGGAATAATAGGGATTTGAAACTAAGATTATCCTTAATGGAACATATTTAAGGAGAACATAGCAAGATGACCCCTACCTAGAAGCCAGCATTCCTCTTTGCTAGGGAAACTGAGGCAAATCTTCAAAGTCCTGTTTTCCTCATGTGCAAAAAGTGAATGAGAGCTTTATTGAAACTGCTATTAACCTTTTCTTGGGGTTATAGGGGTTCAGATCAAGAAGTAAAATGAGCCCAGAGATGCTCTATTAGTGTCTTAAGGTTTTAAGGCCTATATTTTCAAGCTATACCACATTCTAGTCCGACAGGCTTCTTAGTTCCCTGTAGTTGACTGAATTTGTATCTTCTTAGAGCAGGAAATAAGTGGGACAAAGGAAGCAAGTTGAATAAAGTGAGCAGAGCTTGCACAAAATGATTTTGATAATACATACATTTATTTTAAAGATATAGGAAATGTAAACACAATAAAATGGATTCTTCCAGCTATGGTGAATGGAAGCTTTGAGGAGGGACAGTGTGAGACAATTTCACTTCCACACCACTTTTTTTAAAGTACCAATTCGGTGCTGAGAGAAAAGAAAAGATAAAGAAGTTTTGGTCTCTTCCTTTATAGTTTATCTGCCATTAGCAAAGACGTAAGGTAAAAAAAAATGACTGTAATCAGATTTCAGGCATCTAGTTTTTCACCTTTCCAATCCATTTTTTACAAAATATATTTTTTCACATAATTTCATAACATTTCACAACATATTCCTAAGGAATATATTGCCATGTTACTCACTCCCTTTCTTGAGAACCTTCAGTAACTCCCTATTGCCCAGTAAAATATAAACTCCTCACCTAATAATTTAAAATCTTTTATAATCTGCTTTAGACTACCTTCCCAGTCTAATTTCATATTCTTCCTTATGGATTTTCTCTTCCAGATGAATTGGTCTACTTATTCTTCCCCAGACTCAGCATTCAATTTCTTACCTCCATGCTTTTATACAGGCTGTTTATACAGCCTCACCCCACCTTGGAATATACTCCTTCTTATACCTTAGAATGCCTTACTTCCTTTAAAGCACTTTGACTTCTTATAGGAATGGTTCCCCCATTTATTAGTACCTTCCCCCTTTAAGTTATCATGTGTATACTTAGGAGTGGCTATGTGCTGTAATAGATAGAATGCCATGCTTGGAGCCAGGAAGACTTGTGTGAAAATTTTGCTTCCGATGCTAGCTGCATAATTATGGGCATCTCATTCAATTTCCCTGAACCACAGAGAGAATAGTATCTTTAATACCTGTTTCTCATAGGGTTGTTGGAAGATAATTCATGCAAAGAATTTCGCAAACTTCAAAGCAGTCCATAAATTCCAGTTATTATTATGCTTATCTGTTTATAAGTTTTGTCCTTCCATTAAGCTCTTTGAGAGTAGGGATCTCTCTCTCTTCAAAAAAAACCAAACAAACCAAAAAACAAACTTCATCTTTGTATATACCTAGAACCTAGCAGAGTGCCTTGCACCTATTATGAGCTTAATACATGTTTCGTTTATTGGAGTGAATTGCATAACTCGAAATACAGGATGAGAGATGTCAACAAAATGCTACGAGAGGAGGGAACAATTACTTCTGGCTGGAAAGATCATGGAAGACTTCACAGAAAAGATGGTATTCAAGGAGAATGGGTAGTATTTCAGCAAGTAAGGTTGGGACAGTAAGGAGAATGACATTCTGGGCACAGAAAACAGTGTGATCAAAGGAAAATTAGGAAACATGCTTTAAGAAAGATGAGTAATACAGTTTGGTTAGAGCTCAGAGCAAATGAAGGGTAGTGTGAATCTATGCCATTCCCCATATTCTTAGAAGGACACAGATAAAATGGGGAGTATCCAGAACAGAGGAATCAGGACAATAAAGGGCCTTGAAATCAGGCCAATAAGGATTAATTGAAGGGATACTTATTATCCCAGAGAAGAAAATAATTAGTGGGGACATGATAGATACCTTGAAGTATTTGAAACGTAATCACAGGTGGAGAGATTAGACTTGTTTTATGCTTTTTCTTTTTAACATTAGAGGTCTAGGAGAAGTAAGTGGAAGTTTCAGAGAGGCAGATTTAAGATTTGTGTAAGAAAAAAAAACTTCCTTATAGTTAGACTTTGAACAGGAAGGTAGCTTTCCCTTACTTGAGGTCTTTAAATGAAGACTGGCTTGTTGGGGATATGGAAGAGAGGACTTTTGTAGACTTTTGTTCAGATATGAGTTGGATTCAGTGACTTCTGAGGTCCTTTCCAATTCTGAGATTCTGAAACCTATGACACCTTTTTTTTTTTTCTATTTTGGAATTTGGCTCTTCTGAAATTCCATGGAGACTACTAGTCCAAACAGATGGAATAAAATAACTTTTGAATTCTCTCCTATTGTAGTCATATCTTGGGAAAGTTAACAGGCAATTGAATGAGTAAATTGCCCATTTCTTGTCTCCAGTCATTGCTCTATGGCAGAACCCACCTCTGTATCTAAAAGTTGCTGGAATGGAATATCCATAATATAGAATAATTTGAAGAATGCTAGCTAAGAGGTTGGCCTCCTGCTTGTCCCACATCCTGACTCAACATGTTCCCCTGTGGGCCTATGACATTTCTTAAATTCGTGTTGAGAAATTACTTCTTTGGGTTAAGATATGATGTTTCCAGAAGGCATCTAGTAAAGTACAAATATATTAATTAAAAGTGTAATACCTTAAGCAATTTTTGCTCATTAACACTTTAGCAGAAATTCATCTTTCAGGTGCAAAACTCTGTATTTGGCTTTTATAGCCCCTTATAACCTATCTCCTTCCTACTTCTGTATTTTTCTTATATCTTACTCCCCTCCAGTGAAATTGGCTTCCTTGCTCTTCAGACTGAACACTCCACCTCCAGAACCTGCTGGAATGATCTTTCTCTTCATCTCTGCCTCCTGGCTTCCTTCAAGTCTTAGTTATAGTCCAACATTCTACAAGAAGCCTTTTCCTGACCCCTTAATGTTAGTCCCTTCCTTCTGTTGATTATCTTCAGTTTATCCTGTGTGTGTGTGTGTGTGTATATATATATATATATATATATATATATATATATATATATATATATATGTACATATCTATATATCTCTATATACCTTGTTTGTATATAGTTTATTTACATGTTGTCTACCAAATTAGATTGTGAGCTTCTTGAGGGCAGGAACTCTTTGTGCCTTTCTTTGTATCCCCAGCATTTAGCACAGTGCCTGGTTTTGTTTGTCTGTTCAGTAGTATCTGACTCTATTTGACCCCATGGACCAGACTGTTCATGGGGTTTTCTTGGTAAAGATGCTTTAGTGGTTTGCCATTTCCCTCTCCAGTGTGGTATTAGGCACTTAATAAATGCTTGTTGGCTTCCTTTGGGAAGTCAAGATAAGTGTCCAGGAGGAAATGGAGGCATATGCCAATTTCAGTCAGATTCGTTAGTTAGGGGACTTACAGGGGGCTTTTCACAAGAATTAGACCAGTGAATGTTGAAAACAGTAGGTTACTAGTATAACACCAGAAGGTATGTCATTATCAGTGACTTGAAATGGCATGGGAACAACCACTTACCTATGTCACAAAATATATTTTACCTCTTGCATGGGACATTGCAATATCCACTGGATTTTCTCAATTACCCCAGCAGATAGACTCCCAGATAGAATACCACCACCACCCAATTACACTCAGACTCACTTATGACCCTGCAAGTAACCTTGATGAGGGAAAGACACCTCCTCTATTCAATGCTCTAGCTCAGTGTATCTTTCTATATAATCGGCCACTGACAATGTAATGGCACCTATGGTGTTTCAATTTACAGTCACCCTTAAAAGAATATTTAGAAAATGTTGCTTTGATACAAATAGCAGTTCTCTTTAAGCCAGGGATCTGCAAAAATAATCAAACTTTCCATTTTGGGGAATTCAGATTAGCCCAATCATCTAGATGATCCATTGTCCAATCAGAATAGAGTTCAGAGTGACATGGCCAGATAAACAAATCTAGCTGTTCTGTTCGAAAGTAGCTATTTTTCTTCTCAGTCCAGAGGCAACAGTAAAAGCAGCAGGTGATGATGAGAAACTACCTCTTTAGGTGGTACAGAAGGTACTGTCATTGAAGCTTGTGGCTAATGAAGCCAATTTTATCTTCCACCAATCAGGAATCACTTAGCTGGAGCCTTCTGTCAGCTGATTATTTCTGATGACCTCAGCTATGACAGAGGAGCATTTCAACACTTCTTCAATGTCCTCAATTCTTCCTCTTAAGTTCCTAAGTCAGGGTCTTCTATATCCTTCAATCTTAAATGAGTGTCCTGACTTCCAATGACTCACCTTTCACTTAAAAAAGTCACCTCCCCCAATTTCCTTATCAAGCTGAACTTTTTAAAAATAATACTTCATCCTCCAAATGTTTATATTGTTTCTCGATATTTAAATTTTACCTCTATTCATAAAACATTCACATGCAAATGAGCTGAGGTGTTCAAAATGCTTGTAGCTCTGAATACTTCAACATGGTCCTATATTTAGTACTCTAAACTGTGTTTATTTACACTCATATTTTCCATTTTTAAAACACAAAAGACCTTTCTTTGCCTCTTTAAAGTGGCAAACTTTAGTGAGGAATTGTTCTACATTATACACAAGGGGACTTTAGTTTTTATATTTATATCACAGTTCATTTTGTGCCCAAAAACTGTTCAAATTCCTTCTTGAAGCTGTGATTCTTCTTATTCTTTAGTTATCAAAATGTTCACCTATAACAGTGGAAATATTTTGTATTCTTCGAAAATATAAATATTTCACTTTATGTGAAAAGAATTTTTCTGCCCTTTTCATCCCTAAAATTTTCTATATGAAAAAGACCCTAAAAGGGTATCATATTTTACATTTGGTACATTTCAACTCATGCAAAATTTGAAGACTAACCTGGCTTAACTTAAGATACCAAGGATGAGAAGAAAGGGAGAGAAAAGAAGAGAAAATATAAGGGTCTCCTGTTAAACCTCAAAATAAAGTGAGGATGGAGTAGGAAAGGATAAAATTAGAGATGTGGCCTGGGCCTTCCTTAAGTGTAATGGTCTTCCAACCATGGCTTCTGGAGAGAGCCCACAATTTCTTCTTTTTTTAAAAATATAAATATATTTATTTTTAGTTTTCAGCATTCACTCCCACAAGTTTTTGAATTCCAAATTTTCAACCCATCTCCCCCCTCCCCCACCCCAAGATGGCATGCATTCTAAATATCCCGTCCCCTAGTCTGTCCTCTCTTCTATCTCTCTCCCTTTCTCTTATCCCCTTCCCCTTCTATTTTCCTATAGGGCAGGATAGACTTCTGTACCCCATTTCCTGTATTTCTTATTTCCCAGTAGCATGTGAAAACATTTTTTTTAAACATATGTTTTTAAAACTTTAGGTTTCAAATTTTCTCCTTCCTCCCTCCCCACCCACCCTCATTGAAAAGGCAAGCAACTCAATATAGGTTATACATGTGCAGTTATGCAAAACACGTCCATAGTAGACATGTTGTGAAAAACTAACTCTATTTCCCTTAATCCTATCCTGCCCTCCCATTTATTCTATTCTTTCTTTTGACCCTGTCCCTCCTCAGAAGTATTTACTTCTGATTACCCCCTTTCCCAATCTGCCCTCCTCTCTATCATCCCCCTGCTCTCTTGTCCCCTTCTCCCCCTATTTTCCTGTAGGGTAAGACAGATTTCCATACCCAATTGAATGTGTATGTTATTCCCTCTTTAAGCCAAATCCTATGAGGATAAGATTCACTCATTCCCTCTCACCTTCCCCCGTTTCCCCTCCACTGCAAGAGACTTTTCTTTTCCGTTTTTTTTTTTTGTGAGATGATCTACCCCATTCTACCTCTCCCTTTCTTCTTCTCTGAGTATAATCCTCTCTCATCCCTTAATTTTATTTTCCAGATAGGACCCCTTAATCTTCAACTCACCCTGTGCCCTCTATCTATGTACATATACATACATATAATTTTTTTCCTCCAACTACCCTAATACTGACAAAGGTCTCATGAGTTATAAATATCATCTTTCTGTGCAGGAATGTAAACAGTTCGATCTTAATAAGTCTCTTACGATTTCTCTTTCCTGTTTACCTCTTCATGTTCCACCTGAGTCCTGTATTTGAAAGTCAAATTTTCTATTCAGCTCTGGTCTTTTCATCAAGAATGCTTGAAAGTCCTCTATTTCACTGAATGACCATTTTTTCCCCTGAAGGATTATACTCAATTTTGCTGGGTAAGTGATTCTTGGTTGTAATCCTACCTCCTTTGCCCTCTGGAATATTATATTCCATGCCCTGCGGTCCATTAATGTAGAAGCTGCTAAATCTTGTGTTATCCTGATTGTGTTTCCACAGTACTTGAATTGTTTCCTTCTGGCAGCTTGTAATATTTTCTCCTTGACCTGGGAACTCTGGAATTTGGCTATAATATTCCTAGGAGTTTTCCTTTGGGGATCTCTTTCAGGAGGAGATCTGTGGATTCTTTCAATTTCTATTTTGCCCTCTGGTTCTAAAATATCAGGGCAGTTTTCCTTGATAATTTCTTGAAAGATGATGTCTAGGCTCTTTTTTTGATCATGGCTTTCAGATAGTCCAATAATTTTTAAATTCTCTCTCCTGGATCTATTTTCCAGGTCAGTTGTTTTTCCAATGAGATATTTCACATTGTTTTCTAATTTTTCATTCTTTTGGATTTGTTCTACTGTGTCACGATTTCTCATAAAGTCACTAGCTTCCAATTGTTCTGTTCTAATTTTTAAGGAAGCATTTTCTTCAGCAAGCTTTTGGACTTCCTTTTTCATTTGGCCAATTTTGCTTTTTAGGGCATGCTTCTCGTTGGCTTTTTGGACCTCTTTTACTATTTGGGTTAGGCTATTTTTTAAGGTGTTATTTTCTTCAGTATTTTTTTGGGTTTCCTTTAGCAAGCTGTTGACTTGTTTTTCATGATTTTCTTGCATCACTCTCATTTCTCTTCCTAGTTTTTCCTCTACTTCTCTTACTTGCTTCTCAAAATCCCTTTTGAGCTCTTCCAAGTCCTGGGACTGATTCATATTTTTCTTGGAGGCTTTGGATGTAGGAGCTTTGATTTTGTTGTCTTCTTCTGGTTGTATATTTTGATCTTCTTTTTCACCAAAGTAAGATTCTATGGTCTGACTTTTTTTGCGCTGCTTGCTCATGATCTCGGCCAATTAGAGCCCACAATTTCTTTATGAGACACCACTGCAACATTACAAGAAATTCTTGCTACTCTTTCTAATTTGATGGATTTGTCACCTTTTAATTCACTGGGGCAGCTGGAGGAAGCAAGGAGTTAAGGGTTTTAAAAAGGGGAGGGGTGTGTGTTTGATCCAGTGTGTTCAATTGCCTTCCTACTGCTGATGTCACTGACAGTAAGATACCAGGGTTGTAACTATGGGATACAGAAGATGAATGTTTTTAGCATGGAAGGTTTCAGATGCAGAAGATTCCAGGAAAAGGGAGTTGTTTCTGGGGAGAAGCAGGAGAAAATGTGGAGGGGGCAGCAGCAGCAAACTTTGCTTTCCTTTGGCTTCTGTCTACTGCTTCAGTGGGATGCTAGCTCATTTGTCCTATGAGGCAGACTAACAGACTTTCTTTTTCATGTTCCCCTCTCCCAGTCTCCCACAGTTGTTTGTCTTTGTATACTTTCAACAGCACCTAGTGCAATTATCAATTGGTGCAGCTGATAGAGTGCTGGGCCTGGAGTCACAAAGTAGATTGTGAGGTAAAAGCAACTCTTCAGACAACAGTTGATTTCCCTGACTCTTACTGATCCTCTTGGAGGGAGTCTCAGTCAGTGGGAACCAACAGTCATAGAGACTAATTGCATTCCCTTAGCAATGCATTAGGGTGTATCCCTACCCTCCTTGGTGAGTGGTCTTTCAAATACCTTCAAACAAAGTCCCAACCCCATAATCTCAATAAGTCTGGAGTCAGGAAGACTCATCTTCCTGAGTTCAAATCTGGCCTCAGACACTTACTAACTGTGTGAACCTGGACAAGTCACTTAACCCTATTTGCCTCAGTTTCCTCAGCTGTAAAATGAGTTGGAGAAGGAAATGGCAAACGACTCCAGTATTATATATTATGAATGTAATACATTACATATATGCCAGAACTTATTCAGCCATTCCCCAATTGATGGGCACTCCCTCGATTTCCAATTCTTTGCCATCACAGAAAGAGCTGCTATAAATATTTTTGCCCATTTGTATGATCTCTTTGGGATATAGCCCTAGAAGTACTATTGCTGGATCAAAGGGTGTGCACAGTTTCATAGACCTTTGAGCATAGTTCCAAACTGATCTCCAGAATTATTGGATCATTTCACAACTCCACCAACAATGCATTAGTGTTCCAATTTCCCCACATCTCCAACATTTATCATTTTCCTGTTTTGTCATGTTTGCCAATCTGATAGGTGTGATGCGGTACCTCAGAGTTGTTTTGATTTGCATTTCTCTAATCAATAGTGATTTAGAGCATTTTTTCATATGACTATAGATATCTTTAATTTCTTCATCTGAAAACTGTCTATTCATATCCTTTGTCCATTTAGCAATTGGGAAATTACTTCTATTCTTATAGATTTGGCTCAGTTCTCTACACATTTTAGAAATGAGGACTTTATCAGAGACACTGATAAAACAATTTTTACAGCTTCCTGCTTGTGTTCTAATCTTGGTTGCATTGGCTTTGTTTTTTAAAAAACCTTTTTATGGGGCAGCTAGGTGATGCAGTGGATAGAGCACCAGCCCTGAAGGCAGGAGAACCTGAATTCAAATCTGGCCTCATTGAAACACTTGACACTTACTAGCTGTGTGACCCTGGGCAAGTCACTTAACCCCAATTGCCCCCTCCCCCCCAAAAAACCCTTTTAAATTTAATGTAATCAAAATTATCCATTTTGTATTTCATAATGTTCCCTATCTCCTTTTTGGTCTTAAATTCTTCCCTTCTCCATAGATATGACAGGTAAACTATTCCTTGATCTCCTAATTTGCTTATAGTTGGATATGTTTTTTCTTTATGTCTTAGCAATAGTGCTTAGCATAGGGACTGACTCAAAGCATATACTTAATAAATGCTTGGCTGTTTGATCAGAGAACAGGTGCAGAAATTCAAAAAAGCACACAACTGCTGCTCCATAGTGTTGCCCTCAAAGTTCCCCCATGGGAGCCTAACAATTTGAACAAGCACTCACCATCATAATAGACCTGTACTCCCTGAGCAACTCAAGGAAATAGTAGGGATGTTGGCAAGGATCAGATTTTCACCCTCTTCCTCACTCTCCTACTCCATCATGACATGGCACCTGTCTTTCAGCTGGAGGGGTCCCATTAGCAACCCTCTTTTTTTTTCTCTAAGAAACATGCTGCTGAGGAAATATCCCTTTAGGAGACTGGTACCTATACCCTTTTACTTGGGAAGTCATTAATTTGGGATTGCTCTTAAGGTAACCCCTAAGTTGAGAAAGTCATTCTCAAGGCTTTTCTCAGACCATATATAAGCACATGTTTACCTTTGCCATATACTTCTGCAGAAACTCTCCTGATGCCATGGCCACTCAGACAAGGAAGTTTGTCCTCAGGAAGTCTAGTCTCTAATTAGTTCTCAGCAAAAAAAGGAAAAAAAAAGGCAGAAGGCACCAAGAACTTTAAGCTCAGGATCATCAGGCCATCTGGGCACTAAATACTAAATAACTTCTGCAACTGACCATCAACTCTTCCTGGGGGGGGAGTAGGGATACTCTCACCCCTTTACCCACGTTCCTTAGAATGATTCTGTTGTGCTTCTGGCTTGAAGACCATGCTGGGGTGGGGGAAAGGGTGCAATGGGGAGTGGGAGGAGAAAGATCATGACCTGCTCATTCTTGTAGATCATGAGGTAGAAGCAACTCTTCAGACAACAGTTGATTTCCCTGACTCTTACTGATTCTCTTGGAGGGAGTCTCAGTCAGTGGGAACTAATAATCATAGAGACCAATTGCATTCCCTTAGCAATGCATTAGGGGTTATCCCTACCCTCCTTGGTGAGTGGTCTTTCAAATACCTTCAAACAAAATCCCAACCCCATAATCTCATGAAGTAAATTGAAGACTCATCTTCCTGAGTTCAAATCTGGCTTCAGACACTAGTTGTGTGACCCTGGGCAAGTCACTTTATTCTGTTTGCCTCAGTTTCCTCATCTGTTAAATGAGCTGGAGAAGGAAATGGCAAACCACTCCAGTATCTCTGCCAAGAAGATGACTGAAAATGACCCACCAAAAATCAAATTAGCCACTAGAAACAGCGAGAAACTAGAAACCCAAATAGCCACTAGAGACAGTGAGTTCTACTATTTCAGCAGAGCTTTTATAAAGCAGTGGCTAGTAGAACTTTGATTCGGGGGATCATGAGATTAGCCTTATTAATTCTGAGAAGTTTACTGGAAGGAACTTTAAAAACTACCTAGTCTAATTCTCTCATTTTACAGATAAAGAAACTGACTCTCAGGGATTTTAAGCAAACTTATTCTAGGGTCACAAAGATAGTGAAGTGAAGATTTTAATTACCCTATATAAAAGTAGGTAAGGAGGGTAGGGTACATACTCCATCTATGTAGGAAAAATTCTTGGGTACCTTTCCATAGGTAAAAGACTAATTCTGTGACAGTAGATAATTTATGAAATTGTCTTAACTTCATTTAGCATCTGCTAACATACCTTGACCCAGATTTGTTTAGGCTAGGCCTGGGACAGGAGTCCTTAATCATTTTGGGGTGTGTCATGAAACTCTTTGGCAGTCTGGCAAAGACTATGGATCCCCTCCCACAACTTTTTCAAATGACCCTGTTACTTATCAACAAGGAAGCTTTGACCTGCTATATTTCAAACCTGGGCCAGTTTGTCCCTCATCAGGGGGAAGCCTTGTGGCTCCTCCTTCCACTTCCACTCTAAGTGGCTCATCATATCAGTGTTAGACTTAATGTGGATACCTTAATGCAGTTCAGAACTCCTGAACTCAAGAAATCCTTTGGTTTTCCTTAGTTTACTTCCTTCAAGTCTCGGCTAAAGCTCTCTCTTTTTGGGGAAGACTTTTCTAATCTCTTTTAATTCTATTACCTTGTTTCTATTGATTATTTCCAATTTATCTTGCATATAGCTGGTTTGTATGTTATAATTTTCATGTGGTCTGCCCAATTAGCTCCTCCAGGAGAGGGACTGTCTTTTACATTATTTTGTATCTCTAGTGCTTAGCACAGAGCCTGGCACATAGCAACCACTTAATAAATGTTTATTGATTGACTGATCCATCAATTTCAGCATTCTCTAGCAGCAAGGATTACAGGCAGGTATCATCATGCCTGGCCTGACCTTTTCTCAGAGTAATATTTTTATATGCATAAAACAATACAAATGGGGTTATAGAAAAAAACTAATTATATTAAAATATCAAAATTTATTTTTTAAAAAGTTCATGTACTCCAGGAACTGCTCACTAGGGTTTAAAGATATAAAAGAATCATTCCTATATAATATTTTATAAACTTATTACAAGTTTATCTCATTATTTTGCCCCCATTTGTAATTTACTTCAGAGAAATCTCCAAATATGTTTAGATGTAGTCTCTATCTTATCTTTCATTAGTTTATTTTTCTTTCCTCCCTCTGTGTGACCCATGAGAAAGCATGATCACATTATCAAATAGTATGATTCTACCACAAGGAAATGTAATGAAAAGGTCACAGTAATAAAATCTCCAAGTGATGCCATACTCTTTAGATACATCTAGTCAGGCATCTGCATGCCTAGCACTGGCCACTGATCCATTAATGACTGAGTTGCCAAGTTTACCCTTCCTAGGGCAATGTGTATTCCTGGAAACAGTAGCCAGAGGAGTGTTGCTGTTTGTTTTCCTCTGTCCCCAACTCCAGCTGAAAGATGAAAGTCCCTAGACAATTACTTTGATTGTTTTCTACTTTGTGCTTCTGACTTTCTGAAGCATTTGTTTGGTATTAATGATGGCTGCACAGACTGGATTCCAATTAATAGTGAGCAAAATTCATCTTACTGTCACAGCAACCAAAAGGCCAAATTGATGATTTCCCATCTGGACATAAGAGCGATTTCATCAATTCCACCTTTAGAGGCTCTCTGTCTCTAGCTCTTTGCAGTGGAAGGAACATTAGCGTTAGATCTTAATTGGCAATCAGTACTTCTGGTCTGGTAGGCCCTGTTGAAAGAAGTCAAAAAATGTTGACCCAATTTTACAGACCTTTTGAAAAATCTTACCACCTAGAGCTATCTCCAGCATACTGATATTCTTGAAGAAAAGAGCCACCCAAGATTTGAGGGCCTGTAAATAGCAGGAAGGACTTAATTATGTTCCCGCTGACCTCAGAGAACTTTTGATTTTGCAATCCCTAAGTGGACTTGATATACTCATTTATTTTCTGACTGCCAGGTGGAATGTTGGCATCACACATCTAAGTATTGCCATCTAGACTGTGGTCCTGGATGTGGTATGAAGCTGCTTCTTGTTCTTGTTCTTGTTCTTCTTGTTCTTGTTCTTGTTCTTGTTCTTCTTGTTCTTGTTCTTCTTGTTCTTGTTCTTCTTGTTCTTGTTCTTCTTGTTCTTCTTCTTGTTCTTGTTCTTCTTGTTCTTGTTCTTGTTATTCTTGTTCTTCTTGTTCTTGTTCTTGTCGTTCTTGTTGTTCTTGTTGTTCTTCTTCTTGTTCTTCTTTTCTTGTTCTTGTTCTTGTTCTTGTTGTTCTTGTTCTTGTTGTTCTTCTTGTTCTTGTTCTTGTCGTTCTTGTTGTTCTTGTTGTTCTTCTTCTTGTTCTTCTTGTTCTTGTTCTTCTTGTTCTTGTTCTTGTTCTTCTTGTTCTTGTTCTTGTTCTTGTTGCTCTTCTTGTTCTCTTGTTCTTGTCCTTCTTGTTCTTCTTGTTCTTGTTCTTTTCTTTCTTGTTCTTGTTCTTGTTCTTCTTGTTCTTGTTCTTGTTCTTCATCTTCTTCTTCTTTTGCAGTGGGAAACCTTAGCTTTTTCAAGCTAAGTTTTTTAAAAAATTAATTTATTTTAATTGATCAGCAACCACTTCCATAAGCTTTTGAGTTTTAAATTTTTCTCCCCCTCCTTTCCTGCCTCCCTCCCCAAGATGTCACTCACTCTTATATAGGCTATACATATACATTCCTATTAAAAGTATTTTCACATTGGTGATGTTGTAAGGAAGAATTAGAATCAATAGAAGGAACCACAAGAAAGAGAAAATAAAACAAAAACAGAAGAAAAAACAGCAAATATTATGCTTTGATCTGCATTCAAACTCTACAGTTCTTTCTTTGGTTATGGATAGCATTTTCCATCATGAGACTTTTAGAGATGCCTTAGATCCTTGCATTGCTGAGAAGGGTTAAGCCTATCAATATTAGTCATCACACAATGTGGCTGTTATTGTGTACAACATTCTTTTGGTTCTGCTCACTTCACTCAGCATCAGACCATACAAATCTTTCCAGGTTTTTCTGAAGTTTGCCTGTTCATCATTTCTTGTAGCATAATAGTATTTCATTATATTCGTATGCCACAACTTGTTCAGCCATTCCCCAACTGATGGGCACTCCCTCAATTTCCAATTCTTTGCCACCACAAAAAGAGCTGCTATGAATGTTTTTGTATATGTGGATCCTTTTCCCATTTGTATGATCTCTTTGGGATATAGCCCTAGACGTAGTATTGCTGGGTCAAAGGGTGTGCACATTTTTATAGCCCTTTGGGCATAGTTCCAAATTTCTCTCCAAAATGGTTGGATCATTTCACAACTCCACTAACAATGCATTAGTGTTTTAATTTTCCCATTTCTTCTCCAACATTTATCATTGTCCTGTTTTGTCATATTGGCCTATCTGATAGGTATGATGTGGTACCTCAGAGTTGTTTTGATTTGCATTTCTCTAATCAATAGTGATTTAGAGCATTTTTTCATATGACTAAGATGGCTTTAATTTCTTCATCTGAGAACTGCCTGCTCATGTCCTTTGACCATTTATCAACTGGGGAATGGCTTGTATTCTTATAAATTTGACTTAATTCTCTACATATTTTAGAAATGAGGATTTTATCAGACACTGGTTGTAAAAATTCTTTTCCAATTTTCTACTTGCCTTCTAATCTTGGTTGCATTGGCTTCGTTTGTACAGAAACTTTTCAATTCAGTGTAATCAGAATTATCCATTTTGTATTTCTTAATGTTCTCTATCTCTTGTTTGGTCATATAACATAAAATATATAATATAATATAGCTAATATAATAAAAATGACAATTCTACCTAAACTAATTTACTTATTCAGTGCCATACCAATCAACTACCAAAACTACCAAACTACAAAACTACCAAAAAATTATTCTATAGAGCTAGAAAAAATAATAACAATATTAATTTGGAATAACAAAAGGTCCAGAATATCAAGAGAACTAATGAAAAGAAATGCAGGGGAAGGTGGTCTAGCTGTTCCAGATCTTAAATTGTAGTACAAAGCAGTAATCATCAAAACTACTTGGTATTGGCTAAGAAATAGAGTGGTGGATCAGTGGAATAGGTTGGGTATGCAAGAAACAGTAGTCAATGACTATGGTAATCTACTGTTTGATAAACTCAAAGACCCCATCTTCTGGGATAAGAACTCACAATTTGACAAAAACTGCTAGGAAAACTGGAAAAGAGTATGGCAGAAATTAGGCATAGACCAAAATCTCACACCATACACCAAAATAAAGTCAAAATGGGTTCATGATTTAGATATAAAAGCTGATACTGTAAGCAAACTGGGAGAACAACAACAGTTTACCTATCAGATTTATGGAGAACAGAAGAATTCATGAAGCCTCTTTTTGTGAAGGTAACCAAGGTGGTGACCTCCTGTAGACTGTGGGAATTAATGAGATTTAAAATTATCCCCCTAATCTCAGCAGTGGAAGGACCATGGGCTGTCTTGGCCCTTCTCTAGATGTCTTATGAGGCAATCAACAAGCTAATATGATAATGGTTAGAATCATACTTGTCAATTATATAAATCCTATTCTCTGAGATAATCTAGAATACTTAAGATTTAAACAGAGCAAAAGATTGAGTTGTTCAACTTAAAAAAAAGCAAAAAGAAACTTTAAAAGATACTCAGCTCAGTTTTCCCTTTCAAATCAAGGAGAATAGTAGCCATAGGGAAGTTAGGTAGCGCAGTGGATAGAGTGCCAAGTCTGGAGTCAGGAAGACTCATCTTCCTGAGTTCAAATCTAGCCTCAGACACTTAGTACCTGTGTGACCCTGGGCAAGGCACTTAACCCTGTTCATCTCAGTTTCCTCACCTGTAAAATGAGCTGAAGAAGGAGATGGCAAACCACTCCAGTATTCTTGCCAAGAAAACACCAAATAGGGTCATGAAGAGTGGGGCAAGACTGAAAATGACTGAACAGCAACAATTTTGAGAACAAAGGGAGAAGACTCATTCTTTTTCCCCCACCCCTTTTTGCAAAAAAAGAAAACCAAACAAAAAATCCCCCAAAATACGTTCTGAATTTTCTGAGGAATCAAGCCTTACTGTCAATTTTATAGTTGTGGAAAGTTCAAAAAAAGAAAGAAAAACATAAAAAAGGCCACTTTTGGCATTTGACAGAGATGAATATGTACTATTAGTTCTTTGGGTCATAGATTTAAAGGTTTACGGGACCTTAGAGCCTGCCTAGTCCAGCCTTAGAGGTCATTTTGTCTACTTATCAAAGAAACTTTTAGGGTTGTGTTTCACCATGCTGTCTGTCACTATTGTTTCCTTTGCTGCATTTCCCTTTAGGAAACTCTAAATTTTAAGTGGCATGAAAAGTGCTAAGTAAAACAGTGTAATTGTGTATATTTTCTCCTCCTCTCTCTCTTGTCTTCTACCCAGTTTCTGAGACCCACATGATAAAATGGTTGGCAGGGACTGAAGATGTATCCTCTGTCTTTTGAGAAGGTAGGCTTCTGTTCTACTAGTTATTTCTTCAACCATGGGCAAAGACTTTGCTGTTAAGATGCACAAAGAAATGGGAGGAAGAGGAAAAAGTGTTGAACTTTTAAATCATGGTGTCGTGGAAGATAGGCTTTATAACAGAAAACACATTGGACTTGGAGTCCAATGGAAAGTCTTGGGTTTGAACTCTGCTTCCGACACTTTTTGCTGACTTCTCTGACCCTCAGTTTGCTCATGCATGACATGGGGATAATGATATCTATAAGTGCCCATCTTGTAAGGCTGTCATTAGTGCCAAATAAAATAATACTGTCAAATTCTGAAAATAAATGATCAAACGAAAATAAATGCAACTGCTGTTAATTCTGAGCCCACAGAGGTAATTCTCCAACTGTCAACTCTGAAAAATAAAATAAAATCAAATAAAACCAAAGAGTTACAGTGGTTATAAACCAAAAGCTTTCTTTATTCTGTTGGAGGAGGGAACCTAGACATGCATGTTGGGGTCTGTGCTGATGCCGGGAACCCCACTTCCATGAGGCCGAGGCTCAATACATATAGTAGGGGCCATGCTCTGAGTTGTAGCCATGACAATGAGTGGGAAAGAGCAACAATGAGGCAAGTTTGATTCATAGCAGGCTTCATGACTGGAACATGGTTCCTGCAGGTGTTTGAGCTCAGGTTGCACCTGGAGCTGATGTGAAATAATTCTGGGATTATGGGGCAGCAGAGTTCATTCAGAGGGTAAGTGCAAAGGATTGTTGTTATGCCAAGCTTGCTTGCTGGGCCTAAGCTCTGGAAAACAGCGTGTCTCCTAATAGTAAAAAGAGAGGAGTAAGAAGGGAGGGGTGGTCTGGGCCTGGGGATCCTGCAATACATATAAAGTGTTTTGGAAACCTTATTCTACAAATAGCAGTCATCATCATCAAGTAAAAAAATACATATGTAACATTTATAAGTTAAAAAGGAAAAATTTGGGACAAGCCAAGAAGAAAGCAATTCACAAGGGATTTCTGGAGCTGTGAGAGCTATATCTTCTGCTTGTCCTTGTTTTCTTCTAGGTTATCCAACTCTATTTTTTATTTTGTACTAATGAACTTTTTATATAAAATAGTCTATTATTTATATTTATTATTTTATTGACATATTTGCTTTTACATCACCTTCATTTCTGAATACGTCTCTTCTCCCTCCCCTATTCAATGAGCCAACTCTTGTAAAAAAAAGATTAAAAGAGAGGGGTGGCAAGTTTCTTAGTAGAGTCAACACTTTAGTCATTGTTGGTGCTGTTATTTGTCCTGTTCTTGAAGAGGACCATGACATCAGGAAAGTGACATCATGACACACAAATGAATCAGATTTAAGTGAAGGAAGGCTGTGCAAAGTCACCAGCCTCACTTTCTGCAACAGAGCCATCTGGGTCCAGTGGCAAGATATAGATCAGGACAACTGAAGATGGCCCCTAGATGAGGCTAAAAGCCTTGCTTTGAAGCCATGATGGACCTGGCTTTAAGTTGTGCCTTCATAACATACTATCTATATACCCCTGGCAAGCCACTTAACCTATCATTGTTCTGGGCAATCTCATCAGGCTGTAAGTTGCAGGGAAGGTGCTGCCCTGCATTGGTAGAGGGAATTTCTTCATCTAAAAGTTTAAACCACAGTGCCTTTCCTAATTCCTTCCCTACCCATTCCCAATAGTCCTCCATTCTCTTTACTTTTAGAAGAGATGCCTTTAGTCTGATTCTCTTTCTTGCCCCAGGTGTTTAGAAAGTTGTACTAAACTCGTTCTAAGCAATAGGACGCAATTGACTTATCTAAATACCTGAACTCGTTTAACTCGAAATCACTTAGGGGCAGTAGGGAGCTGCAGTTATCCTTTGTACAAGTGGGGGCCCAGAAACAGAGAGATTTAGTGACTCAGCTAAAAATAATGGAAAGAGGGGAACCAGGATTTTTGCTTCCACTCATATACACAGTTGAATACTTTTTTTCATTTACAGAAGTATTCCCATAGAGAAATGCAAACGAATGCTTCTCAAATTTCAAAAAGAAAATCATTCTCTTCCTGACCTCATTTGGATCAATGGATAATCTAGAGAGGAAAGTTAAAAGATAATTATTGTTCTACGCCTAAAATAAATAAAATCCCTTTTCCTGAACTATAATGAGTATTTTAAAGTAACTGAATTAGTAGAAGAAAAGCAATTGTAGTTGAGAACTTATAGGAAATTTATAGGATATGTATATTGAGATTACATCCTTTGGGAGTTTCCTGACATTTAGGTACTTGTCTGCTTTCTGCTGTGTGTGTGTGTGTGTGTGTGTGTGTGTGTGTGTGTGTGTGTGTGTGTGTGTGTATGTGTGTGAAAAGAGAGAGAGAGAGAGAGAACATTAGATAAAAATATTTGAAATGTGAAATATGTTTGCCTTTTGTCTTATAAGTCCGAGAGAGATGAAAATTAAAACATAAAAAATCATAGACAATTGAATTCTGTCTTGAAAAAGGATAGTTCATTCTGAAAAGTAAAGACTAAAGAACAGTTTGTACTGGACATGGCCAATGCAGGAATTTGTTTCGCTGGACTATGCATATTTATTACATGAGTTTTGTTTCTCTCTTTTACCCCCATTTGGGGAGGGTGGGGAGGTTGTGGTTTATTCTTTGTTCTCCAAGAAGACCACGACATCAGGAAGGTGATGCCATGACTTGCAGGTGAATTGGACTTAAGTGAGGGAGGGCTATGCAAAGTCACCAGCCTTACTCTCTCTTGCAGAGCCATCCGGGTCCAATGACAAGATATAAATCGGAGTGACTGGAGATAGTCCTGGATGCAGTGGGAGACCTTGGCCTTTCTTTTTATTTTATTTTATTCATTCATTCATTTATTTTTAGGCAATTAGGGTTAAGTGACTTGCCCAGGTCACACAGCTATTAAGTGTTAAGTGTGTAGTCTGAAGTTGGATTTGAACTCAGGTCCTCCTGACTTCAGGGCCAGTGCTCTATCCACTGCACCACCTAGCTGCCCTGAACTTGGCCTTTCTAAGCTAAGGGCTTTCCCAGGTGAGGAAGTAGAAGGGAGAAAAAATAGATACTTGATAATTATTTTTTTTTAAATTTTCAAAAAGAAAATTTAATGTTAGACATTTATATAACTATCTAAACTTGTTTAGGTTACATTTACAATTAAAATATTTAATTTCATTGTCAAAAAAACATCTGAGTTCCAACAACAGATAAGGGCAACACTGACCTTTCATAGCAAGAGTCTCAAATACCTGTCAGGAAGAGGACTGGAAGCCAAGACTGTCATCTCTCTTCTTCAAGAGGTAGAAGAGAAGTAAAGATCTAAATGACCTACTTATGAATTCTCTTTGAGAATGGCAGCTCACGGTACCTTCTGGATGCAGGAGCTGCTTAAATCACTCAACCAGTTAAAACAATTCCTAGCCAATCAGGAGCACAGTTTTTTTTTTTAAAGATAATTGGGAGCCTTTTCTCAAAGACTCCAGGAGGGAAGTCTGAGGGAGGCTCATCTTTTACCTCCTTACCCTTCACTCTCCAGTGCCTTCCTTACTCCAAGTACAAACATATGATCAAAGGGGGAATCTTGCTATATGGAAATAAAGGGTAGAAGGGAGGCTAATAATTTTCTATTTATTCCTGAAAGTAGTATTTAAGTCTTCAGTAAAGAAACTATATTCTAGAATTAATTGTGTCTCGCCTGTGGCATTCTCTTCCAGCTCTAATGATTTCTGATTCATGATTTGAAGTATTTCAAAAAATAATGACCAAACACAGTAGCAATTGTAATTATTTTTTAAAAAATAGCATTTTTAGCCCTCTGTTGCCCATGCTACTGCTTTAAATGTGCATTGATGGTGGAGTGGGTGGTGCGCACTGTTTATGTTGGCAAGGCAACCAGGAGCTAATTTTCCGATGTCTCTGACTCTTGATTATTACTGGTTACTTGCATGAGACCAGAGGCTGATTTTTCCCCCAGTAGGTCAATGACGTTTTACAGAAAAAAGGAAATTATTCTCCCTACTTTGCTTAGCGATCAAACTTACTTTTAATGTCTTTAAAAGCATTGTTTAAATATATTTTAAATTGTTAAGCAAAGCTCTGGAAAGACCAAGGTCTGATCTCTATTTTTTATTTGTCAGTACTGATTTGTTCTTTAGTCTTTATTTTTCAGAATGAACTATTCTTTTTCAAGATATAATTCAATCTCCCAGGCATTTTTATTTTTAATTTTTTATCTCTCTCTGAATTATAAGGCAAAAAGCAGACATTTTACATTTCAAACATTTTTATATAATTTTTCACTTTTCATCTCCCCTTCTTTCTCTCTCTCATAGAAGGCAGACAATGAGGAGTAAAATGACTTGATATGAGCATGAAGATCTCTTTTAGCTGTAGATCTATGGGCAGGGGATCCCTCACTTTACACATTAAGACACTGGGTCCAAGGTCACATAGGGGATGGAGATGAGATATGTCCTTGAGTCTCCTCATAGCAAATCCAGGGCTCTTTCTGCTTCTTGCTTCCTCTAATTCTTTGTGCGTTAGTTTTTTCTCCTCAGTAAGAATGCAACTTCACGAAAGCTAGATCTTATGCCTCTTAAGTTCTTTTGTATCCCCCATAATATGTTGAAATCTGACAAGGGCATGCTAGCTACTCAATAAAGACTTCTTGATCAAGTAAGTCAATGGGTGATACTGCATGCATGGAAGCATGCAACAATTCTATTGAGGAGCTCTCTGATTTCACGTAGCTGCTCTGATATTTCAGCAACAGTTCATCCTATAATAGGATGACAAAAACTGCAACTTGCAAGTAAAAAGATATTTTAACTTCATTATCACTGGAAACATCAATAGAGAATGCTACTCCCAAACATAAGAAGTTCATCATTAGAGTTCTCCAAAGCATTTCCTAAATGAAGTAGCATGTAAGTTTCCAACTTTAATGTGTTTTAATTAAAATAGATTTTAAAGAAAAAATCATCAAGTATGAGGTTATCAATACTTATGATGTATAATTAGTTCTAGAAATAAACTTTAATTGTACTTACCAAGTATTAAAAATGGAGCCAGAAAGAATTTGCGTTAATACATACCAGAGGGATAAAGTTTGCTTGACCTCCATCCAGTTTTGTTTTTGTTTTTGTTTTTTTCCTTGAATGTTTCATATTCATTTAGATTGCTTTATGGGATATTCTTATGTGTAAGTTTGGCTCTTTTCCAAATAATTCACTCTTTTTAATTGCTAATGTATAGCTTACACTTTCCTTTATTTGTCCTATCTGATAGTCTCTTAACACTACTGAAAGTCCAGTGATTCTTTAATTTGCTATTTTCTAAATAGTACCTCAGGACTCTTGGTATGGCTACAAGAAGTCTTGATGCCTGGGGTTTTTGCATTCTTCCTTTTTGCCACATTTTTTTTCAGAGTGGTATGGAGATGAGACCCTAGTGAGAGGGAAGGAAGGATAACTTGAGTGTGCAAAAATGTAGTGAAGGTAGTGAATGTATGGTTAGCTGAGTAGGAGGCAGGAGTGGGAATGGGAGGGGAAGGGAGAAGGACATGTGTCTCACCTTTTTTCGATAGAATTTATCTTGTCATGGTCACATTCTTAAGGGTGTCATAGTCTGGAAACTATCAGGAAATATCTCTTTAAATTGCAGGGATATGGGATACATGTATTTTGTAGATAGCTATGTGTTGAATAGTACAAAGGTTCTATGAGTTGGGGCAGGGAAAATGAGGAGGAGGCAAGAAAATAAAAACACGGTTTTGCCTTCAAATTGTTGATGATTGGTTAGTGGGAAGAATGAATCTGGAGTCAGAAGAGCTTTTTTTTGTTTGTTTATTTACTTTTGTAAAATAACTTGATGTGTGGATATAATTTGATAAATTTCCAACCTTTTCTAGCTTTGAAGTAAACATCTGGTCTCCTTGCTGTTCCTCTAACAAGATACACCATCTATATAGTCCAGGTGTCCTTGGTATGGGTACCCTAAGTTTCAACTGGGCTGCTGGGTATCTCTAAGGAAACCTGATTGTTATAATACTAGTCTTTCTGGTGGTAGAAGTAGCAGCAACAGCTCTACTGAGGTCTCAAATGAAACACAGGCATCTACTTAAAATTGATATTCAATGAATGTAATGTTATTTTCCTTATGAGAGGCAGTGCGGTATAATGGATGAAGAGCTAGCCTTGAATGAGAGGCAGTGTTGTATATTTGGTTAGAGAGCTGGCCTTGAAGCCAGGAGGACCCTAGATTCAGGTCTCACCTCAGATACGTATCAGCAGAAACAGATGACTGGCCAAGTCCCAATCCCTATCTCAGCTATAAAATTAAGGGGTTGGACTAGAATAATGAAGTAGGAAGGGCTTTGAGTTTGAAGCCATGAAGTGTGGGTTCAGATCCTAGCTTTGCTATATATTATTTGGTGTGAGCTTGTTCACATCACTGAAACCTCTCTAGGCCACAGTTTCTTCATCTACAATGAACTAAATGGACTAAAAGATCCCACAGTCCTCTAGCACAATTCTAAATTTCTGATGTGATATTTTTGTCACTGATTGGTGGTTTTATTCTCTTTGCACCCCCGCTTCACTTCTGCTAACCCTTTTTCTTATGTAAGTGGCTTTTCTCAGTGTTCATATCCCATACTCCTATTTTTTTTAAATTCCAGTTCTTCTAGACCTCTAGTCCTGTGACCTTCAGCACTGGTGCTTGTGTATTGCTCAGGGGCAGCAATGAGTCAATGAAACCTTGAACCAAGCAATGAATGGGACGACCCTGGACCAACTTGTCCTTAAATTATCATGAAGGAACGATGGAGAGGGAGAGACAGGAATCATTGCCTTTAAGAAAAGCTGGTCTTCCCCATTGATTCTTAAAAATATATATTTCTATCTTGGATTCATAGACTCCATAAAGATATCCTTCACTCTGTTGTCCCCTCTTTTTGACCTCCCTCATTCTGATACTTCTTACTTTCCACCCCTTTTTCTCAAGTAGAGGAAATTAAATGTCCTGGATAGGGATTGAGAGAGGTTTGAAGGCCAAAAAAGCAGTCAGGATAGAGGGCCTTGGAGCAATGGAGAAGTTGAAAAGAACTGGACATTCTTTCGTGCCTCATTCTGATCCATGGGAAGGTATGACCCTTTTCTTTACCAAGAATGACCAGTCAAATTGTGTCTTTGAGCCTCTCCCCTCAGCACAATGCCTGGCACAGAGTAAGCAATCAGTACGGAGGTTAGAATGCTGACTGTGAAGTCTTCTGACTTCACCTGGGTACAAATCTTGCTTCTGATGATTATTACCTGTATGATCTTAAGTATAGAACTCCTTAGGCCTCAGTCTACTCATCTCTAAAGTAAAAGAGTTAGATATTGTCTAAGGTCCCTGCTAGCTTTAGATCTGTGAACACTAGTAAAATGTTTGTATTAACAAGATGAACCTTTGCTTTCATGGAATATTGGAGTAAAGAGATTTGCAGTTTCCTGAATTCAATATGGTATCTTTTCCTCTCTTCCTCAGATGTGGGCCCAGATGATTTTCCATCTGTACTGTTTGTCCCAGATATGAGTCTTGTTAGATAATTCTATATGGTTTCCATCCAAATGGATGTTGAAATTTGGCAATAGACATTCTTCATTCACTTAGACTTTTCTGTGGCAATGGATAGGCTAAACTCCTGTGAATGATTATGGCTCTTTTTCAGGGGGCCCTGCATTTTCATGGGGCTTGATTTGCTCAGCACAATGTTATCTGCAAAGAGGGGCATCTAAAGGACCTTACCATCCACTGAGAATCCTGGGACTTTACATTGGATCTCCTCTACACACTGGTGAATACTTTTGGAAAGACTAGATCCTACTGTTTTTTGCTTTTCTTGTATGTTATCAGACTTAAGTCAGTAAACATTTATTAAGTACTTACTATGTGTTAAGCACTATGCTAAGTTCTGGGGACAGAAAAAAGGCAAAAATGAAAACCAACCCCTGCCTTCAAGCAGCTTACAATCTAGTGGGAAAGATAACATGAAAGAACTATGTATAAATAAGATATATACAGAATGAATTGAATAAATCTCAGAGGAAAGGTAGCAGCATTGATCTAAGGGCTTTTTGTAGAAAGAAGGATTTTAGCAAAGACTTGACAAAGGCCAGAGGAAAAAAAGGAGTGGAGACTAGGAAGGAAAGCATTCCAGGCTTAGGGGATAAGAAAATGTCTGGACTCAAGAGATGGCATGTCTCCTTAAAGGAACAGTACAGGGGCTAGAATCATGGATCATAGGGTATGTGAGGAAAATAAAATGTAAGAAGACTAGAAAGCTAGGAAGGGGCTTGAGGAAGTTTAAAAGTCAAACAGAGGATTTTATATTTGATCTCGGAAGTGACTAGGAGGCACTGGGATTTATTGACTAGGGATGTGACATAGTAGCCCAGCACTTTAGAAAGAACAGCTTGATGGCTGAATGGAGAATGAATTGGGGTGTGGAGAGATGGAGCAGAGAGACCAATGGGGAGGCCATTAGAATAGCCCAGGCAGGAATTGGTAAGGGCCTTAATCAGGGTGGTGGCAGTGTCAGAGGTCAAAAATAAGACTCTGTGAGAGATTTCCATAGATAGAATGATTCCTGGGCTATATCAGCGGTAAGGGGCCTTGATGGAGATCCAGCAAAGGAGACTGAGATCTTTCTGACTCTGAGGCCCGTGTTCTTCCTCTCAGCCACATTGCTTCTTCAGAAATTGCAAAGGTCAAGAAAGATAAAGGTTTAGAAAAGGCTATTAGATTTGGTAATTAAGAGATCATTGATAATTTCGGAGAAAGAGAGAGAACACTGTGATCCAATGAGTTTGTTTTCAATATCTTGGACATACCAGCAGGTGCTTCATACACTTTAGCTGAATTGCATTTGTTGAATTAGGAGGCTGAATTGATTTCAAAGGAACCAGAGAGGAGAAAGTTAGGGGAAATTGGAATTGGATTCTCATTAAAAAATTGAAATAAAATATCTTTAAAAAGGAAACGTTTTTGGTGAGATGTTAGAGGGAGAAGTGTTGAACAGAAGAAATAATTAGAAATCTTTTCTATATAAAGTCTGGTCTTTACTAACTGAAATAGATGATGAAGAAAATTATTCCTTGGGTTAAACAAAATACTCCTCCAGCTCATGTATCTGCAGGTAGTATCCCAGGGGTCAAAAGAGGCTGAGGCCTAATTGTTAATTTGCTCTTCACTCAGGGCTTGATTATGGCTTTTACATAGCCAATGGGACACAATTAGGGTGTGAATCATAATGCACCTGAAAATTGTTATTATGGCACGATCTGACATTCTCTGCTGCCCTAAGTGTTATTAGGAACACACCAGGGAGCTTTCACGAGAGAATGTGCCAAAGGGCTTCAGAACAAGTCAGCCAGAGACGTTTCATCTCCAATGCTTCAGTCCTCTTTCAGAAAAGACTAAGCTAAGCAGGAGGAGGGGGACTGCTGCTTACTCATTCATGTGGTAATGACTTATTGAGAGCTCTTTTCTGCTACTTCTCCATGCATCTAGTGCCTCTTACTTAAGAGATTTGGTACTCAAAGCCAGAGAAGAATCTTGATTAATTTCTTTACTGGAGAGCCATACCTTGGAGTTGTCACCTCTAATCTGGCTTCTACAGCCTCTGTACATGCAGTGCTTAGAGTATTGGATGTGAAGTCAAGGAGATCTGAGTTCACCTAGGTGGTATTGTGGATAGAGTGCTGGGTCTGGAGTCAAGAAGAGCTGAGTACAAATCTTACCTTAGACACTAGCTGCGTCACCCTGAGCAAGTCATTTAACCTCTCCTTACCTCAGTTTCTCCAACTATAAAATGGGGAGAATAATCACCTACTTCATAGGTTGTTGGGAGGATTAAGTGATATATCCATAAAGCACTTAACATAGTTCCTGACACATAGTAGGCACTGAATAAATGTTTATTTCCTTCCTCTTTCAGATGCTGTGTCATACATTTACTAGTTATGAGATACCGAGAAATTGTTTAACTTTTCTCAGTCTTAGTTTCCTCATATGCAAAATGGGGATTAAAATAGTATCCAATTCACAGGGGAAGCAGCTAGATGGCTCTGGTCCTGGAGTCAGAGAGACCTGGGTTCAAATCTGATCTCAGATACTTACTAGCTTTGTGAACCCAGACAAGTAATTTAACCTTTGTTTGACTTAATCCCCCAGAGGAGGAAATGGCAAACCAGTTCAGTATCTTTGTCAAGAAAACCTGATGGACAGCAATAAAATTATAAAATTTATGACATCAGAAGATGAGCCCCTCAGGCTGGAAGGTGTCCAACACACTACTGGGGAAGAGTGGAGGACAACTACAAGAAGGATGAAGAGGCTGGACCAATGCTGAAAGAAAGCTAAGCTGCGGATGTGTCTGGTGACAAAAGGAAAGTGTGATGCTGTAAAGATCAATACAGCACAGGAACCTGGAATGTAAGATTTTCAAACCAAGGTGAGCTGGATGTGGTCAAACAGAAGATGGAAAGATTGACATCTTGGCCGTCAGTGAACTTAAATGGATGAGAATTTCACCTGAATTTAATTCAGGTGATCATTAAATATATTACTGTGGGCAAGAATCTCTTAGAAGAAATGGAGTAGCCCTCATATTCAGTAAAAGGATGAAAAGAGCATTACTGGCACATAATCTCAAAAATAACAGAAAGAGATTTTAAAATCCAAGACAAGCCATTCAATATCACAGTAACACAAGTCTATGCTCTAACCACTGAAGAGGCCAAAGTTGAGTAGTTTTTTGAAGACCTACAACATCTTCTAGAAGCACACACACACACACACACACACACACACATGAATGCTAATGTAGGAAATCAAAAGATAATTGGAATAACAAGCAAGTTTGGCTCTGGAGTACAAAATGAAGCAGGGCAGAGAATAATAGAGTCTTGGCAAGGTAATTTGCTGGTCATAGCAAACACTCTTTTTCAACAAACCAAAAGGTGACTCTACACATGGACATCACCTGATGGTCAATATTGAAATCAGATTGACCATATGATTTACAGTCAAAAGTGGAGAAGCTCTATTTACTCAGTTAAAACAAGCTTTGGAGCTGACTATAGCAAAGATTATGAGCTTCTTATTGCAAAATTCAGACTTAATGTGAAGAAAGTAGGGAATTGTATAGTTGTTCAGTCATGTCTAACTCTTCATTACTCCATGGACCATATTGTCTGTGGGGTTTTCTTGGCAAAGATACTGAAGTGGTTTGGTATTTCCTTTGTCAGTGGATTAAGACAAAGGATAACATAGCTAGGAAGTGTCTGAGGCTAGATTTGAACCAATGCTTTATCCACTGAGCTATCTAGCTGCCCTTCAGGCCATATAGGTATGACCTAACTAACATTCCTTATGAATAGAAAGTGGAAGAGATGAATAGATTTAAGGAATTAGATATGGTAGATATGGTAGTGCCTGAAGAACTATGGACAGAGATTTGTGACATTGTACGGGAAGCAGCAACAAAAAACATTTCAAAGAAAAAGAAGAGCAAGAAAGCAAAATGACTGTTTGATGGAGCTTCACAAATAGCTGAGGAAAAAAAGAAAGAAAGTGAAAGATAAAGGAGAAAGGGAAAGATGAACCTAACTGAATACAGAATTCCAGAGAACAGCAAGATAAGGTTTTCTTAAATGAGCAACGCAAAGAAATAGAAGAAAATGGTAGAATGGGAAAGAAGAGATCTTTTAGTGAAAATTAGAGATATCAAGGAAATATTTTATGCAAAAAATTGCTTGATAAAAGACAAAAATGTTAGGGACTTAATAGAAGTAGAAGAGATTAAGAAGAAGTGGAAAGAATATACAGAACTATAAAAGAAAGATAACAACATCGCCAATAACCATGATTGTGTGGTTACTGATCTAGAGCCATACATCCTGGAGAATGAAATTAAATGGGCCTTAGAAAGCATTGTTAACAGTGAGACTAGTGGAGGTGATGCAGTTCCAGCTGAGATGTTTAAAATCCTAAAAGACAAAGCTGTTCAAGTGCTGTGCTCA
Source organism: Phascolarctos cinereus (assembly GCF_003287225.1). NCBI lineage: Eukaryota > Metazoa > Chordata > Mammalia > Diprotodontia > Phascolarctidae > Phascolarctos > Phascolarctos cinereus. The sequence continues at coordinate 78,382,110 of NW_027556180.1, read as the reverse complement.
ATATGTCAGCAAATTTGGAAAACAGTGGCCACTGGACTGGAAAAGATCAGTTTATACTCCAATTCTAAAGAGGGGCAATGCCAAAGGATGTTCAGATTACCAAACATCTCACATGCCAACAAGGTTATATTAAAGATTTTGTGAGCTGGACTTCAGAAATATGTGAACCGAGAATTACCAGAAGTATAGACTGGTTTTTGAAGAGGCAGAGGAACTAGAAACCAAGTTGCCAATATTCGCTGGATTATGGAGAATGCAAGGGAATGCCAGACAAACATCTACTTCTGCTTCATTGATTACACTAAAGCCTTTGACTATGTGAATCATAACAAAATGTGGTAAATCCTCAAGGAGGTAGGAGTACCAGATCATCTTACTTGTCTCCCGAGGAAGCTGTATGCAGGTCAAGAAGCAACAGTTAGAACTGAACATGGAAAAACTAACTGGTGAAAGAGTGGGAAAGGAGTATGACAAGGCTGCATATTGTCACCGTGCTTATTTAACTTAAATACAGAGTACATCCTGAGAAATGTCAGGCTGGATGAGTCAAAAGCCAGAATTAAGGTTGAATTTTGGGAGAAATATCAACAATCTCAGATAGGCAGACAATACCACTCTAATGGCAGAAAATAAAAAAAAGAGTTAAGAAGCCTCTTCATGAGGGTGAAAGAGAAAAATGGAAAAGCTGGCTTGAAACCTAATGTGAAGAAAAGTAATATTGTGGCAACTGGTTCCATCACTTCCTGGCAAACAGAGAAAGAAGAAATGGAAGCAATGTTAGATTTTGTACTCTTGGACTCAAAGACCATGGTAGGCTGCAGCCATGAAATTAAAAGACACTTCTGGGGCAGCTAGGTGGCATAGTGGATAGAGTGCTGGCCTTGGAATCAGTAGGACCCGAGTTCAATTCCGACCTCAGACATATAATACTTACTAGCTGTGTGACTCTGGACAAGTCACTTAACCTCAATTATCTCACAAAAAAAACCCAGTACTTGCTCTTTGGAAGAAAAGCTGTGCAAAGTCACCAGCCTCACTTTCTCCTTCGTAGCCATTTGGGTCCACTGGCCAGATATAGATGTGAATGGCTAGAAAAGTCCACAGATGCAGTGGGAGACCACGGCCCTTTTTAAGCTAAGGTCTTTCCCAGGTTTAACTGAGGCAAAGCCCATTCAGTGATTAAGACTAGGTAGGAAATGAGGCCAGAAGGAAAGCTATGGCAAATCTGGACGGCATACTAAAAAGCAAAGACATCACCTTGCCAACAAACTTAAAGCTATGATTTTTCCAGTAGCAATGTATGGCTATGAGAATTGGACTTTAAGAAAAGCTGAGTGCCACAGAATCGATGCTTTCCAATTGTGGTACAGGAGACGACTTCTGAAAATCCCTTGGACAGCAAGGAGATCAAATCAGTCAATACTTAAATTAATTCAGGCTATTCACTGGAAAGTTCAAAGGCTGAAGTTGAAGGTTAAATATTTTGGCCACATAATGAGAAAACAGGACTCATTGGAAAAGGCCCTGATGTTGGGAAAGATTGAAGGCAAAAGGAGAAGGGGACAGCAGAGGATGCGATGGATGGATAGTGTCATGGAAGCAATGAACATGAGCTTGGACAGACTTCAGGAGATAGTGGAGGATAGAAGGGACAGGTGTGCTATGATTCATGGAATCACAAAGAGTCGGAAACAACTGAATGACTGAACAACAACAAAAACCTCATGGGTTGTTGTGAGGGTCAAATGAGTTAAAGTGCTTTGCAAAACTTAGAGCTTTATATAAATGTTAGCTTTTATCATAAGTGATTTTGAGAACTTATCAAACACCATAAGAAGAGAACAGACAATAAATAACAGTACACATACTGCTCCCTGCATGTTGAATCTGAGATCTTTGGGAGTGTTACGGGGTAGGAATTATACTTAGTCTACCTATTAAATATTTATTGAGAACCTACTGTATGTGTTTAGTCCTCTATTTCCTAAACTGTGTCAAATATTTAGAAATGATTGTTTCAAACACAAATTAATTTATATGGCTAAAAAGTTAGCACTCATTTCACTACTTTTTAAAATAATTCATGGTTATTGACTTTCTACAAGGGTCTGAAAAAGTCCCCAAAGGGGGTAAAATATGTGGAACAACATAAACATTTTATGGGTTGCCAATTACAGTTCCTTTACTTCAGGAAATTTTTTTCGATGATGATGATGATGATGATGATGATGATGACGATGACTATGTATACCTATGATTTACAGCATGGTACAGTGGAAAGGATACTCAATTTAGAGCCAGAGCTTCAAATCCCGCTCCTGCTGCCTATGTGACCCTGGGCAAGTCACTGTAATCAATCTGGCCTTACGACCTCATTTACACAATGAAAGATTGGGTCAGATCAGTGGTATTAAACTTAAAAAAACAAACAAACAAACAAGTGACCATTAACATGAAGGATCTTTGCAGGCTGCATATTGATTTAGTTCTAAAACGTAATATTATATATGTTTTATTGTATTTTTATTTATTTTGTTAAATATTTCCCAATTACATCTTAATCTTGTTCTTTTGGAAAGGGAGTGTTCCCTGACCCATGTAGCCTTGGTATGTGTTTGATACCTCTGTATTAGATGACCACTGTAGTCTTTTCCAGAATTAAATCTATAATCCTGCAATTTTATCCATGTAGGAAGCTTTTAATGTAAATTTATATTTTCAGTGCATAAAAGAAAATGCACAGGATTAAAAAGTAAATCAATTATGTTGAAATGTAGTTATCACAAATTTTTAAAGTCCTCAAAATTCAGGTTATGAACTCTGGTGGGCTACCACTTTTCTTGATAACTTATTGCAAATTACACTAGGCAGTTCATTGAACCAATGGAAAACTGGACCCTTTGTTTGTTCACACAGTCTTTGAGCCTCACTTTTAAGAAATCAGTAAAAAAAGACCCGGATAGTTTGCGGCTTATAGTTTTAGAAAGTTGCCTGGAGCAGTGAGAAGCTAAATGATTTTCCCAGGGTTACTCAGGTTGTCTGAGGTAGGATTTGAACCCAAGTCTTCCTGACTCTGAGGTCAGTCTTCTTTCCTCTGTGTCACACGTTATAACCTTTTCAGAAATCAAATAAAAATATTAAATAAGGACAAACCAATAAGGACAGAATCTTTGAAAAAAGTAAATATTATGTTCTTTTGTCTTCCTGCTGTTTGAGTGGTACTGCATACAAATTTTAAAACTGCACAATTTAAAAGATGTCTTAAGATGTTTGGACCCTCTACATTTTGCTGTACTTGGCCAAAGCTCTAGTTCCCTCACCTTGGTCATGGTTTTGCTTGTAACTCTCACCTTTTTTATGTTACAATGTTTTTCTTCTATTATCAGGGGAAAGAAGGATTGCTTTCCTAAATTTATACATGCCTTATTTATTTTTGCATGGGGAATTACCTTATAGTTAAGTGTTTTATTGCTTTTCTTCCCTCCTCAAGTGAAAACGATTATTGCTTTGGATTAGGGAAATGTGTGTCCAGGTCAGGTGACTCTCTTGCAGCTAGGTCTATGCAAACAAACATATTTGGGGAATGTGTGGGACAGATGTGGTTTGATTTAAACCAGTTTGAAAAGGAAATAGTTGAATTCAACTTCTTTTTCCAAAACAATTACTTGACTATATTCAACCTCTAAAAAATTGTGTGTGTGTGTGTGTGTGTGTGTGTGTGTGTATGTGTGTGTGTGTGAAAACTGTCTAGGGAATACAAATATGTCAGAGTTGATAGAATCCTGGATTTGGAGTAAGGAAGATCTGAGTTCAAATCTTACCTCAGACATATAATGGCTGTGTACACTAGGCAAGCCACTCCCCTTCTCAGTGTCCTCATCTGTAGAAGGGGACTCAGTGGTCTGTAAAGTCCCTTCTAAATCTATGATCCTATGGATATAAAAGGGAATCTTGATTATCAAGATTAAGTATTCTGGGCTCCATAGCTCTTTCTATGAATGTGTATCTATGTGTATTATACACACACACACACACACACACACACACACACACACACACACATATATATATACACATATATATATATACATACATATATATACACACACACATATATACACAGTGTATACATACACACATACATATATGTGTATATGCATATGTGTGTGTGTGCATATGTTTTGTGGGTCAATCAACAAGTATTTATTAAAGGACTATGTGCCAGGCACAGTGCTAAGTACTGTAGATGGGAAGATATGAATTTCTATTCTCAAGGAATTTATGTTCTAAGAGAGGAGAAACATATACATATTGTGATATGTATCAAACCCATTAGTGACTTATTTCTGACCAGATTTTTTGTAAAGCTTTTTTTTTTCAAGCAATCTTGTGAGTTAAGTATTACAAGCATCTTCATTTTCCAGATAAGGAAATTGAAATGTAGTCTAGGTACTAATGTCATCTAATTGGAAGGTGACAGATGTCAATTTTTTCATTTAAACTATTTACTCACTAAAAAACACACTGAATATTCTTCCATAGTTTTTTACAGTTTTATTTCTGAATATTGGGTTTCTCCCAACAATAATAATTAATTTTCTTTCCTGTAATTGTAATCTTTTAAAAATCATTAACTCATATAAATTCAGTCTAGCAGCATTTATATTTAGAATTGTGAGCAATACACTTATCACATTTAACATTTTAATTTTGCCTGGAATTAAAAATATTGAGGAAGGTGGAAACAGATTCTTCTGTTGTACACTAGTAGATAATAGAAGTGATGATTTGAAAAGCCATCAACTTCAGAAGTAGAAAGTACTCTAAACCTCCATCTCTAACTCTACCTCTTTCTCTGCACCATGTGTTGTAGAAGATTACACTTCCATGGAAAAGGACATCAAGGATGTTGCTATCTTCTGCTCAGAGCCTGGTTTCTGTTGGGACAAGGACGTGGTGAGAAGGAAGGAGAAATAGGATTAGGAGACAGAGAAATTTGCCAACAGTGGAGGTGGAGACTCCATAGTGCGCCACTGAAAGGTGGTGGCCAACAAGAATAGAGGAGGAAAGCAGCAGGGAGGAAAGTTTGCTGGGGAAGGGGGATTGCTATTAGAGTCTGGATGGAAACAAAACAAGGTGACAAAAGCCAAAGAGAGGGATACGTATCTGAAGACCAAGTGGGAACTCTGGAGTAAGAGGACATTTTTTTATGGATCAGAATGTGATAAAGAGGAATAAACTATGTTCACTGAGGGAGAGCATATGTAAATAAATAAACACTAAGTCAAGGCATTAACTAGTATAGATGAATGGGGGTACACATCTTTCTAGAGAACGTTTGCACACTTATTGACCAACATTCACTCCCACAGGACTTTCCAGGAAACTGTCATCCTGTCCCTGAACTTCTGCACCCTTGCTGGGAGAGTTCTCTTTGGGGCCACACTAACTCCTTTTCCTGCCTCCGCCACATATGTTCTCCCCCTCCAAAAAAAGAAAAGAAGTGTCGTAGTCTTAGTTTTGACTAATTTGAATTCTTATACAGATAGACACACACACACACGAGTGTGTGTGTGTGTGTGTGTGTGCATACATATGAATGTATGTATGTGTGTATATACCCAGATACACAGAATTCAGGCCTGCTCCCAGTATTCACTATGTTCTAAAAGAAATATTTGTGTGTGACATATTCTGCTATTTCCCCCACATTTAACAGTAGCTAGCATTATATAGGACTTTAAGGTTTGCAAAGCATTTTATACACATTAACTCATTTAAGTCTCATAGCAATCCTAAGTCAGGTGCTAATATCATCCTTATTTAACATATGAAGAAACTGAGGCTGGGGGAGGTTCAGTGACCTGCCTAGGTTGAAGATATGAATAATTTCTGCAAATCTTTTCCCTTGGCTAGGGAATGGAAATGATCTGCTTTTCTATACTCAGATGACTGGGGATTAGGCAGGAAAGTTTTTAATAAATTTTAAATTTAAGGTGGTGTCTTCATGCTTCGACTAGTTTTACACTGTTTGGTAAGCTGGACTGTTTTTAGATTCACACTTACCTGTGTTAGAAAAAGAAATGTTTTAGTTACAGCAGCTAAACGACCTCACTTTAACTTCGGTGAGTTAATAGAGAAAATGTAACTGCTGTAAAATGTAATTTGCAAATAAGAGTAGTTAGTGGAAAGAACACTGGCTGGGAAGTGAAAGAGTCTGAATGCAAATTCTCCCTCGGACACTACTTTTTTGGTCACAAAGTCATTCAATCTCCGTGGGCTTCAGTTTCCTCATTTATAAAATCAGGGGATTAGACTAGGTGGATTCTCAGCTATCTTCCAGCCCTTAATCTAGGGTCATGTGATCATATTCCTGATTCCTACTTAGGTCATAGACATAAGGCTATGCTGGCCAGATGTTGTATTAAACCAGGAGGAAGACACTGAACTTGACTTCTAGAATTTGTGACAGATGATCCTGATGTGGTTTCGGGGTGCTGACATGGTTTTGGGGTGCTGGAACCCCCAAAAATCAAGGTACAGGGTGGTGTTACCTGGAATGAATTCATGCACTCAAACTGTCTTCCAGTCAAATGGCAAAGTTCATTGTGACACCAATAAGCGGGGCAAAGTTCCTTAGGGAACTTGCAACTTAATGGGGTTGATGCTAAAGCTTATATAGAAAAGGGACAGTGAAAAGAATGCCAAGTATGCTAATTAGGTGATTGGGGCAGGATTAGGGAGTGGTGAGTCTTTGAGGGAATACATAAGAAGTCCATGTGCTGGACTGCTGGAATGTGTGGGAAAACTCAAGGAGTCAACAGAGACAGCTTTGTTGAGGTGACAAGATAGTCCTGTTTATACAATGGTTTGCCAGAGCCATGATCCTTGGGGATCTGGTGCCAGGGAAAGAGTCATTGGGTTAGCACCCCTATGTCTGTACTGATAGCTTTTATCTTAGAAACTACAGAGTCAATTCTGTATGTGCCTGTTACAAGGCAAAAATTTCTCACAGGGGCCTACTGAGATTAGAGGTGCTTCCAGAGACATGGTCTTTGTATTTTGAGGTCCAGGTCCCTTCACCCCATCAATCTAAAACATTTTGATATTCCTAAAAATTGTCAAAGGGTCAGCCTCACTCAGCTGTGTGGGGTTTCTTTGGCAGAGACTCCCCTAAAACAGGTTTTAGGGCACATGATCTCTATGAAAAAAAAAAGTTACAAGGAATTTCTAACCCTAAGTTGAGTGAGGCTTCTGACTGAGATCCTGCCTGTCAGCAGACCAAATGCATAGCAGACATTAAATAGCACATGAGACTAATATGAATGCAGTATGATGACATCCCTAAAAGAATGTGAGTTGTCTATACATGTGCCCTATGTGTATCTACTTTTACCATTGATGGTTATACATTTGTGGAATAGTGTGCCTGAAGTCCGTGGAGAAAATATTTTATTGCAACTTTTCTTGCCATGCTACTTTATTAAATGCCTTTGATTTGAACTAATTGTGTCTCTTTGCTGACTAGAAAAATTAAATACATCTAAGGGGATTCATGAGCTATGATTTTGAGCAGATTCAGATGAATGGCATACTTTAAATCCGGGACACATAAAACCAGACTATTTCTCATGCTAAGCTTGAGTTAGCCTTGCCTGGGGCATCTACACAATGACTGGAGGATGCCCCCAGGTGCTACATAGGAATAATTTGTTATGTATAATTAAAATATCTTAAAGTCTTTTTGTGAGCCTTAAATTAATTTTCAGTTGCTCTCATGGGATATAGTGTAAATATTCCAGTTTCATAGAATGAATCTTAAAATCTTTGTTAGTGTAAGAGGAAGTAGCCCAGAATATACTTCTAGCTTCTAGTAAAAAATTCCATAAGCATTCTACTCACTAAACGGCTCCTTAAACAGTTTCTATTTGTGGTTTTCTTCCCCCCTCTTATTCCTGTCAAAATTCAGTACATGTCAAGAGTAGGTTATGGAAAAACTCCTGGGAGTTGTAAAAGCAGCCCTTAAATTTGTCAAAAACCAGAGCTGAGTCAATGGAGCACTAAGAGACTATTGGATGTTGTCACTCATGCTCCATAATACTGCAGAATCCCTACAATCACGTCAGAGAACAGAAGATACACACACACACACACACACACAAAGTCTATCATGCAATTTAGGCACAGGACAAAGCCAACTCAATACCATAAGTAATCACGTGGTACTGCTTGCGACTACAGTGCTTTATATCTCAGATGTCCAAAGGATTTAAAGACATTGCTTATTCTTTGCTTTGGACACATTTTCACCCACGTCTCCTAAGACTTCTTGAGAACCTGTCTCTGGCTTTGAATATCTCTAAGTAATCAGATGAAATGCACAGTTGCTCCCAGGTAGATTATAGTTCTGGACATGGAGTTGGAAGATCTGGGTTTGATCTCTAACTTCGCCATTTTCAATTAACCTTCTTTGTAACCTTTGCTAGTAATTCTCTCTGATGCTCAGTTTTCTCATCATTTGTTGTGCAAATAAAGTGACATGCTATTTGTAAAGTTATTTTAAATTAAAAGTGCTCTATAAATATTATCCATCATTGTTCTTATACAATAGTAGGTACACTACAGTATGGTCTGCTGAAGAAAGTTAGACTGGGTTACCCATTGTAGTTAGGGATGAAATAATTGCTGCTACTACTTCCCAATTCACCCTTTTTTAAAAATAGTATTTAAAAAAATAAAAATAGTATTTTATTTTTTTCCAATTACACGTCAAGACAATTTTTAGCATTCATTTTTATAAGATTTTGAGTTTCAAATTTTTCTTCCTCCCTCCCTTCCCTCTCCTCTTCCTAAAATGGTAGTCAATTTGATGTAGGCTATGCATGTGCTATCATGTAAAACATATTTCCATATTAGTCGCAGTTGTGAAAGAAGAAACAGATCAAAAGGAAAAAACAAAACGTGAAAAAGAATAAAGTGAAAAAAATATGCTTCTATCTGCATTGAGTCCCTCAGTTCTTTATCTGGATATGTACTTGTCTTGGATCATTGTGTTACTGAAAAGAGCTGAGTCATTCATAGTTGATTGTTGAGGGCCAGAACTGGAAAGTCTAAATATGGGATAATGAATTTAGGTTAGAGCTTGACTCTTCCCTTTTCCTACCTGTAAGGGCTTAATTATTCAGACCATTTGGCTCACCAACTTTCTGTGCCTAAGAGGTTAGAATACTCTGACCCTTAGACCGATGGTAACCAGGTGTGAACAATTAAGGATGTGCATAAGGGCTGGGATTAGTCATGTAAGAATGGTGAGAATGCCTCAGGGATGATTGTTAGCTTTCACTATATAATCCGGAGCCTCAGAATGATAAATTGGCTCAGCCTTTCACTGACCTGCCTGGCCCACGTCTCTATTTCACACTCCTTCTTTGATGCAACACTTAGTCGCAGGCAACAGTTGATCATCACACAATGTTGTTGATACTGTGCACAATGTTTTCCTGGTTCTGCTCATTTCACTTTGCATCATTCCATACAAGACTTTCCAGGTTTTTCTGAAATCTTCCTGTTCATCATTTCTTATTGCACAATAGTATTCCATTACCTTCATATATCACAGCTTGTTCAGCCTTTCCCCAATTGATGGGCACCCCACCAATTTTCAATATTTTGTGACCATGAAAAGGGCTGCTATAAATATTTTTGCACATGTAGGTCCTTTTTCCTTTTGTATGATCTCTTTGGGATACAGACCTAATAATGATATTGCTGAATCAAAGGGTATACGCAGTCTGGTTGCCCTTTTGGCATAGTTCCAAATTGTTCTCCAGAATGGCTGGATCAGTACATAGCTCCACCAACCGTGCATTAGTGCCCCAATTTTCCCACATTCTCTCCAACATTTATCATTCTCCATTTTTGTCATATTAGCCAATCTGATAGGTGTCAGGTAATGGTACCTCAGAGTTGTTTTAATTTTCATTTCTTTAATCAAAAGTGATTTAAATCACTTCTTCACATGCCTATAGATAGCTTTGATTTCTTCATCTAAAAACTGTTCATATCTTTTGGCCATTTATCAACTAGGAAATGGCTTATGTTATTAATTTGACTCAGTTTTCTGTGTATTTGAGAAATGATGCCTTTATCAGAGGCATGTGAAGATTGTTCCCCAATTCCTACTTCCCTTCTAATCTTGGTTGGATTGGCTTTGTTTGTACAAAAGATTTTTATTTTAATATAATCATAATTATTATTTTACATTTTGTAATGCTATCTCGTTTGGTCATGATTTCTTCCCTTCCCTGTAAATCTGACAGGTAGACTATTCCTTGCTCTTCTAATTTGCTTATGGTGTCAGCCTTAATGTTTAAATCATGCACTTATTTTGACCTTATCTTGGTATATGCTGTGAGATGTTAGTCTATACCTAGTTTGTTTTGTCAAAATTTTGTTCTTATCCCAAAGGCAAGGGTCTTTGGTTTTATCGAACACTAGGTTACTATGGTCATTGACTCCTATGTCTTGTGTAACTAATCTATTCCACTGATCCACCATTCTATTTCTTAGCCAGCACCAGAAAGTTTTTGATGATTATAACGTAGTTTGAGATCTAGTATTCCCAGGCCACCTTTTTTAATGTTTTTTTTTCATTAATTCCCTTGACATTCTTGACTATTTTTTCTGCCAGATGAATTCTGTTGTTGTTTTTTCTAGTTTTGTCAAATAATGTTTTGGTAGTTTAATTGGTATGGCATTGAATAAATAAGTTAGTTTAGGTAGGATTATTATTTTTATTATATTGGCTTGGCCTACTCATGAGTAATTCATATTTTTCCAATTGTTTAGATCTGATTTTATTTGTGTAAAAAGTGTTTTGTAACTGTTTATTATATTATTATTTATTATTTTATTGTTATATTACAAATTATAATTTGTAATAGTTCCTGGGTTTGTTTGGGCAGGTGGACTCCTGAGTATTTTATATTATTTACACTTATTTTAATGTAATTTCTTTTTTCTATCTCTTGCTGCTGGGCTTTGTTGGTCGTATAAAGAAATGGTGATGATTTATGTGGGTTTATCTTATAACCTGCAAATTTGCTAAAGTTGCTAATTATTTCAAGCAGTTTTTTAGTTGATTCTCTAGGATTCTCTAAGCATACCATCTTAGCATCTGTAAAGAGTGATAGTTTTATTTTCTCATTGCCTATTCTAATTCCTTTGATGTCTTTTTCTTCTCTTATTGCTATAGCTAACATTTCTAGTACAATGTTGAGTAATAGTGGTGAAAATCAGCCTCCTTATTTAACTCTGGTACTTATTTGGAATGCTTCTTGCTTATCCCCATCACATATAATGCTTGCTGATGGTCTTAGATAGATACTGTTTATCATTTTAAGGAATGCTCCCTTTGTATTTTGTCAAAAGCTTTTCCATTTCCATCTTCTACTGAAATAATCATATGGTTTCTGTTGGTTTTGTAATTTATATGGTCAACTATGTTGATAGTTTTCCTAATATTGAAGCAACCCTGCATTCCTGGTATAAATCCCACCTGGTCATAGTGTATAATATTTGTGATATATTGTTGATGGCAACCTTTAACTGATCTTACTTCCAACATATTCAACTTCACAGTCTCACATAAATATTCACCAATAGTTCATCAAAGCTCTCACTCTTTGTAGGGAGGTTGGGAGCACTCAGGAAACAAAAAGGATGCAAAATGTAATAGCCCACCAGGACTTCTTCCCTGAAGTATTTAAGAGCAATTGTTACTAATTGCTGACTCACTCAAATTTACTTTAAATAGTTATTATTCCTATATAGTTTCAGTTGGGATGATTAAGTAGTTAGAGCTTGAAAAGGCTTGTAGAGAAAATTGGTTAGAAACTAGCACTGTGGTACTTATCTTTCTATTTTAAACATTTTATTTCTTCCTTTCCTTTTTCCATTTTGCTATCCTTCTTGTTATTGATTAAATGTCTTAAGGAAAGCAAACAAGTTGTTGGCTAGAAATAGTTCTTTTTCCTTTTCAAATTGTTTGGTAAATGTAAAAATATATATTTTTGTATTAGTTTTGTGACTCATTGCTTATTACTCTCCAAAATGTCCACATCAATCTACATTCCCACCAACATGCTTGTTTTCCCACAGCCCTAACATTGTTTTTCAAAATCTATTTTTTGCTACTTTTTGATTCTAGTGGATGTAAAGTAGCATCTTAGGGTTGTCTTGATTGTCATTTCTATGATTATAAGGTAATTTGTATATGGTTTCAGGTGGTTATTCACCATTTGCTATTTTTGCTTCATAAATGATTTATTCTCATCCTTCGATCATTGTTCTAATGGGAACTGTTTATTATTGGGCTATATATGTTTAAGTGTATACATTTCTCATAGATTTTGGATATCAGACATTTTATCTGATATATTTACTAAAATGTTTTCCTCAATCTTTTTTTCTCTTAATTTTAGATATATTGCTTTGTTGTATAAAATTGTTCAGAGTGCATTGTAGTATGTGGTGAGATATGGATCCAAACTTGTTTCTGTTTCTTTTGGATCAGCAGTGCCATTTTCCAATGTTTTTAAGCACCAATTTATCAAATACTATACTTTCATGTATTTTGGATTGTATTTTTGGTTCTCTATTATATTCCATGGATTTTGTTATTTTTCTAGTCTTAGATAATTTTTTAAAAATAATTATTGCTTTTGAGATTTTGTAGTACTAGTCCCCTTTTATGGTTTTCTTTTTCATGAATGTTGTTATGACTTCATCTATTGGGGGTTGATCAAGGGAATTTCCTGATCAGCTTGATGTGTTCAAACAGTAATAAGACTTTTGTTTGGGACTTAAAAAACTCATTTTCCTATGAATGGTGTGAATACACCCACTGGCACGACTTTTTTCAGGGTTAAAGATACCTGATTGAGTTTCAGCAAGTGGAACTGCAACTAATATGAATTGATTGCTTTGGAGTTACCTCTTAGTGCCTCCCTTGCCCCGGTATATGCTACCCTGAGATGAACTGGTTGGCCTGGACTCTTGAGAAGGTGGATTCTACTGGGAAAAAAAAAACTACCCTTTGGGCTGAGCTATAGAAAGGAGTCTTTATTGCTGAGGTCTTGGCACTTTTCATTTTTCCTATTTACATCTCTGTTCCAGAGAAATCATTAAAGTGAAACAAGAATGTGTGAGTGCCCCTTGCCTCCTACTGGCCCACCCCAAGAATTGTAAATGTCTGGTTTGTGGTAGAGGCAGACATATGCTTAACCATGTATTCTGAAAGAAGAGTTCTTGGAAATGGCTATTTCTGAGCCCCAGTCCCCTGATTCGGGGGGATTTCCTAAGCACAATGATTCCAGAATTTATCTTTTAAACTTGGCCAACACTAGCCTTGGGGGTTGCCTTGCAAGTAACTGTGAGAGTTCTGGGATCTGATGTTCTAATGAGAGAAGGGATTTACCAGACAGAATGACTTTTTAGAAGAAGAATTTCAGAAAGAGAATTTAGAAAGAGAACTGAGAATTCTGAGAATTTTCTTGATTTGTTTTGCCCTCATTGTAATTGGACAATTTATAAGGAAAGTGTTGTCTTTACAGATTCAGGAGATGATCTTAGGCATATGAGATGTTAAAAAAATCAGAAGGTTACAGTCTCATGAAATGGATAGGACTATAGTTCTGGGGAAGATAGTGAGTTAGAAATCAGAGGGGTTAATCTGGAAAGAATCCCAGAAACCTTCTAGTTCAATACAGTCTATTGAACTGTATGAGGATGAGGAAACTGAGACACAGATAGTAAAATGAATCCAAAGCCAGTATTCTTTCCATCATACCCTACTGCCAGCTCATTAATCAAGCCATGTGGTCCATGTGTTTCATGGCCCAAATCAGAATGATTTTCAAGTTCTTCCTCTCAGAAAGAATTGCTGTAGATTCTCAGGTCTTGATCTTTGATGAGGCTTCAGGTGTTTTTCAGCATATTTGTTGTACTAGTTGAAATTTTCTTTGATAAATTAGCTTTGTAAATGGAGCTTTGCAATCTGCAACTGTGCTACCAAGTAATTTTCTTTTCTCTCTCCTTTCCCCACCCCAATTCTGATGAAACCCAAACTAGCTCTTGCTGGTTATTATGCCATCTCAAACAAAGCCACTGTTCTCATACTACTCCAAGAATAACAATCTGAGGAAAAATATATCCTAAAAGCACTTAATCATTCATTGAACAACCCAGTTTTTCCTGGATGTCCCCAAAGCCCAACAACTACAAACTAAAACATGATGATCTCCTCTTAGTTTAGATTAAATTCAAAGAAAACTTTGACTTCTCTGCCTTGGCTTCCATATTGCCTAGAAACACCATTCTCCTTTCCCAGTTTCTGCTTCATGCAAGCCAAATAGGAGAGAGCCCTCTGATTTTTAAATGTGAATTTCCCATTTATCAGACACTTAGAAAAGCTTGGTTCTAAACAGTGTTTTTAAAATGCCAGTCTAATCTCAGACCAGATGAAAATCAAAGGCTAACTGGATCATTTTGATATTGCTAATTACTTTTACAAGCTAAGAACAATAGCTGGAGCACCATATGTGTCAGATTCAAAAGAAAGAAGGAACGAAGGCTAAATAGAAGGAAAAGAGGAAGGAAGGTAAGACGGGAGGCAGGGTGATGGTATTTAAGTTTTCATCTCTCCACAGGTAGGGATAGTTACTTCAATACTCATTATTATCTAATTGAGTCTTCCAAGGACTGGAGGCTTTTCTCAGTCTTTTCTTTCTCTTCCTCCTCTTCCTCTAAGATTCTAGAGCTTTCCCTTCAAGGATTAACCTCTGTCTACTCTGTAGACATTTTAGATGTATCTAGGCTCTACATAGTCTCCCCATTAAAATATGAGCTCCTTGAGGAAAGGGAACGTTTTTGCCTTTCTTTGTGTTCCTATCACGTTGGGTGCCTGCTACACAGTAAATGCTTAATAAATGCTTATTGTCTGACTGATTGATTGACTAAACAGAAAAAGTTAAACACCACTTTCAGGGGTCTGCTATTTAGGGCTGCATTCTTGCTGTTCCCAAACAGGAGATAAGTCCAAGCAAAGAAAGAGCACAGACAGGAAAGATCTGAGAAGTATTTACAAAGATCTAAAGAGAGTCTATGATCCAGTGTTTTCAACCTAGCAGAGGAATGCCAGGTAATCATCAGGTGCTTGATCAGCAGGCAATATGAAGAGATTCAGGTAGGTAGGTGATTGATCTCAGAGAAAGCTAAGAATAGATATCAGAAATCTGGACATCGTGATGCAGGAACAGGAAACCTCAGTCCCTTTAGGAGCAAGCCTCGACATCAACAATGACAAATACATGTAATAAGGGCTAACTGTGTGCATAGCATTTTGTTAGATTTTGGAGAGAAAGAAACAGCCCTTGCTGTCAGGAAGTTTATATTCCAGGAAGAGATAAAAACTACCACAGATAAGTATAATACACAACATAATTTGTTGTTTCACTTTTTTAGTCACGAACGACTCTTTGTGATCTTGTTTAAGGTTTTCTTGGCAAAGATCCTGGAGTAATTTGCCAAGTTCTTCTCCAGCTCATTTTACAGATGAGGATGAAGCAAACAGGATTAAATGACTTGTCCAGGGTCACACAGCTAATACATGTCTGAGACTGAATTTATACTCGGGAAGAGGAGTCTCTCTGACTCCAGGCCCAGCATTCTATCCACTCTGCCACCTAGAAAGTTATTACAAGTAGAAAGGAGCAGAGAAGAGGTAGCATTTAAATTTGAGGCAGAAACCCAGTTATTAAGGATGGGTTAAGGCAAGACATGCTGGGGGACTGAAACGTCAAGGTCAAAACAGGAAGAGCAGCACAAGATATGATGAAACTCTTTACTGGCAAAGAAAGGCTTCCTATGTCTCCCCCTTTCTAGGGCCAGGATTGGCCCCAGAATAGAGGCAGGAATGAGTGCATCATTTTGGGATAAAGTATGCTCAATTGGCCAGATTAGGAAGATGTGCAGTCATGGCATCATCACAACAACTTTTGTGAATACTTCAAGGCATTTACTCCTTTTTGAACTAGCGCATAACTCTTTGATGAAACCATTTGTAATAACATTAACTTAGTTTCCAGATAAATAGAGATAAATATAAGAAACGGTAGTCAGTGCCATGACCAATTCCAAAGCACTGTGATTAAGCATTAACACACAGACTGCTGCCAGGTAGTGGTCAGGATGAGGCAAATGTATGAATTAGGCAGTTTATCTTTAGTTCCCTGTTATTATGCCAATTGGCTCTGCCTTTTCCCCTCCAGGCTCTTTCCTTTCTCCAGAATATGCTATTCCTTGCTGTTCAGGGTTCTATAGGGCTCCATATTCTGGGTCTAGTTCTGTCTATTCCCACTCCTTTCAACACTGGTGAGTCCCTAGTTCATTCTCATAGCTCCCTCCTGCTAAATGCCTTAAGCTAACCTGATATTTGAATTGAGGCTTTGATGGCAGGCAAGGACTTCAATCAACTGATGAGCATTTATTAAATGCCTACTATCTGTTTGGCTCTATGCTGGGGTGCCAAGGACATAAAGTAAAAAATAAAGGAGTCCCTGCCCTCAAGGAACTTTCATTCTTTTGGAGACAGACATGTCCACATATGTCTATTCAAGATATCTTTCTGTCTATCTATCTATCTATCTATCTATCTATCTATCTATCTATCTATCTATCTATCTATCTATCTATCTTCTTTTAGGATGTTAGTAGTTTGGTTGGTAAAAGGGGAAGAATAAAGTATTTTTACATAGAGAAGAACTAATAAACTACTTTGGGAAGAATGCAAGATAATGCTTTCTTTCATAGGTAAGCAGTTTGGTGGGTGAAAGAAGCAGAAAAAAAATAACTTCTGTTTAATAAAAACTGTAAAAAAAATCCTTGTGATTTTTTTTAAAAAAGGTCACTTTTCAATGTTATGTCAGTAGTTTGGAGGCTGGAAAATGCAGTAAATAGAATATTGCAAAAATAAACAGCTCAGGCTATATCATAAATGATAGGTGATGGATGCCCCTTTCACATACAAACAATTTAGTTGCTGAAAGGGGCAGAAAAAGAACTTTTACTAAACACTTATAAATTCAAGCATAAAGAGTTTTCAGAGACAAAAAATGTTACAGGGACTAGTTTGAAGACTGAGGCTACATTGCATTGTGGTCTCTTAGCTCATTTATATTGAACTGTTTTCAGAGTTTGAGAGGTTAAAATTTACAAAGTGGTAAATCAAATAACATTTCTGAGACCATGGTGTGATTTTTTCACATTTACTTATTTTGTTTTTGATTTATGGAATAAAACAAGCACTTCCATAACATAGTATGATAAAAAAGAGAAAGGCGGTTGGTTTTGTAAGTAACAGAAAAGGGCAGTTTGTGAGATTTTTTTTCTTCATAAGGGAAAGGTGAATCCCTTAGTTCCAGGAGGCTCTGCATTGAACCATTATAAGTTGCTTTGAGTCATTGAAAAAATATGAAGAACTTGGTTAGAGTTTGGAAGAAATTAGTATGAGTAAAGAACTGAACAGGAGAATGGAGAATCAGAAAGGGGAGAAAAAGCCAGAACTGATGAGGCTGTGTGAAGATCCCAGTGGCAGGAGATTCAACTGACAAAGTGGTTTCATCTGCTATTGTCCTTTGGCTCTAGCTACGTTTTGAGAAAAGAGAAGCCTCTTGGAGGTAGGTGCCTATTCTTCTCTTCTCCCCTCTCTGGTTTGAGAGGGAAAAGCAGAAAGGGGTAACTGGTTTTGGAGCTGATTTACTGTTGGGTTGGTTGGCTGACAACTTATTGGAAGATGTGGAATCCTTGTGAGTAAAGAGCTTCTTAGGCTTTTTCACATTGCTTAATGAGAACCAGCCTGAGTAGCTTTGCAGTTCTCTGGTTTAAAGGGAACTAAGATAATACAATAGTGCAACACTTTATGAAAGCCCTGTTAAGGGTGTAAAAGAGCTTGTCAGGATTTATTCTAGGTTGGGTTTGACTCAGGCCTGTCTAGTCCTCTAGCAGTGCGTGTTGATATTAGAATGAAATCAGATACTTGTGGGTCATTCAACAGCTAATAAAGGGAGATTTATTGGCCACAGCAGAAAGACATTAAACAAGAATATGCACTGAGAACACTTTGACTTGATTCAGCTGAGCAGAGAGCTCCTCTACCTGAGTTGCTTATTGTGGTTTGTCAGCTAAGCGACAGAGAAACCTGGAGGTCCTTGTAGCTTTTTTCATATTCAGGTGACCTGGAAGTAATGTCAGTAGCCTGAGCCTTTAGTGTCTTGTGCCAATCAAGTCTTGAAGAGGGCTTCCATATGTTTTAAGAAATAAAAACCTACCCTAACTTTATTGGGGGAAGAGAAGTAAAGAATTGTTAACATCACTTTGAGAGCAGAAGAGGATTTGTCTAGAAGGAGAATGCTGAGGACCATGACATCGAGGCCTACAGTCCAGAGCTGTAAGGTGTCTGAGAATGTGGGTTTTCTTTACTCATGGGCTTCCCTGTCATGTTTCTGTGAGTCTGTGCCCATTCTCCCCCAGGTGTTAGTACATTAGTTGTAGAGTGTGATCCAGGCTCATGTGTGGACTGTGATATATTGATTATTCTGGCATTTGTTTATGTTGTCTACTTGTACTCATCACTGTTAGTTTTGTCTTATTAAGTAAATGGTTATGTTTAAGATATAATGGTGTTATCATTGTAAGTAGCTAGTTTGTACAAATGGAAGCATGTCTAAGGGGGGCTCATTAGATATAAAAGGGAATAGAGGTGGGATTTATAACTCCAAAACAGGGTTACTTCTAGTACTCAGAGAGACTTAGTGTGTAATTATGCGCTAGTAATCTTCTGAGAGCCCAGACCTGCCAGAATGAACGTAGATTGTGGTGAGCAAGCAAGCTAAAGGAGTATAGGTATGGGAATTATGCAAGAAAATACCATGAACCCTTTACATATAAAATGAATATAAAATAATGAGGGAATCAAGAAAAGCTTCAATTGGGCATTAAAGGAAACTAGGAATCCTAACAGTCAGAGGTGGAGAGAGTTTGTTCTCAGCGTGGGAAACAGACTATTTAAAAGCACAAAGATGGAAAAATTGTTGTGTAGGAGAAATGAATTTTTATGTGTGAGAAACAGTAACAACCCAACTTGGCTGGACAATAAAATTCATGAGGGGGAGTAATATTCAACAAGGCTAGAAATGCAGGTTGGGGCCACAGCACAAAGAGATTTAAATGCCAAATAGAGTGCTTTGTATTTGATCATAGTGGTAATAGTTGTTAGCCTGCTTGGATCATATTTGCATGTCACCAGTGTGACTCTTTTAAATACCTTAACCCAAGAAAAGGAGCAATAAAGGAACTAAAGAATAAAAGGGATAGGAAGACACTTTTCTGCCAAAGGGTCTTTCAGTGCTCCCTAACTCATCAGAGAATTACGTCTGACAAAAGTTGAACCATATATATTTTCCTCTTGTTTTTCTTTTATAGGAGAAATGCATTTTTTTTGTCTCAAAGTCACTTTTCATTTTGTTTGAAGGACTCTCCAAAATTCAGAGAAGTTAAGAATGAAAAATATTAAGTTTAGAAACAAATCAAGAAAGCTAAGGAATCAGCATATGTAATGAACCTGATGAGGTCTACAGAACCTTTTCATGAGCAGATGAAGTGATGGTTAGAATTTAAAATATCTTTACCTTCTTTCTCAGAGAAGGAAATCAGTCTTGGAATGTTAAATTGTAATCAAAATGAGGGAACAGCATAGGCTCTATTATTTCTTTTGCATCTAGTTCCCTTCCCCACAAATATATACATATTTTTACAATGCCCAGTAAGTGATTCTACACTCAGGAGATTTGTATTGCATGTGATTGCTTTACACACCTAGAATGACAGCAACTTGTTCTTTTAGCATTTGAGATGGGCTTAGTAAGTCCTGTCTATAATTAATGCATGGGGACATAAGAGACTAAAACAGTATGTACTTCCTGGACCTTGGGATAAGGTAAAAAAAAGAGGAGAGAAGAAAAATCATGCTACAAAATTATTTATAAACATGCTATTGATGAGACTTGCAAAGGTCAACAAGTTATTTTCATCAAGGGATGAGGGCATGTAACAAATTTCATTGAGTAGGAAGAAAGAAAAATATTAACACCTCATATTTAAATAGTCTCCATAGTCTACAAGTGCTTTTATCACAACCCTATAGCTTAGGTAGTACAAATATTATTTTTCTTATTTTACAGAGAGGAAACTGAGATTATGACTTTAGGTCACATGGATAATAATCAGCTAAGCTTGGGTTCAAATTGGCAAAGCTGAGTCTTCTGAGAAAGAGTCAGAAGACTCTTTCATAAGCACTACATTGTCTTCAGAATGTAGCTAAGATAAAACAAATGGTTGTCTAATTGCATGTTATTTAAGATAACACAGATGTGGATTTTTTTTGGGGGGGGAGGGAAGAGCAGAAAAGTAAGTAGCATTATCCAAGGTTTAGAACCTGGTGGTTACAAGTAACTGGCCACTTTAAATGCATGCTATCCAGGTATAACATATGAAGTTCAGTCCCAGGCTAGATGAAATATCCCATAAGACCACCCAACAATTCTTGCTCTTATTCCATCCAATTTTGTGGTACCTGAAAGAGTCACTACTGAAACCATAGGCAGTTCCTGTTACTAATCTTTGAAAGATCATGGAAAATGAGAGGTACTATAGGACTAGCGAAAGGCGAATGCCCTGATTTTTCAGACAGTTAAAAAAAAAGAGAATAGTATTTGCAGATGCTAGGTCCTGGAGCTTGACTTTGATTCATATCAAAATTGTAGAATCTATTATTAAAGGGGTCATTAGTGAATATATAGAAAAGGAAATAGTGATCACAATCATAATGTTTTCATTAACTAGAGGTTACTCTAAGTTGGCCTCATTTCTTCTGGTAACAAGGTTATTAGACTTGTAGATCAGGGGAATGCTGTAGATAAAATCTATTTTGCAAAGACTTTTATGTTATTCTTGTGGAAAAGATGGAGAGGTATGGATTACACAAAAATACAGTTAAATAGATTTGGAACTAGTCTAATGGCTGGATTAATAAAGTAGCCATTAATGGTTCATTTAAGTTGACAGGAAATCCCTAGTAGTTTCTTAGGGATTTATTCTTGGCTTTGGGCTTTTTAATTTTTTTTTCATTGATTTGGAAAAAGGTATAAATGGCATTTGGATCAGATGTAGAGATGATACAAAACTGTAATGGATAGCTACTAAGTTAAATGACAGGCAGTAAGCATTTTTATTAAGCACCTGGTGTGTTCTAGGCACTGTCCTAAGTGCTGGGGGACAAAGAAAAAGAAACAGGTCAATCTGGTGGGGATGGGGAAGACAACATTCAAACAACTATGTGTAAATGGATTATATGCAGGGCAAATTGGAATTAATCTCGGGGGGAAGGCACTAACCTTAAGGAGAACTAGGAGAGGCTTCCTGTAGAAGACAGAATTTTATCTGGAATTTGAAGGAAAACCAGGAAAGCAATAAGTCAGAGATGAGGAGGGAGAGAATTCCAGGTATGGGGAATGCCTATACCAAATTGAGAGATGGAGTGTCTTGTGTGAGGAACAGCAGGGAGGCTGGAGTCACTGGATCATAAAGGACAAGGAATCAAGGAATAAGAAGACTGGGAAAAATAGGAAGGGTTCAAATTATGAAAGGATTTAAAAGCCAAACAGAGGAGTTTATATCTGATTATGGAAGTAATAGGGAGTTACTGTAGTTTATTGAATGAGGGAGTGATAGGATTGGACCTGCACTTTAGGAAGATCACCTTGACAACCAATTGGAGGATGGACTTGAGTGGCGAAAGGCTTGAGGCTGGGAGACCAACTGGCAGGCTATTGGAGTCCAGTTGTGAGGTGCAAAGAGCCTGCATCAGGGTGGTAGCAGTGTCAGCAGAGAGCAGAGTGAATGTATGAGATGTTATCAAGGTAGAATTGGCAACAAATTGGATGGGAAGGTCAGGGGGGGTGGTGAGTGAGGAGTGGAGGATAACATGTAGGTTTTGAGCCTGTGTGGCTGGGAAGATGGCAGGGTCCTCAACAGTAATGGAGTCATTAAAAATGTATCAAAATCCAGAAATCTTCACCAGAATGTTAAAGTAATTCTATTATGATAAAATTTAACAGAGATAAATGTAGAATTAAACAGGAGGAGAAGAGTGGGTTGGATTGCCTTTAGGCAGTGGTAGACCCCTTTAATGACCCAAACTTCTCCCTCTTATAAAGGTTCTGTTTTTTAATTAGCTTGTATTGATGCTTTCTGTCTCGGTGTGTCTGTTACTTCAGCTTCTACCCTTTCCCACTTAAGCCATTCCTTGTTAAAAAAAAATTAAAGAGTCATATTTTTCATGCCAATATACTAAGACTGGTGGTGTTGGGTTGTGAGTCATGGAAAACTCATCAAAAATAAACATAACTCAGAGGGCAACCAAAGAAGGTCATGGTAGGTGTGAGTAGATTGCAACAATTAAATAAGGAACTGTATTGTTACTGGCATTCAAAAGCTTGTAGATCTAGAATTGGAAGGGACCTTAGAGGCCAAATAGGTAGAGCAATGCAAAAATCTTAGCATCTGAAAGGAGAAAATCAGAATCAAACAGAAAACTAGAAAGTGACTTGAAAGTCAGTAGATTTTCCCTAACTGGTGGTTTTCAAGCCGATGTTTTGTCACGACTTGTCATATATGTTGTAGTGGAGACTCTTTTCAGATAGAAGTAGAACCACAAATAGCCTCTGAAGTGGTTTCCAGCATTGAGATTCCATGCTTTTGAGCAGCCTCCTGCTGGCTAATTTGATTTCCTAGTTGCTTTGATAGTGAAATGGAGGTGCTCAGGTTAGTGTATATGAGTATTCCAATCATTGGGAAAATGGAAATATATAAATGGACATTATGGTTCATAAATGAGATTCTTGTGAGTTTGGGTACTGTCACCCAGTCGTATAGAACCCAAGAATCCCTGGGACAATTGACAAAACCAAATTTCTGAACTTATAAATCTCAAGACTTGGGTCCATTGTTATTCCATCATGATATAGATAGCCATTAGGCTGGTGAGGAGTGATCCAACTAGTGTCTGTCTCTTTCTCTCTGCCATTGTTTAGTAAAAATTCCATGAAAAATTAAAAAAAATACATTCAAATAGTCTAAAATACATGAATGTAATTTCTCCTTTTTCTTTTTTTAGACATTATTCTCTTTTTTCTCTTTTTTATTTTAACATCTTTTCTTAACGAAAATCTATTTTTCTTCCTTCCACATTTCCTAATCCCACTGAAGAGAAAACAGAAAAAACAAAATTCTGGTAACAAAATATGCATAGTCAAGAAAAACAAATGCCCACATTAGTCATCCCCCAAAATGTTTCAATCCCTGAATCTATCATCGCTCTGTCAGGAGGTGAGTAACATGTTTCATCATCAGCCCTTTGGGATCTTGATTTGTCATTGAGTTGATTAAATTTACACCCAATGACCCAGTATTTGTTGTCCTTCTAATGTTGTTGTTATTATATAAATAGTTTTCTTGGCTATGCTCACTCCACTCAGCATCAGTTCATACAAGTCTTTCTGGATGTCTCTGAAACCATTCCCTCCATTATTCATTACATTAACAATAGTATGTTCCCCTTTCTCTTCTGGTATGGTGTAGTGGAAAGCAAAATTGATTTGGAGCTAGAGCACCTGAGTCTGTACCATGGCCCTGATACTTCCTAGTTCTGTGACCTTGGTCAAGTCATTATTGCTCATATCTAAAACAGAAATAGCATTTGTGCTACCTGCTTGACATGATTATTGGGAGGAAAGTGCTTTGTAAACCTTGAAGTGCCTATAAAGTATGGATTATTGATTTTTTCCTCTATCATTAGAATTGCCCACTTGGGTATACGTGGCATTTCTACAATACACGTTGCTTAGTAGTACACAATGAGGTTTTCCTGGACTCTACGCAAGTGCTGGTATAGTAGAAGGATCACTACATCTAGACTTAAATTCTGACTCTACTACTTGCTAACTTTGTGACCATCAGTAAGATCATTGGCCTTCTGAGCTTCAGTTTTATCATATCTCATATGATAGAGTTGGACTACATTATCTGTGAGATCCATTCCAGCTCGGTATTCTATGATCTTCTAATTCAGGGGTCCCTTGCCCTTTTACAAAATTTTATTTTTAATTTATAGAATAAAACAAGCATTTCCACAATATAGTATAATAAAAAGATGATTGTGCTGTGTAAAATTATTCTATACATATTTCTATCTACCTAGTTCTTTCACTGGATGCAAATAACATCTTTCTTCATATGTCCTTTATAGTTAATTTGAGTATTTATAATAGACAAAATAACTTATTCATTCGATGTCTTCCTTAAAACAATATTGCTGTTACTGTATACAATGTTCTCTTGGTTCTGCTCATTTTGCTCTTCGTAATTTTGTGCAAGTATTTCCATGTTTTTCTAAAATTTTTGAGCTCATCATTTCTTATAGCACCACAGCATTCTATCACAACCATAATTTGTTCAGACATTCCTCAATTAATGGGCATCCTTGTAATTTCCAGTTCTTTGCCACCACAAAAAGAGCTGCTATTAACATTTTAGGACATATACGTTCTTTTCCTTTTTCCTTAATCATCTTTAGAAATTGACCAAGTAATGATATTGTTGAGTCAAAGGGTATAGGTAGTTTAATAACTCTTTTGTGTGCATATGTGTCAGACTATGAAGTCTATGGATTCCTTCTCAGAATAACATTTTTAAAAGTACAAAATGAAACACAGAAATACAAAGGAAACCAATTATATTGAAATACAAGAACACACATATTTTAAAAACAAGTTCACAGTCTCCAGGTTAAGAACTGCTCTAATTAAACCTATTGCCCACATTAGTATTATGTTTTATAATAATTTTCTTTCCAATGCCTGATTCCATGGGGCTTGTCAATCCCGTGCAAGCATAGCCAGATGCCGGAACTGAATGGTAGGCCCCATCCTTCAGTTTTATCTATTATATCTTTAACAGATTCGCTTTCTTCTATTTGCTTGGCCATCTTTGTCTTTATCTGAAGGACTAAAACATAATAAGAATCCCTCCCCCCTTCCCCAATAGTTTCAATTCAGGTGTAATTAGTGTTCAATATGTTATTTTATTTTATTTTAATTGTGGTGCAAATCAAAGAGTTTAAACATGATATGTAGCATGTACCTTGAAATAGTTCTCCTTCAGGGAACACATTCCAAAAAAAAAAGGCTAAATTTATTCAATCACAGACTATGATAAAGAGCTTTGATATGGTACATGAGAAATTAAATGATTTATCCACCTTGCATATATTTGCTTAAGCATATTAAGCTAAGTAAGAATAGATATCATAACAAAAAACATGCATTCTCTATCACATGTGACACCAATTCTGTACAAAGCTGTAAGTTATTTTTTTCAGGGGTATGGAAATTCCCTAATTTTATAGTTATAAGCTGACAAAAATGCATGGACAATTTTGAAAACTTATCCTTTTTAACATTGAAGTTTAGTGACCAACACGTCAATAGAGATCCCCAGGCTTTCCATTCCCTGCCATGAATATTGTTACCTAACATGCTTATAAATATTTAACTTATGGGAAGACAACTATACTGTAGTAGAAAAGACAGTGAATTTGGAAGCAAAAGACCTTGATTAAAAACCTCAGTGCTGTGACTACTCAGGTGAACCTGGCAAGTCATTTCATCTTTCTAGGACTCATTTTTTTCATTGTTAACTGTTTATTCCTTTGCATAAAGAAAATTTAGTTCTAAATTCCATTTACAGGAAATTTTTTTACTTTCAGGTATTTAGTGTCGAGTATATTGCAGATAATCCGGTTGAAAATAAAATACATTGTTCTCCACGGTATGAATCATAATCAATCTCTTAATTATGGATGGAGGTTAGCAATTTGTATAAGTAATACTCTTGCTGTAAGAATCCAGTGATAATAAATCATATTTGTATAATATTTTATGGTTTATGATAGTATTCTTTTCACAACCATCCTTGGATATTTAATTTGTGATGGTTTAAAAAATATGTTTATGCATAGTATAGCATTGCCATGTTGGGCCTATAGTCAGGAATACTTAAGTTCAATTCTGGCCTCAGATATTCACTAGCTATGTGACTTTGGGCAAGTCACTTCACCTCTGCCTCAGTTTCCTCAACTGTAAAGTGGAAATCATAGTATCTACTTCACTAGGTTTGTTGTGAAGGTCAAAAGAGATATCATTTGTTAAGTGCTTAGCATAGTGCCTAGCAGATAGCAGGCACTTAATAAATGCTTGTTCCCTTCACTTTTTATAGAAGCCAATTCACATTCTTTAAAGTTGTATTGATATGTTTTGTTTTTACATTACAAATATTTCCAGATTATCCTCATTACATGAGAGTCTCATAGCAAAGTTAACCAATTAAGCAAAACAAACAATATCGTGTCTTCATCTGAAAATATATGAAACATTACACATTTGTAACACCTTCCAAACCTTCTACTTAAATTGTTTTTTTCAAATTAACAGAAATCTATTTTCTCTTCCATGCCCACTCCATTGTGGGGGGAGGAGAGGTGAATAGAAAAGAAAAACAAATTTATTGTAATAAGCATGCATAGTCAAACAAAACAAATTCCGTTATTGCCTGGACATACACCCATACCCACAAACCCACACCCACAAATATGTCTCATTCTGCATCATAAATCTATCATCCCTTTATAAAGAGGTGGCTGGTATGTTTTCTCATCAATCTTCTGGAAACATGAACATGGATGTATTGATCACAGTTCTTGCACTTTCAAAGTTGTCTTTACGGTATTGTTATTACTGCATGCATTTTTTTCTGGTTCTGTTCAATTCATTTTTTATCAGTTTTATAAAAGCCTGCAAAATTGTTTTTATGATATTGATATTATAGTCTTCATTTTTCTTTTGATTCTCCTCTCTTCATTCTGCATCCATTCACATAAATTTTCCATGTCTCTCTGCAATTATTTAATGCTTCATTTCTCTTTCAAACAAAATTTTATTTTCCCCCCAATTACATGTAAAGACAAAATTTTAACATTTATTTTTTAAAATTTTGAGTTCCAAATTTTGTCCCTCTTTCCCTCCCCTCACTCCTCCCTGAGATGGTAAGCAATTTGATATAGGTTATACATGAGCAATTATGCAAAACATATTTCCCTATTAGTCATGTTGTGAAAGAAGACACAGACCAAAAGAAACACACACACACACACACACACACACACACACACACACACACACACAAAGTAGTATGTTTCGATCTGCATTCAGACTCCATAAGATCTTTCTCTGGATGTGGATAGTGTTTTTCACAATGAGTCCTTTGGAATTGTCTTGGATCATTGTATTGCTGAGAATAGCTAAGTCATTCACAGCTGATCATCATACAATATTGCTGTTTACAATGTTCTAGTTCTGCTTACTTCACTTTGCATCGGTACATGTAAACCTTTCCAGGTTTTCTGAAATCATTCTACTTTCATTTTTTAGAGCCTAATATATACCATTACAATCATATAACCACAGCTTGTTCAGTAATTCCCCAATTGATGGGCATCTCCTCAATTTCTACTTCTTAGCTACTACAAAAGGAGATACTATAAATATTTTTGTAAAAATAGGTACTCCCCCCCCCTTTACAATCTCTTTGAGATATAGACCTAGTAGTGGTATAGCAGGATCAAAGGATATGCACAATTTGATTGCCCTTTGGACATAATTCCAAATTGTCTTCCAGAATGTTTGGATCAGTTCACAACTCCACCAACTGTGTATTAGTGTCCCCATTTTCTCACATGTCTTCCAACATTTATCATTTTCCTTTTCTGTCATATTGTTTTATTTCTTACAGCTCAATAGCATTCTATCACATTCACAATCCACTTCTTCTTCATTATTTATTATCTGTAAAATGAAGTGATTGGACTGGGTTGTTTCTAAGGTCCCTTCCAGCTCCAACACTTTATGATTTTCTAAGCTCAACCACTCACATCAATTGGTAGAGTTTGATTGTGTTTTCTAGATGTTGTCTTCATGAAGTCTTGTGAAGTATCTTTTTTAATTTTGATAACACTTATTTTTAACATTGAATATAATGACATTATTATTACATTTTTCTGTTGAAATACAAAACCAGAAAAATAAATAGTCCCAGTCTAAATTAGACCAAATAAATTCTGCTACCCAGTTAAACCCACTGAGTACATTTCCAGTTCTTAGCCGTAAGATACTTAAAAACAACAATAACAATAGATTAAATATCTGATGTCGGGAAAGATAATCATTCAAACAACAGCAAGTTTTAAGAATCTCAAAATCATTTCCAATTTCCTGCTAGGGCCCACTGCCTCCTTTATTCCCCTTTCCTAGTATGTGTCACTTTCATTGCATCTCCAGGGGCCCTCTACTCAGGTAAGACCCAATAGTTTCCTCCCTGCTTAATTTAGATGATTTTGTTCAGAGACATTTACTCAGTAGAGTATTAGTTTATTGAGCAGTCACTGTTGGGTAGTTACTTGTAGTAGTTTGTGTTTGAAGAGGACCAAAAGAACATCATTATGTCGGGGTCAAGGCACAATATATCTGACTGTGGCTGATCAGACCGATAAGAGCTCAGATGGCTCTACCACAAATCAGGCACAAATAGCCCATATGAACATTTAAAGTGGAGATGGCTCTAAATTTGTGCATCTCACTTTTTTTTTTTAAAGCTACTGTATGAGTGAACGAAGACTTTGTTTTATGTATCACAGAGCAGTGGAGGCAGTTTAGTGTAACTTTGAGTGAAATTCAATTATGTAGTAGTCACTGGAATGCTGTAGTTGAAAATGTATTGATTGCCCTAATGATCTCTTCTAAATGCTTAGTTTTCTTTATCTGAATAATTCTCAGGAAGTCACTTTTTTCTCCGATGGTAAGGTCAAAGGTCTCCTAGATCAGTGCCTTCTTCAGGTCTTTCAGAAGCCTTCGGTTCTCCCTGTATGCTGTGGGTATTACCTAGAATCAACCTGATGAATATCCTATTGGTTTGACTGATAACTACCTCTTCCAGCAGAGTGTACAGGTCTTAGTGGAAAATTGCTGTGAAAGAAGACTTCTCTTGTAAAGGTAGCAATCTGGATCTCCATTTTCTTTTGCAAAATGAAAATTATCCTTGTATTATCTACCTCACAGCATAATTATGAGAAAAATGTTTCATAAATATTAATGTACAATGCAAGTGTAAATAGTTATTCCTGACCAAAAACTTTTGGAGGAAGGTCAAGTATAACTAGGGTTCTCCCTAGAGTTTAGTTTTGTCCTGATTTAACTGGGGAAGAAGGCCATTGTCACTGAACCCAATATCAGGTAAGGAAGATAACCTATGAAATGTCACCTTTAGACCTGATGACCTTTCAACCCCCAGAAGAGTATTATCCTTTCTCAAAGGATGATGTCTTAATCTCAGTCTGCCAATTTGATTATTTTTTCAGTTCACTCCTGACTGACTGCCATGAGACTATGGGGTATATTATGGAAATTTTTCATGGCTCCCCCTCCCCCAAACACTGTAGATTATAAATTTTTTTAAAAGAAAAAATATTTTAAAGGCTTTTCCCCCCTATGAATATGATCAGCTTTTAGGGATAACATTATAGTCATTCTTAACAAATAAAGAGTATTTGTTAATTTCAAATATAGTCTGATCTTATTCCCTCCTCCCCTTCTTTAAATGAGACTGCAAGGATTATTATGTACCCAGTCTGAAATAAGCAGGAACTCATTTTGCTTTTTAACATCTTGCCTAATCCCCAGAACTTTCAGGAATAGTAATTTGAATATTTTTGGTATCTCTGGTTTCCCAGACACTGGAAGCAATTAACAGATGTGAGGGAGATGGCATAGTATGTAGTTTTTACTGAGAAGACTTAAAGAGGAGCTTACTAGACTGCTGCAGATGAAGAGGTTAAGGTTTTAGGCTAGGAACATGATGAATAATGAATAGGATAGTGAGGAAAGAGGATTTAAGTTACCTTTGAATTGGGACCAAATTTAGCCAAACATCCCTTCTTTCACTTATCCTTGGCTGTTCCCCACTTTGGATGGTGTTCATGTCTGCCAGATTATCATGCATTTCCTGAATATAATCCCAGAGAAGAGGAAAAAAGAAATACAGTCAATGGCCGGTAGCATTCTTTCTTCTCTGTGCCCAGGTGTTCCTTGGCACAAAGGAGTGAATCAAGCCAAGTCCCTAATTCATGCACCTATTTGGCTGCGGGTTAGCAGTGATGACGATTTCAGTTGTAGCTTTGAGAAAATGGAAGGCTTTGCTGGCTAGAGGTATTGGAACAAGCAGCAACAACTACCACAGTGTGGCTGGAAATACCATGGGACACTTAAATTTGTTCGCTTTCTGTTCAGGTGTGTGTATTTTTCTTTCCTATTTGTCCTGATCACATTGGGATCACAAATTCTTTATACATATCTATTATCTCTATGGTTGATTTACGATGGGAACAAATCTTAGAATCTAAATAACCAACTGAGTTATCCTTTGGAAATGAGGAGAGGACAATTTTTTTTAATTGCATGTTGCAACCTAGGGTCTTTCCTGGGGTAACCTCAAAGGTTCTCTTGAATATGACAGAACTGATGTACAAGCAACATGTAGGCAGAAATAAACTTATCATGACCTCTTTCTTTGCATCCCACTTTGACAGCCTCCACAAAGATCCACAAATCTTTACATATCTCTGTCTCTTCTATAGCAACAAGAGATAGTGTTATTTAGACTCATTTGGATATCTCCCAGTTTTGAACACCAATTTCCATTATTTTAATACTGGCTTACCTCCTGTGTTCATTTCAGGAGATAGATAACTAAATGGTCTATGTTCTGCCTCAGGGAAATAAGCCAGATAGTCCCAAGGCTCCATCTATACTTTGCCTTGAGGCGATTTCAATAATTCTCTTTTGAAACAACCTAGGTGTGGTCTATCCAGTTAAAAGGCTTATGTGATACTGGACAAGTCATAAATCTTCTACATGTTTCAGGGAACTCTCTAGGACTTACTAAGTAAAGGATGAGATTCAAAGTCTTTTGATGGAGGGTATTCCAACATCAGGAATTTTCCATCTTGGTGAATCAGATTCCTTATGTATTTGTCTATGAGTTTAGAATGATCAATGATTTCTAGTCTTTAAAAATATACTTGTACCATTATAATGGTCTAAAAGTCCAAGGGAGAGAAAACATGAAAAGAAGGGACTAAGCTATCTCACAGGAGAAAGGGTGTTTTTCTGATAAGTCCATCCCTTTTGACTTTCACTTGCCAATCAATTTGGAAGTAGCCTGGGTTTGGGAGAACCATTAAGTGCTGTTCCTCTGGCCTCTTAATGTAGTGCCAAAGGTCCATAGCCTGTAATCTCATCAAATTGATCAGGAGACACATCAGATTGAAGGAGGAAGGGGAATGACCCTCTCTTTAAAGAAATATTTCTATCGAAATATCTCAAATAAATCTCTTCCAAGTAGAGAGTCAGCCTGGTATAGTAACTGGCTTTGGACTCAGGAAGATCTGGGTTTGAATCTACCTCCAATATCTACCAGCTATGTGACTTTGGGCAAGTCAGGAAATCTTTGCCTGTCTCAATTTCCTTATATGTAAAATAAGGATAATAATAATATCTGCTTCCTATAGTTTTATGGAGACAAAATGAGATATCTGTAAAGTGCTTTGCAGACCTTAAAGTGCTACATAAATGCTAGTAATTATTATTGCTATTTATTATTTTACAGGAAACATTTTATGATTGACTCAAAGAAGCAGCCAATATACCCCTGGGCTTATGTATCAGTAGGAATTATTACAGTCTAGTAGCAGGCTTGTTTAATGTTGAAAGAGCTCAAACCAATCCCCTGAAAAGAAACTATTGTGGGGAGGAGAGTAAAAATTCTCTACTAGTCAAAATTCTCTAGAGAAGTCTCATGATTATTAGGCTTTGTTGTAGAATTTACATGAAGGAAATTTTATTAAGGTTTCAAAGACAGGAATAGCTGTGGTAGAAAAACACAAATGAGAAAAGTAGATGCTACAGGATTTTATGTCATCAAACAAATTCAGGGTACAGATGGTCAGGCTTCTCATACCCTACCTAAGCCATGAAGCAAAATTTGTGTTTCAAAAGAAGAAGAAAGAAAAATAACATTCATTATTGGCATTCATGTTGTCCAAGTTTGGCTTAAAAGGCACTGCCTCAGAGTGAAGCTGCAGATGAAATAAATTCTTGATATTCATCAAATATTTTAATTGGCATCAATAACCCTAGATATGTTTATCAAAGTGCCATTGATAAAGCCTTTAATACCAAAGATGATTTTTTAAAAAAAATTTGATAAAGGGAATAATTTCTTTGAAAAGGGAAGTACTTCATTTTTGCCCAGGATAATGATGTTAGCCTATCTGAAATACATTTTTTTAGATGACACAAACAATTTCCAGTGGGCCTAGAAATATACTCAAGTGATCTAAATAGACTTCTCATACTGGGAACATGGGTCAGTTGTTAATCCCTAGGCTGATGAAAGAGTAAACTGTTATGATGCGTAAACAATCAAAATTTGTAGTGTTCAGCAAATGGTAATAAATAATATCTACAAAGATGTATTTTTGCAAATCTTCCAATGTAATTTCACTTGATAGGTCATTGCCTTCTAGATATTTGGAAAGTTCTGATAATATTCCTCCCCCTCAGCTTCTCTAAGAATAATGTCTTAGGAAATGGCAATTATGGTACATATGGCAGTACTGGGGAAGCAGCTTTTTACAGGGCAAGAATCAAAACTTCTGTCACTCAGAAAGGGATGACAGCTACAAAATAAGGCAGTTGGGTGATGCGTTGGAGAGAACAGGGCTTTTAAAACTTTTTCCACCCATGACCCCTTTTTGCCTGAGAAATTTTTATATGACCCTGGTTATATAGGTATGTAAAATAGGTATACAAATCAAACATTTACTGATAATAAATCATAAAGAAATGTATTTTAAACAATTCTTTGGTAAACATATAACTTTGCTATTAAAGATGAAAGCAAATTTACATAATAATGAAATGTATGTGCTTATTTTTCCATAAAGAATTCAGTCTTGGCAGAATATTTGATACTGTACGACATAGAACATCTTCAACGTTTTTCAGAGTTGATTGATATTTTGATTTTATCATCATCAATGCTGAGAACACTGCTTCACATAAATATATAGTACAAAATGGCAGAAATATATTAAGGGACATTTCAGAAATTGTTGGAAATTCTGTCCTAATCCCAAGCAAAATTCATTTAATGATTTTTTTAAGGAAATGCAAGTTTTAAACCTGTGTCACTTGATAACTAGGAAAATTCTCTTGAACTTTTAATGGCAGATGATTGATATTTTGATTTCAATTGAGTATAGTTTATGAAACCAACTTAGTTTTTTAGAATCAAAATTTGAAGAGAAGTATTTCTGAAACAGTGTCTCTAGGCACTTGAGATGATCAATTATAACTTTTACAAATAAATCCTTAAGAAGGTTATTTTCAGTTATAAAATCATCTGTAGCTATAAACATTTCTAAAGAACCATTTTCCATCCTATTCTTTCATATGTTAACTTTTTTAGTAAAACCTTCAATTTTATATTTTAATATGAATGTTAAAAGTTTTTCCTTGAAGTGACATGTTTAACTCATTTTTTGGAAGATATTTGACCAATAACACAGTTTTGAAAACTGTAAGTCACTATGAAAAAAATTAATGAAATTGGATTTCTGCTTAGTCAAAAATATAACAACTTCAAACAATTCAGTTTCAATAATCTGTTTAAACTTTACCTTCTTCAGAGCCACCTTATCTCTGCATATAGTAATAGCCTTTTGTAATCAGAGTCCCTGTCTTTCCAAAGGTTTGAAAACAAATGACTTTTAAGGGCATAGCTTTTAGTGGAATTAATGATTTTAATGGTATCTTGAAGCACAACATCTAACTCTGGTGATATTTTTTTGGCTAAATTGTCTCCTGATGCATTAAGTAGTGAGTAAAAGTGCTATGTTCATTGCCACCAGCTTTAACTTTTGCTACAAATCCAAAATTCTCACCCATCATTGCTCCAGCACCATGTGACAAACTCCAAAGCAATTTTCCACTATAAACCTTCATTTGTGAAAAATTCATCGACTTTCATACACACACACACACAACACACACACACACATCATCCCCCTTGTACGCCCTTCCAAAGGTGACAAAACAATAATTCCTCATGTATGCTTCCCTCATAAACATATCTTACATAAAGTAACAACTGAATCATGTTAGAAATATCAGTTGTTCAATCTAACTTAATGGCAAACTTTGGGCTGCCCTTAAGCTTGGTAATAAGCTGCTGCAATTGGTCATTACCAATTTCAGAAATTCTTTTGGAAACAGTATCATTCAATAAAGGAATTTTATGAACTTCATCCTCATACTTTTTCCAATGAACTGTTTCTGACGTTTTAATAACAGCAGGTAACATGAGATCTTCTCTTTTTGTGTAGGGCTTTTTAGTTTTTGTAATTAAATAAAAAGTTTCATAAAATGCAAGTAGCTAGTTTTTGTTGACAGTGACAAATTTCTCAAAACATTGTTTTTCTTTATTTGAAGATTTTAAAAGTCATTTAAAATATTCCTTTGGTTTATGGTAGTATGCTCCATGGCTTGGTATTAAGATGTTGTTTTAGTTTGACTGGTTTCATACTCTCTGTAGCCAAAACCATATTACAAATTAAGCAAAGAGGTTTTTCCACACCATCATCATTATTAGAAGTAAATCCATATTGCAAATATGATTCAACATATTTTCTTTTTCCTGTCAATTCAAGTGTACTACAACATGGTAACAAAGACTGCCACGTTGTCATTTGTATTTTTACATCTTTTGTCTAAATTTAGCCACTTATCCATAAATGAAAAATATTTTTGTCCTGAAATACAAATACATATTGCTAATAATTTCTCGAATACTAGCTTTAGTGCATGAAATTACATTTGTTTGTCTTTAATTTAAAACATTGATGTTCACACTTATACATACAGCAGTGATGATGGAGAAATATTAAAGTGCTTTTGTCTTTACTTGCTGCAATCAAACATGTTTCTGTAAAAGAAGGAGATAACAGTAATTTTTAAAAATCAAACATTCTAACACAATCCAATCCAAAGATGTACTAATCTGATACTTACGTGCTGAGGTATGATGGTAGGACAACATCCAAAGTCTTTATTCCAGTGCAAAATGTGCATGCTTTGTGTTCAGAACCAAGGCTGCAGTGAAGTTGCACGATGCAACATGGGAAAGTGCTGCCAGAAACACCTTGGATTCATTACATGTTTGATTTTGAATTAATTTTTGGTCATTGAGCATTCAGAAACCTTTTCCTGTTGCCAAATTTTTCACAGCCCCCACATTCAGTTATTTGACCCCATAAGGGGCTGTGACCCACAATTTAAGAAGGGCTGGACTAGAAAAAAAGACTTGGTATCAGGAAGACACATGCTCTTGAGCAAGGTCACATGGGTTAACAGAAGTAGCTGCAGTCTAGGGGTCACCAGAAGGGGGCAGGGCACAGGTTCAGCCCCATCCCCCTGGTTACAGCAGAATCTCCAAGTTGGAAAGGATCTCAGAAGACATTTAATCCAACGTAGACTGAATGAACCAAGAATGTCTTTTACTTCATGACTGACAAACAGTTATCCTCCTCCTGCCTGACAACCTCTAGTCAGAAAGACTCCAAGTCTTAGGGTAGCTTATCCCATGCTTAGATAGTTATAAAACTCACAAAGGTTTTCCTTACATTGTGCTTAAAACTAACTGCTGTATCTGCTTATTCTTCCTAGTCTTGACCTCTTAGGCCAAGCAGGCCACATTTAATTCCTTTTCTTTGTCATCCCTTTAACTATCTAAAGACATCTATGATGTCCTTGACCATCCCATACCTTTGACCCTTGACAAAGTAGTCCCAGTTCTTCAACTGATCTTTATATGCCATGGTCTATAGTTCTCTAGCTTGAGTCTATTCCATGGCCTTAGACCAGGCCACATTCCTTGACTCTTACTAGTCATGTAGAAAATGAGTTTTATTTTTTACAGGTGGGAATCAGGCAGAACAATATGAAGAAATTTCATACAAATTATGACTGATTAAAAAACAACGAAGTACAACTTGAAACACGTGTCTCATTGGTAGAGGGCCAATAGAATTGTCACATGATAGAAATATCATGTGAAAAATTCAGCAACTTTTGAAAATGTGTTGAGGTGCCATCACATATTGTGCGGCATACAGAAAGTACTAAATAGTACCCTAACATTGTTTGGGATGAAGCTGCTGATCAGGGCAAGGAAAAGAAGCAGACACTTAGAAATTTCGTGAGAGGTGGTAGGACCAGCTGGTAGTGATTCTGGCAAACCATTTTCATCAGGCTTTGTAACTGTGGCATGTGGGCCTTTCTGCTAGACAGAATAGGCTTACTTTCAACATGCATGGCAGAGATGCAAATGCTTGAGGTGGTGTACTTAATAATATGAATTCTAGGAATAACACGAACATGCTTTAGATGTGGCACTGTTGAAGTAGGATTGTAAACCAACCAGTCATCAAGTGTTTGGCAACTAGGTGGCACAATGAATAGCATGCTGGGCCCGGAGTTGGGAAGACTCAAGTTAAAATTCAGCCTCAAGACGTGTTCTTAAACTTTAAAATGGGAATGCTCACAGGGTTGTTACAAAGATCGAATGAGTTAATGTTTGTTAATTACTTAACCCAATGCCTGGCGTATTTAGTAGGTACCATTCCAGTTGAAGTATTTATTGAGGAAGCCACCATATAATTTTTTGACAAGAACCATTCTATTATGTTTAAATCATGTTGTAAAATGTTTAGAAGGAAAGGGGTCTAGTCCCTTTCAGGAAAAAAAAAGTTTCTGACAGGAAACTTGGTTCTGAACCTGCTATGTTCCTTTATTTCTAGAGATTGTATCTCTTATTATCTGTTTTATCATATCAGGGGAAATTGTACAATTGTAAATGTTGTTGCATGTTTTGATACTTCATTTGGTTCATGATGTTGTCTCTACGGGTATGCTTTCTACTGGGGTAGATAGCAATGTTTTTCCAAAAATTCCCTAGGTAGAGAGTCTATTCAAAGTGTTAGAAAACACTCTAGTCCTTGTAATAGTTTAAGGATACCAGTATATAATTGGGGCTGACCAACTCTTGCTCCAATGATGGCCACATCCTTTTCATTTATACACATCCTTAATGATACTTTTCCATTTCTTATTCTCAAATTATGGTGGTAGTATGCTACTGTTTGTTTACACTCTCCGCTTTCTTATGTATCTTTCCATTGTCCTTTGGGTCATCTGTAATTTTGATTCTTTGAACAAAATAATCTCTGTGATTATCTCTGTCAAAGAATCTTGTTAGATCTTAAAATATTCATGAATAACTCCTTGTTGGAGGAGAATCTATAATGCTATATTTTCCTCTATTATGTTAAATTCTTTTTTGTAATCAACAACAACAAAAAACTCCACACAGATATTATATTCTCTCATAAATCATGTCTCTGAAAATGTTATCTGTTGGAAAAAATCATCTATGAAACACTCTTCCATTCTCACATTTTTTGGGGGGGGTTTGAATATCTTTCATTGTTTCTTTCTTTCCAAAAATATGGAAAAGCACATCATATCCATAGATTCCATGTATAATCCAAAGAGACAAAAGCATACAAAGTGCACAGGGGACCAATGAGGTGCTTGATTTCTGTATTTATAGTGTCGTGTGGACAAGTTTAAAAGATATCAGAAAATATACAGATGTTCTCGATTGTGTTAGCTAACATATAGGCATATATTTTATAGATATAAATTTTCTCATTTCCAAAGGTGAGAAATATAAAACCAGAATCATACAGGTTATTCAATATGTAACTTATGAAAAGCTATATAATTCAATGACTATACATATAGCCTACATTGATTTCTATCTAGGAAGAATTATATACATAATGGACAATTCCTCTTAGTAGGCATATAGCCATTCTCATACAAAATTTATAGAAATGGTAAAGTAGCTCTAAGTATCAATAGATGCTCTCACGTTTTCTCCTTTATCTTTTTTTTTGTTGTTCTGATCTCATTCATGATCTTTTCCATTCTTTTATAAGCTCTTTGTGATCTTTTGCGTATAGTTTCCTGAGTGTTTTTTATAATTATATTGCCTCCAGCATGAATTTCTCCTTCTTATTTTCAGTCAGGTCCAACTGTTCTTCCTGTCTTAATCTTAAGTGTCATTTCCACTTCCCTACTTAGCAAATGAGGTCCTGGGGTGGTAAAGCACCAATGTGATGGTTCCACAATTATCACTAATAAGAATACATCACTATGGAAATGTTGGCAAATCTGGTTCATTTCACATATATGTTTTTCCCTTCTAATTTTATCTATAAGTGCTTTCAGGATGATCTAGCTTAGTTGGGTCTCATCAAGCTTTCTATAGACTCATTTTCCTCACCACTGCTTTTTGCTATTTTGTGAAGCACTATTGCTCATAACCTTCTGTCGACCTCCTCCACTATGTTTTGCAAATGAGTTGCTATTCTAAATTGGAGTTCCTTTTGTCCCCCATGTCTCTCTCTGTTTTGCAAGAGGAACAAGTATTTGTTGCCTAGGGCTGTTTCTGGCTCTTTTGGTCTCCTCACTGAGGTAGCTGTTTTGCATAGTTGTAATTCACCATGAAATTGTGGTAAATTAATTTGATGCCCTTATTTTTATTCATTTTCTATTTTTTAGAGTTGAAAGCTTGTTGAAACAAGTCAGCTTAGAGTCAATGGATCTCCATCTTCATCTTCTCTTCTAAACTGGCATTGATCTTGGTCCTTGCATGAACAGTTGATGATATGACTACACACAGACATTTGATTCTGAAACGGTAACCATAACAGTTATTTCCTGTTAGATGTAGTCAGTTTCATTTTTTGTAACCTTATTTCTCTGAATTTTTAACCTTTATAATTTGTTAGGGTATTGCAATAGTCACTACAGTAACTCACATTCCATAACTTTTTTTAGCCTTTCCCTAATTGTTGGACATATATTTTGTTTCCTACTTGTTGCTACTGTGAATAATGCTGCAATGAGTATATTTTTAAAAGTGTTACTGATGCCCTTTTTATGCCTCAGTCATTTCCCAATATGCATCTAGGCCCCCATAGAAGCATGAAAAATAAATAAAAACCCAACTGCAACCTACATAGAAAAATTAGCATCCACAGCCATTCCCCTTACCCTCAAAGGTACATTTAATTATCTGCCATTAGAAGCTTTTCTTGCTATTTTAATAATTTCTTTGGGATATAAAACCAATAGCAGGATATTTAGGCCAAAGGGTATAAACTATTTAGTAGCTTTGGTTAGATCATTTCAAATTGTTTTCCAGGATGATCAAACAATTCATAGTTTTATTAGTAGGGAATTAGCATCTCTATATTTCTATTGGTTTTCCGTTATTTAACATCTCTGTCATCTTGATAAATGTGAGTTGATACCTTCAGATTGTTTGAATGTTCATTTCTCTACTACTGATTTTGAATTTTAAAGGTGTTATTGAAAGTTTTGGAGCAACTTATCCAAAAGTCTCTTCTTGAAGAAAGTATTCATGCTACAGAGGCATAAGACCTCTCAGTAACTGGTAAATCTTTGGTCTCTTTCATTCTTCATCCAGAACTACGTTTAACAACATAGTTTTGTCCATCTTCACCTACGTCCACTGAGAATCATGGTAGATATTGTCTTAGTTTGGAAGATCTGCAACAGATGTTGGTCCAGTAGCTCTACTTATCTTCATGGTGCTCTTTTTGCCTATACTCATCATAAAGCTGGATGATGAGAATGAGCACCATGAGGCTAAGAAGCACAGAATTTATTCAATAAAGATGATATTTTTAGGTGGAAAAGGAACATAAGTGAGTACGGAAGTTTGTGCTTTATCTCACTTTTCTCAGTTCTTGTGCTAGAGCAAAGGCTAGCTGGTGTTCCTCTAAATATATCTCTAGGTGACAGGAATACCTAATCAGTTGGCAGCCATTGGAACCACAGGCCTATAATAGCACCTAGCAGGAATTAAGTGGAGTTTTATGGGTTAGTACTACAAATGTAAACTGGAAGAAATGATGACAATTATTCTAAATACCTATGCGCTCACCACCACTTTTGGATATTTTGGGAGGCAATGTTACTCCTAACTTAATATCACTTTTCTCCATAATATTTTGAAAACATTCTTATGCTAAACCAGGAATTGGGAACCTGCAGCCTCAAGGCTACATGTGGTCCTCAAGTGTGGCCTTTTGACTGAGTCCAAGTTTTACAGAACAAAGCCTTTTATCAAGGGGTTTTATTCTGTGAAGTTTGGATTAAGTCAAGGGGTCACACTTGAGGACCTGGAGGGTCACATGTGGCCTCAAGGCCACAGGTTACCTGCCCCTGCTCTAAACTTTTGTTTCCCTTCAGCTGTCATAAAAACCACTTTAAAGCTCTAAGTTTAGTTAGAATAACCTTTAGTGAGTTTCCTGTTATGTTAGACAAAAGATGATTCTGATACAACTGAATACCAACATAACAGGACTTATTACATTTATTCAGGTATACCACAGGGCAGCTCATGACACTCCATTATAATCATAGTTATAGCTAAGGTCTGTTATAACAAATTTAATCTATAGCACAGATGTTAGTCATGTTCCTCAATGGTAACATTACAAAGTGCCCCACTGCTTTAAATGCCTGCCTTGCTTGCATCAGGAAAGGTGTGAATTTGTTTGTTAAGAGGACTTGTGAACATTTTGTGCTGCTGGATGGCTCATACTTTGATTGCAAATTTTTCTTTGAAACATGCTCCCAAACAGCTGCTCTCAAGGATGCTGTAGCACAGTTAACCCAGCATGGTATTCCAGAGACTAATGATGAATAATGCACATCATTTTACCTGCCAGTAATGTATATGCAGTTTGTTATTTCATTAGAAAACAAATATGTCACATATTTGCTGCAACACAGATCCTTGAATAGCAAAGCAAAACTACCTGTTGAGTTTTCCAAAGAATGACAAAAGGAAAAGAAAAAGGCAGGGAAAAAAGCTGACAAGCCTAAGGGAAATATTCTTACATAACATGCTAGTCTGTAAACAACACTTATGAGCAGCCCCTCTGCAAGAAGCCCATTGATAAATCATTCAGGGAGTTAGAAAGGACAAAGGCAAGGTTAGCTCTGCACTGTCCAGCCCAAGTAATAGACAGCAGGTCCTTCCTCAGGCTCTCATTCTCACCATTGCTTATCAAAAGAAATTGTGAATACTGAAGGAGGGGAAAAGGTGTAGGATTAAGTGTAGTAGATGTTTAATTGAAATAGTGGTGAAAAAGGAAGCTTCTAATGTGGAGCTTTGAACAGATGACTGAGCTCAATGACTTAAACAACACAACAAGTGCAGGGGCTAGAAATCTCTAGTTTTATCTGGCATCCTGAGTGACCATGGGAAAATAAATTAGTTTCTAGGTACTTAGTTTTCTCAGCATATCTTCATTTATCTGGCCTCTATCTACTTGAATATCCAGTTTGCAGTATATGGGTCTGACCACTACCCAAAACCTTTAATACCTGCCTATTACTCATAAGATAAACCTTAGAGTACCTTTAAGACGTTCTATAATCTGGCTCCAACCTACCTTTTCCACCTTATTTTTGCCTTATTCCTTTTCACATACTGTCTATTCTAGCCAAATTGTACTAGTACATATTACTGGAAATTATCGACTCTCCCTGGCACACAGCAAGCACTCAATAAATGTTTGTGCAAGCAAATTGAATTGCTTTGCTCTGCAAACCAGTCTGAACACCGTGTGGTGATAAAGAGGGTCCTGAATTTAGAATACGAGGAAACAGCTTTGAATCTTGGTTTCTTCAATTTATGACCTCTGTGAACTTCACCAAGCCTGTTTCCTTGCCTGTGAAATGGAGACATTGGACTACTTGATCCCTAAAATTATTCCATCTTGAAATCTTCTGGTG
Organism: Phascolarctos cinereus; assembly: GCF_003287225.1. Classification (NCBI taxonomy): domain Eukaryota; kingdom Metazoa; phylum Chordata; class Mammalia; order Diprotodontia; family Phascolarctidae; genus Phascolarctos; species Phascolarctos cinereus. Next base: position 78,339,811 of record NW_027556180.1, on the reverse strand, counting down.
CTAGGGCAGAGTATTTGCCACTTTGTCATGAATTTTGTAAATTGTCATCTCACTATAAACAAATTTAATTCCAGAGAAATATAAAATCACATACATTATTCGTAGTTAGCCTTTGGAACTCCTGGCTGGGAATGATTCCAGTGAGTCAGACCACACAGTCAGATATCTTCCCAGCTTAGTAGGCCTCTTCAGTCCCTATCTGTTAGGAGCTGTATATGGTAATCAAGGCTTACATCAGCACCTTGTCATCCTGCCTGGGCCTTATATTTTTCTTAAGGTGTTTGTTTAGTTTGTGAAGCCATAAAGGTGGTGACTGCTTTGGAATTTGTACTTCCTTGTGTTGAGAAGAGATCTGGAAAAGCCATTGATTCCTGTTTTAACAGAAGGAAGAGACACAGAGGCTCCAAACCTAAAGATGATGCTGTTGGTGCAATATTTGATCAAATGACCTTGGATGGTGGAATGGTCTAGCACAGTAGTTATCAAAGTATGGTTCTCAGACCCCTGGGGGTCCCTTAAACCCTTTCAGGGGTTCTATGTGGTCAAAACTATTTTCATAGTAATAAGATACTACTTTCCTTCTAAAATATTCCTCCCTTTTGCAACTACATAACTGTGGGAAGCCAGATTTTCTTCATATGTGTCAAACAAAATAACATGTTACAATAGATTTAATGCAGAAACAGATAAAAGCATCTAGCTGTCTTCCCTTAAGAAATATATTCAAAATATTCACAAAATATGTAAAACAGTACCACTTTTTTCTCTGTGTTTTTTAAAAATATATTTTTTTCATAAAATGTTATTTGTGGTCACATGTATTAGGTTTATTATTGTTATTTTAAATGAATTAGTATTTTAACAATCTTTTTATTTCTAATAACATAAATATTCATATATATAACTTGCAGTAATACAAGTTCTTTGGTGTTCTCAATAATTTCTGAGTGTGAAGTAGTCTTCAATAATTTTTAAGAGTAATGAAGGGATGCTGAGACCAAAAATTTTGAGAACCTCTGGTCCAGTAAATTGAAGGGAGCAATGGATGTAGGGGCTGTTACTTTAAAAGAAAAGAAGAAAGAAAGAGATTACATCTAGGGATAGCTAGGGGGCACAGTAGATAGAGTGCCAGGCTTGGAGTCAGGATCCTGTGGTCAAATCTGGCCTCAGACACTAGCTGTGTGACCCTGGGTGAGTCACTTAACCCTGTTTGCCTCAGTTTCTTCATCTGTTAAATGAGTTGGGAAAGGAAATAGCAAACCACTCTAGTATCTCTGCCAAAAAAAAAAACCCAAATGGGTTCACAAAGAGTCAGATGTGACTGAATGTATGGAACAACAACTACCTTCTATTCATTCATTTAGTTAACAACATATTTTTTTGTACAAAATACATACTTACAAACCAGCATGCAGAAATAACCCCCATCCACACAAAGTACATTCCCAAGAGACAGTCAAACAAAACTACTTAATAGTATGATTGCAATTGTTAGACTAGTAGATGTCACTTTCTATTGTTGTCACTTTCCGTTATTGACTATTAGCAGGAAGGGTATATACTTTAACTTTCAGGTTATGAAACTAATATTCTTTCTTATATTTGACCTGAATTTTGCTGTTTCTCAGTGTTGCCTTCATTAGCATTGTAATAGTAACTGTGTTACTTTCTTGATAGCTTAGCTGACTGTGAGGCTGGAGACTTGGGAGATCAGTGCTGTCCGTTCATGAATCACTTTGTGGTTAAAATGGGTAGGGGTTGATCAGGTGTGCCCCAGATTAAGGTCACATATGCTTACTTTGAGATTTTTGCTACTTCTGGACCATTCTTTCTGACCTAAAGTTGGGGAAAGAGGATTAATTCCAGATGGTTTTAAAATTTTCAGTCACAACATTCCATTAATAGAAAAAAAGGGACCTAAGATACTTCTGAGGATTTAAGGAGTATCTGGCTCTTTCTTTTCTTTCCCTCTTCCTCCCTATACCACTTTTACTCTATCAACAAATCCATATATCCTTTTAAACATATCACACACAATCTTTTGTAAACCTTAAAGTGCTAAATAAAATATTAGCCTTTACATACACATATACATGGTATCTTGAGGCTGATACCACGCCAACCTATTTTTTTAGGACTACTGTGAAGAATAATGATGAGTGCATCTCAATTTTTCAGGGGTTGATTACTTAATTTGAGGATTAACCACGGCCTTTCTTCCCTTCTTCTCTATAGCTGCCTTCTTTTTATGGTTCATTAGCACCTCTATTAGACAAGAACTAAAATATTGGAATAAGATTTGGAAATAATCGATACGTTTCAATTATTTGCACTTTCTCTATCTTCTATTACTTACCTTAGATAAACAAGACATGGCTTTAATACAGTTGATGGCAAAGCACATTGAAAATACAAAATATTTTATAGATTCTAAATGTTGCTACATGTTACAATGATGAGAGGTTAAGTAGAGACATTTCAGAGTGTATGCTACCTAAGTCAATGGGAGACTATCTACCTAACTGCAACTCCCATTTGGAAAGAATGACAAATTCTCAAGTTAGCCCACTGTGTCTACAAAATTCCCTTCACCAAGGTATACATCAATGTAGTGGGAATGACATATAGCAGAGTGACTCAGCTATGAGTGAGCCATGCAAAATGACATTTGGCACAACCTGAGACCTTACTTAAAAGTCACAGAACTGTGAAAGAACATTTCCCATTGAACTCTAGGAATGATACACTGGTTTGGATTGCATGATGTATACAGTTATGAGTTGCATCATTCTATGATTTGACACAGAATGAGAAAGTATCCTCCAGTGTTGCAAATTCTTATTGTCGCTTTAGACTAAACAAAATATTGAAAAAGTTTTAAAGGAATTTAAAGGCCAAAAGTATTTGCCACTGTTGCTGAACATGTCCAATGCAAAGCCCGAATGGAGGATGGATTCCATCTAGATGTGGGTGATAAAGTGCTGATTGAATCAAGCCCCAGAATACTAAAAAGCCTCCTTAATGAGATTTGACACCACTTCAGAGAGTTGTAACTGACAATCTCCACATAAAAGAACAAATTCTGAAGTATACTTAGTATTGAGACATCCATTGGATAGACAACTTGAGTTGGTTTATCGATATGGCGACATGTGGCCAACACTGCAGATGGATACTGTTTGGGCTCAAAATTAAATAGAAAGAAAGCAGACTGGATTGAATTTGGAAAAAAAAAGACAGGAAACTGTTTCCTGAAACAAAAGCCCATCTTTTTAACGTAAACATTCTTCCAGGGATGATATATGACAGTGACTTACAAAAAATATCACAATCTACAAAAGTTAAAATTGAATGTTATCCAAAGGCCAATAGAAAGATGCATGTTTGGAGTCAATGATCTATATGCAAGAAGGGATATAAAAGGTATCCTGTAGGAGATGTATGACTGAGTAAGAAAGTAGACCAATCATGAGACCCAGGCAAAAAATGGGTGGCTCAAATTATGCCCTGACACCCAAGTGCAGAGTTTTCCCACCTCTGACAATTTGCAAGGTTATCAAATCACAGGTCTGAAACACACCCTTCCCCCATGTAATTATTATTATGGAGGGGGCAGGAGTCTCCTTGCTTAATTCTATGAACTGAATATGGTGACAGTACAAAATTTCATGACTGTATCCCTCATGTTCCAGGAAAAAAACTAGGCAGGTATGTATAATTTTATTTTTAATGGGTTCAAGTACTCTATGACCTGACACAAAGAGTCATACTCGGAGTGTATGCTTTTTCTTTCTTTTCAGAATCAGAAGCTGTCTGAGGGAATTTAAACAAACAAAAACCAGAGCAAAGGTGTGCTACTTGACCTCGTTATATTGTTAAACAGTAATTAGCAAAACTATTAGGTACTGGCGAAAAGAAATGCTTTAGTACACACAGATTAAAGGAAAAGATCAGAAAATCCACAATTAAAATAAAGAAAATATAATAAATTAGTGTTTGATAAATCCAAGACTGAGAAACACGGAGGGAAGAATTGACTTGGTGCGGTGGGAAAAATGCTGTATTTGGCATCAAAGGACCTCAGTCAGAATGCTGGCCCTTTCCCTTTTCATATGTGTTACCTCGGTTGAGTTCTTTATTGAGCTTCTTTAGGTTTTGATAGTCTCATATATAATGAGGAATTTGAATGACATGGTCTCTAAGGTCCCTTTTAGTTCTAAATTTATGATTATATTATTCAATAAAATATTGAAAAACAGCATTAGATCCACACCTCACATTTTATACCACAATAAATTCCAAGTGAATCAATGGTCTAAATATTTTGAAAACCTTCATAAAAATTAGAAAAAAAGAAGAATTGATCCGATCACAATTGTGGAGAGGGAGATTTTTTTTCTTTTGCCTATCATACAAATGGGAGAAATTATTAGGGAAACTTTTGATAAATTTGAATCTGTCAAAATTTGCATTTGAAGTTGTGTTGCATTTCCTCAACAATGCCTTGGTGATGACTGATCATTCTTGAGACTAATGTGGGAGTGCTCGGCCCACCAATTTTACTGCATAAATGAGCATGGCAGGGAGGGCTCTGGGCAGTCTTGTCCCTTTGACAATACTACTTTATGGACTCATTCTGCCTTGACTCTTCTTGCCTTGGACCTATTTGCTTACTGTTTCCTTGAAATAATGTTCTTTGGTCCTTGTTACTTTCTTACTTCTTTTTTGAAGTTTTTATCCAATTCTTCTACTGCTCATTTTCTCTCCTGATCTTTGCCATGTGACTGAAATATGGCTCTGGGCCTAATTGAGGCAGTTTTGTCACCTTTCTTAAGAATTAGTGCAGGATATCTGCACAAAGTTCCAAAAGCAATACTTCGATGGATCCAAGATGTTATCATTGGTGAAGATCACAATCCATATAGACCCAGTCCTGTGAGCTTCACATTACTCCTTTTCCTTTGAGTTACTTACAATTTGAACATGGACCAGTAATATGGGGTAGGACTAGAAGAACAGTGACATGCATGATAATCTATAAATATCCTCTAATGAAGGCTTACTTCTATCTTTCTGTGTTATCTTGTCCCCAGAGAGGCATATATTTGACCTTTTTTTCTTTAGTCTATGTTCCTGAAGTAAACGATTGTGCTCTTTACTGATTGGAACCAACTTTTTGCCCATTTTATCAAGTGCAGATCTTCACCAAAGGTATTTGGCATTGCACTTATAGTTTTAATAACTGTACTTTTGTATAATTTGTTTCATGTGTAACCCTACACATTTTATTTTAGGCATTTAAAAACTTTATTTTGTGGTGTCTGAAGCCTTCACCAGAGCGTCAAAGGGATCTATAGACTACACCAGTTGTCAAAGGTGTCCGTGACACAAAAAAGCTTATGAGTTAGAAGCAATGTATAATGGTAAGAGCGTAGAACTTAGACTCAAAGAGCTTGGGCCCAAATTTTGGCTCTGCCACCCAGTACTTCTGTGAACTTGGGCCAGTCATTGAACCTCTCAACCTCAGTTTCTTTATCTGTAAAATGAAGGGAATGTTCTAAATATCAAATGAGGTCCTGTGTAGCTCTAAATCTGTGCTCCTGTGACCCTGAAGATGGGTGTCTCCAAAATTAACGAAGTTGGTTCTCAGATAACAGACACAGTCTGTCACCAGGCCAAGATGGGACATATTTCCAGATTATTGGGATCTGCTAGAACTTTCCTACTGTGGTCTTTGGAGACCAAGGGTTGTCTACATATCACAGTGAGGTATTGGATTAGGAATGGCATAGAGTACTTCCATTTTTTTCCTTTTAAGAAACTGTCAGACAAATGTTCTTGAAATGTTGAAGTTGGGTTGTATGCTAATGACTTAGGAAGTTGATCGAGAAAAGTTGATGAAGGGCATGACATAGACCATGTTCTTTTCACAGATGATTAAACAGTGTAACTCCAGAGATCCACAACCACTTCTTGGCAATAGGATAATGTACCATGAATGATACTAATTTTGAAGATAATCATTTCTAGAATTGTGTTGGAGAAATTATATAGTAAAGATTAATGAGAATTCCTTTTTTTCCTTTAGAAGGGGAAAAAGGCCTGATCTACTTTGCCTTGAATTGAGACATTTTATAATTGGGTGGGTAGAGTTGGGGAAGAAGAAGCAGAGTGCAGTGTTTATCCCTGAAAACTGAAAATGGCTTTCTATATTGTGTGTGTAAGAAAAAAATTCTTTGCAGTGCCTCCAGAATTCCCCCCCTCCCCAGTGTACTGGCTAATCCCTCTAATACTCACAATTGGTGATTAGAAAGAATGATGTAAAAATGAATGGAAAAATGTTTATTATGTACTGCACATTATTGGGACAAAAAGTCATCATTAATCTCTAGCTTAGAGTGATTGCCCTTTCTTTGGAAATTTGAAACATAGGCTCCTCTATATCAGAAGTATCAAACACCCAGTTGGGTCAAATTAAAATATAATTGGGAAATAGTTAACAAAATAACATCGGTAACGTTAATATGTGGTTTTCTAAGTCAATATGCAAGGATCTTTGTATATGGTTTAGTGCCCCACCCTTTCTGTTCCAGTATGACAAAACTACTATGGATATTAGATATGCTGTGACAATAATATGTATAAAGTACTTTGCTAACCTTAATCTTTATATACAAGTTAACTATTATTTTTTTAGTCACTCCTTCCTCAACCCTGGAGGTCTCAATTTATCTGGACTGCCAGGCAAAAGAAAATCCAGCAGAAGGGGCAGCTAGGTGGCACAGTGGATAGAGCACTGGCCCTGAAGTCAGGAGGACCTAAGTTCAAATGTGACCTCAGACCAAACACTTGACACACTTACTAGCTGTGTGACCCTGGGCAAGTCACTTAAACCCAATTGCCTAAAAACAAAAAAAATTAAAAAAAAACCCACAAAAAAGACAATCCAGCAGAGGATTTTCCACCCTCACCTCTCTTCCTCCAGAGACACCCCTGAACTCATCTAGGATAGTGGAGAGAGCATCTATCTTTAGAGCAGGCCTGTACAACATATGGCCCATGGGCTGCTTGTGGCCTGCCAAAGGATTTCAGGTGACCTGGAAAAAAGATGTAGAGAATATAAAAGAAAGTAAAGATGAAATGAGTGCTTTGTCCATGCCCTGCTTAACCCACCTTCCACTAGTCACTATTGTGCCTGTCATGTAACTTGGCAGGTGGGTTGCCACTGTCCACTTGCTCCTATTTGTCATGTGACCAGTGTCAACCAACCATTGTCAGTCTGTCTCTGGTCTGAGAGGAGCCAGAGTTGTATCTCTTCGCTGTGTTTTGGGTTATCACTGGCATTGAAAAGGGATAAAGTGAGAGCAGCCACATGCCAATGCAGCTGACACCAGCTGTGTGATGAGTGGCAACAATGCAAGGGCTTCTTCCCTTCCCTTCCTGTGCAGCTGCCCTCCAAATTACATGAGTGTTTGATGCTCTCTCCAAGGACAGACAGTTCAATATTTGCATGTATGTGAGCAATTGCTGTGGAGATTTATTTTTTTGTTCTAATGTTAAAGTTTTTGCAGTGACCTTGTAAAATGGGTGATAAAAAGAAATGGAAGACTGAAATAGAATATAGAGTGTTTAATCTGAAGTGGACAAATAGATACTTGTTTACTTACACGAGAGACAAAATACTGTGTTTGTTTGCTAAGAAGTAATAGCTGTTCTGAGGGAATACAATCTTCATTGCCATTTCGAATAAAAATATCCTGACTTAAGCAAATTGGACACCAAAGAAAAACAAATTTCAAGGGTCCAAATTGTTGAAAAATCTCAATGGGGAACAATGGTTTTTCAAGAAAGTAAACTCAGAAAATGAGGTGGCTACTAAGGTTAGTTTTCAGATTTCTAAAGAAATTGCTGCTGCTGGGAAGTCTTTTACTGAAGAAGATTTCATAAAAAAGTATTAGCTGATTTCAGTTTCTGGTTTATGTCCTGATTAAAAAAAGAATTTTTGAGAAATAGCTTAATTGTTAATTATACCTTTACTTGGAAAGTGAGCTGCTAAAAACCTGTGTGTGGCCTGAAGTTTAGCCTATTTTAATTTTGGCCCCTGCTTTCTGCCAAGTTGTGAAGGTCTGCTTCAGAGTCATCTACCGCCTCACCTTTTCCCTTTGTCTTGGACTGTTCAGTGTTGGGTTGTCCATTCATCACCACTTGGGATGACTTCTTCTTCTTTAGCCCTCCTCCTTCTTGACTACTTACAGGACTTCTATGAGATGTAAGTCAACAACTGTCTTCCATCCTAGAAGATATAGTACCAGGTTGTACTATATCTGCTGAATCTATACCCTGAAGTCCTCCAACACTGTAATCTGACCTACTTATGTAACCTAGGGACCCCCTGCGTCAACCCTGAGTTCTCCCTAAGACTGTGTCCAATCATTAGAGCATGAATTCCTTGAAAGCAGGGACTGTAACCCTTAACTTAGCATAGCACTTAGTAAGCACTTAATAAATGCTTCTTGCTTGGATTTGGGATTTCCAGACCTCTCCATCTACTTTGTAGCTGAACTATGCTCTATATGATACGCCCCTCCCCGTTAGACTACGAGCCCCTTCACGTCAGGTACTGTCTCTTTTTTTTCTATTTGTATCCCCATCATTTAACATAGTGCTTGGAATATAGTAAGCCTTAAATGCTTTTCATTCATCTATTCATCCATCCAACTGAGCTTTAGTCCCTTACCAGAGACTAGAAGAAGCAAATGAACAGAGCCCGATGGGGTAATCTCTCGACATCCAACTCTTTAATGTACATGAAGAGAACAAAAATCTTCTCCACCCTACCCCTAGTATAGGGTCTGACCTACTTTACACTTCATTGTGGTAATCTGTAACTTCAGGGGTGGGGAATAAGTGTTGGGTTTCTGCCAGGAAACTGACAATGGCAATTTGAATTATTGAGTAGTAATGCTTGGCAGAATGAAACATTTGTCTAGGAGAAGAGAAATTCCAGGCTCAGCATTTCAGAAAGGTTTTTTGGAATATTATAGCCCACATCTTAACAGGTCATTTTTCTACCAAATTTTCTACCACTTTTCTAGGAATAAGATGACAGTGGATAACTACACATAGCTGGGTGTAACTAGCTCTCCTTGTCAAAAGGACAAACTTAAACTTGTTTGATCAAGTTATTAAACAGTAACTTAGGGCAGGAAGTAAATGAGCTCTCTCTACCTCTTTGTTCTGCTTGAGCAAGCTTTTCTTAGACGATAAATGCTTTTTAAAGTGCTTTTCAGGGCCAGGGGTCATTTGTTAATAGTACTTTACCCTTTCCCAAAGGGTCTTCAACCCATTCTCCTCTTCTTATTCAAATCTAAGCCTTCGTTGTCCATTTGCAGTATATATCCAAAATATCTATATAATGATAGATGACCTCTATCCATAACTTGGTTCCTTCTTACCTTTCCAGGATTCTCATTCCTTCCTTCCTTCCTTGTATTTTATGATCTAGTGGTACTGCCCTTTTTGCTGTTCCTCAAAGTAGGCATATATCTCTTTGACTTCTGACCTTTTCACTTGCTGTCCACCATGCCTGGAACTCTCTCCCTCCTCATCCTGGTCTCCTAATTTATCTTTGGTTTCCTTCAAGTCTCAGATAAAATCCCACCTTCTGCAAGAAACCTTTTATTTTCTCCCTTAATGCTAATATCTTCCCTCTGCTGATTATTTCCAATTCATCTTGTTTATATATCTTGTGTTGTATGTATTGTCTCCGTTTAGACTGTAAGCTTCTTGAAAGCAAGAATTATCTTTTGTCTTTTCCAATTCTGTTTTTCTGTCTTAATAATAGATATTTTTCAGCTATTTAATTTTTTTTCTGTCTGAATAAGTAGGCTAAATTCTCTTTAGTGATCATAAATCTCATTGAGGAAAGTTTACAATATTCTGGGGCTAGAAGTATTGCAGATGCTGTGGGCATGCTGACATATTACCAACCCACAAAAAAACAGAAGATAACAAGCAGTAGATTTATTCGAGTGCTTATGAAAGAAATAATGAGCCATAACAATGGCTTAGCTATATGGCAATCTGATTATATAGGAACAGTAGAAAGTACTGGGAAAGTCCTTATGAAGGTGGTGGCAGAACTTTTCTAAACACCCCATTGTTCTTCCTCATAAGGTTCAGTTCTCCATCTTGGTGTCTAGATGTTTGGCTATTACAACCTTTGGATAATATAAAAGCATATTCCTTAAATTGACAATTCTGGAACTAAACTTTACCCAATATAAAGAAAACAGATTTATTAAAATAAACCAACAAACAACCCTCCCCCCAACATGTTCAGGAAAAGTATAGAAGATCAAAACCTAGATGGATATAGTTTACAGACTACAGTAACATACGTGTTCTCTTCTTTCCCATCTGCAATAAATTCTTATGATCTTTGAACATGAGTGATTGAGAGGCTATTTCAGTTCAACTTCTGCTTTGTGTCAGGTCCTATGCTAGGCACTGAGGGATACAAATTAAAAAATGAAACAATCTCTGCCTTCAGGGAGCTTTCATTATTCTGAGCAGGTGTCATCAACCTGAGAAGTCTGGAAGAAGGAAAAGTTTAAAGTGGGATAGAAATAATTCTATTTGGGATATTGAGCTAAGGTGTTAGCAGGGTGTCTGAGGGATGTTGTTCAAATAGCAGTTGCATATATGAGATTGGAGCTCAGGGGAAAAATTAAAGCTGGATATTGGTTTCCAAAGTGAAGGGCCATGACATTGCCTGGGGCCCTATGCTTGATACCCAAGGGGTGTATGTGATCCACTGATTGGAAAATGGGAAGACAGGTCACATTCTACCCTTGCTGAGATAACCAGTGGTGAGCTTGTCTTCAACACAACTATGCTTGCCCTTATCTCCTAATATTCTACCACTCTTCTTTCTTTCTCTGATATTCAGTCTCCCAATCTCCCTGTTTCTGAGCTGGGTGTAGGCTCCTTAGAGTGGTAATAACATTAAACTAACTACTCCCTACATCACTTTGTGTATTTGCCCATGCAGGGCATGATCAATGCTTGTGAGTGGCAACAAGTGAGTAAAAACCTCATCCCTTTTCCTTTGGGATGGGATGAAATGAGTCACATAGGATAGACAGGCAGGGATTGATTGGGTTAGGTGCTGCAGGTGTTGCTATCTTTATTTATTCTGAATGAGGAATCAGTTTCAGATAATTTAAGTGACTTGGATTTGCCCGTGATTATTCATCTCAAGTATTAGCTAAAAACTATTCAAGATGTGATTGGAACCTACCATTCAACACCATTCCTTCTACCCACACTTCTTTAATGAAGTCTTTTTTTTAAATACAAAAAGCATGAGAATTAGAAGCATAGGCTCTATTTCTGTCCTCATAAACCCACACCTTCAATAGCCCAAACCAGGTAGCTTGGAAAAGCATTGGCTCTGGGATCAGAGCACCAGGATTCAAATCTCATTTCTTATGATTACTACATGTATGACCCTAGGCAAGCCATTTAATTCCACTTTCCTTACCTATACAATGAAGAGTTTAGCTTAAAGAAATACTGAGGTCTTAACTTTAAATCTAGGACTACTGGGCATGGTACCTGAGAGAAGATGTTGACATTATCTATAGAGTTCGTGTAACAGCCAATGGCAGATATTTCTTTTAGTTTGTGGTCATGGTTATCTAAAATATTGATAGGCTCTTATATCTAATGCCTATCCTTTTGAGGTATTCTTAACATGAAGCCGATGAAGTTAAAACATGTTTTGATAACTGTATTTCAATATAGTTGGTTGCTTTTGCAATCACATGTATTTTATTTTATGCTTTTGAAAAAGGCTTCACCTGACTTCCAGACGGATTCATAACATAAAAAAAGATTGAGAACTCCTGCTTTAGACAAAGTACAAAATGGTTAATAGGATTTGGTAAACAAACTCATGTTTATTAAAAAATTCTTAACATTATAACTTAAAGTTTGAAGACAAGAAGAAAAACCTTATGTGTACCCAATGGAAACTATTAGGAGGGCCTGCAGTGACAACTATTATCTCAGTTGACCCTGGATAATAATGATACTATACATCTATTTTGGTACTTCATGGTTTACACAGCATTTATATATGCATGTATATATGCACACACATGCATATATGCACACTGTTCCTAAGCGCTTTAAAAATTTTTTATTAATTAATTTTTCATTTCCAACATTCACTTCCACTAGATTTTTAGTTCCAAATTTTCTCCCTATCTCTCCCCTCAACCCTCCCAAGAAGACATGCATTCTGAATACTCTTTCCCCCAATCTGCCCTCTCCTATCACCCTTCCCATCTTCTCTTATCCCCTTCCCCTTCAATTTTCCTGTAAGGCAGGATAGATTTCTATACCCTTTTGCTTGTATATCTTATTTCCCAATTGCATGTAAAAACAATTTTTAACATTCATTTTTAAAACTTTGGATTCCAAATTCTCTCCCTTCCTCCCTCCCCACCTACCCTCAGAGAAGGCAAACAATTCAATATAAGTTATATATGTGTAGTCATGTAAAACCCTGCCATAATAATCAGGTTGTGAAAGACTAACTTTATTTTCCTCCATCCTATCCTGCCCCCTGTTTATATTCTCTCCTTTCACCCTGTCCCTCCTCAAAAGTATTTACTTCTGCTTACCCTCTCCTACAATCTACTCTCCCTTCTATCACTATACCCCTCTCTATCCCCTTCCCTGCTACTTTCCTGTAGGGTAAGATAGGTTTCCATACCTAATTTAGTGTGTATGTTATTTCCTCCTTAAACCAAATTCGATGAGAGTAAGGTTTATTCATTCCCTCTCACCTTCCCCCTGTTCCCCTCCGTTGTAAAAGCTTTTTCTGGCCTCTTTTGTTTGAGATAATTTACCCCATTCTACCTCTCCCTTCCTCCTTCTCCCAGTACAATCCTCTCTCACCCCTTTTTATTTTTTAGGTTATCATCCCTTCATATTCAACTCACCCTGTGCCCGCCCGCCCTCCCTCCCTCTCTCTCTCTCTCTCTCCTCTCTCTCTCTCTCTCTCTCTCTCTATGTATGTATGTATGTATGTATGTATGTATGTATGTATGTATCCCTAATACTAAGAAAGGTCTCATGAGTTGCAAATATCATCTTTCCATGTAGGAATATAAACAGTTCAGCTTTAGTAAGTCTCATGATTTCTCTTTCTTGTTTACCTTTTCATGCTTCTATTGAGTCTTGTATTTGAAAGTCAAATTTTCTATTCAGCTCTGGTCTTAAAGTCCTCTATTTCATTGAAAATCCATTTTTCCCCCTTGAAGAATTATACTCAGTTTTGCTGGGTAGGTGATTTACTACACTTCTAGCTTCTTTGACATCCAGAATATTACATTCTAAGTCCTCTGGTCCCTTAATGTAGAAGCTGCTAAATCTTGTGTTATCCTCATTGTGTTTCTACAATACTTGAATTGTCTCTTTCTGGCTGCTTGCAATATTTTCTCTTTGACCTAGGAACTCTGGAATTTGGCTATAACATTCCTAGGAGTTTTCTTTTTAGGCTCTCTTTCAGGAGGTGATTGGCGGATTCTTTCAATTTACATTTTACCCTCTGGTTCTAGAATATCAGAACAATCTTCCTTGGTAATTTCTTGAAAGATGATGTCTAGGCTCTTTTTTTGATTGTGGTTTTCAGGTACTCCAATAATTTTTAAATTATCTCTCCTTGGATCTATTTTATAGGTCAGTTGTTTTTCCAATGAGATACTTCAAATTGTCTTCTATTTTTTCATTCTTTTGGTTTTGTTTTATAATTTCTTGTTTTCTCATACAGTCATTAGCTTCTATTTGCTCCATTCTAATTTTTAAGGAATTGTTTTCTTCAGTGAGCTTTTGGACCTTCTTTTCCATTTGGCCAATTTGTTTTTTATGGTGTTCTTCTCCTCATTGGCTTTTTGGACCTCTTTTGCCATTTAGTCTAGTCTATTTTTTTAAGATGTTGTTTTCTTCAGTATTTTTTGGGTCTCCTTTAGCAAGCTATTGACTTATTTTTCCATGATTTTCTTGCATCACTCATTTCTCTTCTCAATTTTTCCTTTACTTCTCTTACTTGCCTCTCAAAATCCTTTTTGAGCTCTTCCATGGTCTGAGACCAATTCATAGTTTTGTTGGAGGCTTTGGAGGTAGGAACTTTGACTTTGCTGTCTTCTTCTGGTTGTATGTTTTGATCTTCTTTGTCACCAAAGTAAGATTCTACAGTCTGAGATTTTTCTGCGGCCTGCTCATGATACCAGCCAATTATTTGACTTTTTAAACTCTTCATTAAGGTGGAGCTCTGCTTCCAGTGTGGAGGGTGTACTGTCCCAAGCTTCAGGGGTTTTGTGCAGCTGTTTTCAGAGATACTTCTAGGGACCTGCACATTTTCAGTTCTTCCAAGGTGGTATGATCAAAGAAGAAGTGTTTACTCCTTTCCTGATCTGTTCTCTGGTCTATGAGTGACCATAAACACTCTTTTCTGCCTTGGAACTGTGAGGAGGATTTCTTTTCCACTGCATCACAAGCTCTACCTCACCAGCGCTCCTCCTTGCCCTGGAACCACCACCTGGGACTGGGACCCAGATCCAAGCCCAGGAAAAGCAAAAGAATCCTGCCTCAACTCCAGCAAAGAGATCCCTACAACCTTCCTCTGATCAGCTTCTTGATCCTCTCATTGCCTGTGGGCTAAGAGCTCTGGAAGCAGCTGTCACTGCCACCACCCTTGGGCTGTGCCAGGGCTGGTGCTGGACCATGCTCCTCTCTCACTCAGGTCTGACAGATCTTTCCCACTGACCTTCTAAGTTGTCTTTGGTGTTTTTCGGGGAGAAGTCTGGAAACCATCTCACCTGCTCATGATTCAGTCTCCTGACGATGCCTGTTCTGGATTTGCTCTGACCTCATAGCAAACTTTCAGTGTGGCTGGAAATTTGTTTCACTGTCTTCTTGTGGATTCCACTGCTCTAGAATTTGTTTAGAGTCATTTTTTTACAAGTATTTGGAGGGGTTTGAGGGAGAGCTCAAGCAAGTCACTGCTTTTACCCCACCATTTTGGCTCTGCCCCCTCCCCCAAATTCTCAGATGCTTTTAAAATGTGTAAACATACCCTTTCCACCTCAGATCACTTTCTGTATAACTTGAAAAGAAAACTACTACTGCTGATATCTAATAAATCAGGTATATCTCTTTTCTAAGTTTATGGGACTTTAGGATTGCATTTATATAGCACTTTAAGGCTTGCAAAGAACCTTACTACTACCTATTTTTATGCTCACTTCAACACTGGAAGGTAGGTGCTACTAATATCTATTTGCCTCAGTTTCTTATCTGTAAAATTAGCTAGAGAAGGAAATGACAAACCACTCCAGTATTTTTCCCAAGAAAACCCAAAATGGGGTCACAAAGAGTCAGACACAACTGAAATGACTGAACAACAGTCTTTCCACTCTTATAATAACTCTGTCTTGTTGGCAGTAGGGATATTATTATCTTTTTTTCTACAGGTAAAGAAAGATGGAGACTCAGAGAATTTATTTGTCCATATTATTATCTTTTTTTCTACAGGTAAAGAAGGAGACTCAGAGAATTTATTTATCCATGGTGACACGATAGGTCAAGAATTCAAACCTGTGTCTTTTGACTCCCTTCCCAATATGCTTTCTTTCTTTAAAAAATATATTTGGTTGATGCTTTTTGTTTTTTACTTCACTGTCTGTTAACAACTGAACTCTCCACGTAACCCGTATAAGCAGTAACAAAAACAGTTGAATAAAACTAATCCCCAAACTGTGTCTAATAGCCTATGAAACATCTGACAGTCACAACTTCCAACTTCTCAGTGTAAAAGATGGAAAGCTGTTTCATTATTTGTTCTCTTGGACCAAAAATTAGTCATTTCAATTAATCTGAATTCTACTGTCTTTTTACATTGTTCTTATTTTTCATTGTTGTTTGTCTTTGTATTCTTGTATATATTGTCCTCTTGGTTCTGCTTTGTTTATTCTATTTTAGGCTATATAACTTTTCCATTTTATCTTTGAATCCCTTATATATGTCATTTCTTACAGTTCCATAATATTCCATGACATTTACCACAATTTGTTCAGCTATTCTCCAGTTGATGGACATTGGCTTTCTTTCCATTTCTTTACTACCATAAGTGCTTCTGTGACTATTTTGGTTCATCTGAGACCTTTATTTTTTCCAGCCTCATTGGACATTATTCCTTCTCCTGCACTTTGAACCAGCCAAACTGGACTTTTCCTTATTTTTCATTCGTGACCTTTCATCTCACCTCTGTGTGTCTTTGAACTGGTTGTCCCAGTTTTTTGGCTGGAACAAACTCTTTTATCTCTATCTCATAGAGTTCCCCACTTCTTTTAATATACTGCTCAAGCATTATTAACCTGAATGAAGCCTTCCATCAAACTCCCAAATACTAGTACCCTCCCTCCCAAACTGTCTATATTTGTATTTATACTATGTCTGTCTATCTGTATGTCTGTCTATCTATCCATATGGTGCAGTGGATAGAGCTCCTGCCCTAGAATCAGGAGAACCTTTGCTTCATATCTGGTCTCAGACATTAGCTGTGTGACCCTGGGCAAGTCACTTAACCGTATTTGTCTCAATTCCTCATCTATAAAAAGAACTGGAGAAGAAAATGGCAAACCACTCCAATATTACTGTCAAGAAAACACCAAATAGGGTCATGGAAAGTTGGATATGACTGAAACAACAGCAATAAATATCGTACATATATACTTGTCTCCTCCATTAGAATGTAAGTTTCTTGTGAGCAGAGCTTATTTTATTCTTTGTGCCCTGTGTCCCCAGTATATAGTACAGTATTTCCGGGGATATAGTGAATACTTAATATATTCTCATTGATTTATTGACCTCTTTTGTTCTTTAACTCACTTTGGTTATATGCTCAGTAGAAGGATCATTAAGTCAAAGGGTGTAAACAGATTAGTCCCTTTCCTCACATGACCCCAAACTGTTTCTGGCCCAAGGTGCTGTGATATAATAAATCTTGGAAACTATACTGTTTGCCAGGTCTATGTAAAGAGATTGGATAGCAGACTTTTCAAAACCTTTTGAATTAAACAAGACACCACACTATTCATTCTGGAATATTTCTTGGGCTATTTTTTTAAAGGTAATTCCTAACTTGTTTTTAAGAAAAAAACCCACAAAGTTAGTTTTGGGATCTCCAAATTCAGTTCCCATACTAGCTTTATTGTAGTCTTTTAATTTCAAATGCTCAAGAGACAAAGTGGACACCAATGTCTGGAGATATATTGCCTGGTTAATCCCTTGGGGAATGATAATTAATTGCTAACTCTCTGCTTTGTTTCCCCAGTAGGAAACAGAACAGAGTGAAAGCAGAGTAACTGAAAGTGCTGTAGTGGATTTATTTTCTCTGGAAAGCAAAGTAGGAACTACAAAAGACAGAAAGCTGCATTTATGCACAATTTTAAGATCATCAGCACAAATAGTTCTTATGATGTTCCATTTCTTTCAACACTAGAAAAAAATGTATAGTTTCCTTGCATCCTTTGTGGCCCAGCCAATTAAAACTTCACCTTTTTCACTTTTGTGTAGTTTCAGTCACAGAAATAAAGAGAATTAGAAACAAAATAAAAATCAAGGTTAGACGTGATACTGTGTTATACACCCGAATATGCTAGTGGAAGAAGTTGCTTTTGATCAAAATGAAACAAGAAACTAAGGAAAAGGTTTATAAACATAATTGGAATGTTGGAGTAAGTACTGAGTGTAGTGACTAATTATTATTTTTTTTTGCAGTACAGATAACCTCAAAACACACATACACACATACACACACAAATACAAAAGCACATTAGAGAAAGAAATTAATGGGTGCTAAGAAGACAGTTAAATTTAAGGGCTTTGTGTAAAATGAACAGAGTACATTCATATAATAGAATATCCAGAGTAGAATTTTTGCACTTGAATTACTCCAATAAACAGTTACTTCAAATTTTTTGAAGCTTGGACCTTTTGCAACAACATACTATTTGATTACAAAAGAATATATCTTAGGGACGTTTAATGTGAAGCAAGTGAATAGCAAGCATTTATTAAACGTTTACTGTGCATCAGATACCAAGTGCTAGGGACACAAAGAAAGGCAAAAACACTTCAATCCCCCTCTTTCCCTCCTTCCAGCTCACATTCTAATGGAGGACACACTGGGCAAACAACTATGTACGTACAAAGACATATACAAGGTAGATGGAAAGTATTCTCAGAGAGAAGCCACTAACATTAAGAAGATTGAATCATGAAAAAAAAAAGCTATTAAGCACAGATGTGTTTTCCCTAGTTTTCTTCTACCTCTTTGGCCATAAGTTCAGTGGACCCCTTGATCAAAATTTTAAGTCTGTGTGATCAGTAGAGGATTGTGTAGCACTCCTTCCTTCTGGGCTATCTCCTCAACTTGGCAATTACAGATTTGCAAGTTGGGTCCCCCAGAGTGTGGCTGTTCTCAGCTTCAAGGGAGTACTCTGTGAGTCCATCTTCCTAAAATGATAACTTATAGTCAACCAGTAGACACAGCTAGCACAAAGCAATGACATTGCTACAAATGTCTTTCTTGTATAAGATGTAGTGATTTCTCCCACAAGTACACATATCACCCATGGGAAGAGTAAACTCAAACTTAGGGTTTACTGGGTAGTGAAGCACACATGTAGGGAACACATATGGCCAAGACCAGTCACACATCCAGTATTTTAGGGCTCCAGTGTTCTTTTCCTTCTTGTAGAATCCTCCAACTGTTTCTCTCCTGAGTAGTATCTCTGCTCAGCAGATCACTTCTTTGGACTCCCAGGGTTTGTTCCTCTCTACAGCTCTACCCTTGAACGACAGGGCTAATTTTCTCTTGTATCCATACTCAACTCTATTCTCTGCTGCCAGAGGTTGCATTCTTTGAAGCTATTTCCTGTGTCTCTCTGTTTCTCTCTTCTTGCTAATTGCTATGAGGATATGTCTCCTGGGAGAAGGAAAGGAGAAAAATCCCTTGATCTCTCTTTCCTTCTTGGCAAACTTGAGCACATTATCTTCCTACAAAGGAGCAGAAATTATGCCCCAAAAGGCTAATCTCTACCTTGATTGAGCCTCAATTTCCTCCATGCCTGGCAGCATTAGCTTTTAAAAACTCAGTGGAGTAGCCAATTTTCTTTTTGCTAGCCAGTGCCAAGATTCCCTTCCAATTCAATCAGCAAAACTTTTCCACAGTTTGTAAAGGATTATGTAGGGTAGACGTATCTTTTTTACTTTATTGGTGTCTTAATACCTCATTTCCTCTATGATCTTCTTATGCTCTGTGATTTTCAACTAAACTGGTGTGGTGGAGGAGAGGAAGGAGAGACCGAATTCTCTCTACCGCAATTGTAAATATTTAATTGAAAGGAAATGGGTGGTGAGTGTCTTTCTAAGAGAGCTTGACATTATCACCTCAGAAAATTTTCACAGAATCTCAGTGTTGAAAGGCATTTAAGAGGCTTTGTAGTTCAAACTATATTTGATCAAGAATTCCTATCCATAAGTGGTCAAGTAACCTTCACTTGGAGACCTCAAGTGAGTGGAAAACTGTCACTTTCTAAGGTAGTCCATTTGATTTTTTTAATAGCCCTAGTGGCTAAGAAATTTTTCTTTAGATTAAGTTTAAATGTGCCTTTTATCATTTTCTGTCCATTGATCCTAATCTGTTTGGGGCTAAACAATATCACTAATCCATTGCTGTATGTGTTCTCTATTAATTTGTCTCACCGTCATTGTACTTAGGCTTGTGCTTACTACCCCTGACTCCAGATATTGTATTTGTAGGAATGTATGCCCCAGATATTTGAAGGGATTGCTCTTTGCACTTAGTGTTCTTGCTGTAGAATTTCAGTAAATGCCTTTCCTAAAAGCTTATTGAGATTACTGGTTGATGATGTTAGAAGCCCGTGGGTGGAGGCTCAGGAGCAGGAGTACTAGGAACCCATCAAAGTTATCTATAGAATCTTCTATTTTTCTAACTATATGTAAAAACAATTTTTAACATTCATTTAAAAAATTTTGAACTCCAAATTCCTATCTTCTCTCTCCTCTCCCCTCATTGAAAAGGCAAGAAATTTGATATAAGTTATTATACATGTGCAGTCATGCAAAACACATTTCCATATTAATCATTCCCTCTAGAATCTTGATGGGAGAAATAGTCAGGTGCCTTCTAGACACTGGCCTGCTAAAGCAAGTCAGAGATGGATCATGTAGTTCTAGAATAAGGAGGAGGGGAAATATTTTTCACAACTCAGTGCTAGTGATTACCACTGCTCTTTCTAAGTGGTCACAAACTCAGCCTTAAGTGAAATGTCTCAAAATTTTCCTAGGAATCATTAAGTGCACCAGGTTATTACAGGAAAATATTTCTTTTGCTCCCTTTTTAAAGATCAGGACTATATTTACCAGTCACCATGTAGGCGAGTCAATGCTTCTGTTGTGAAGTCTATGGAGTGGTCTGAAACATCTCTGAAGTGCCTCCATTCAAGAAATGGCGAATTTGAATTAGAATTACCAAGACATATGTTTAAAAGCAATGCCATTTTTTTTTGGAATGCAAAGATGATCCATTATTAGGAATACACCTTCATTCATTTTGTTGGATGGTTATGATGGGTTATATTAAGAGCCCACATTTGTAGAACACTTCACATTCATTATTTCAACTGAGACTTGTAACAACACTATGATGTAGGGTGTTACAAATATTATCCCTATTTTAAAGATGAGGAAATTGAGAGTCAGAAAGTTTATGTGATTTGTCCGATGCTATATAGCTGATAAGTGGCATTTGATGCTGGCTCTAGGATTTCAGATTAAATTTTCTTTCTACTTCACCACAGTGACTCCCATATTGACTTATTTGTGTCCTATTAATCTATGATTTGCATGCTTGATTAAAAATATTAATGTTGATGATGCTGCCAATGGCCATGAAATATAGCTTTCAGTATATAACTGACTCACATAGGGATCTAAAGGATGACCTTCACTTCATTAAATCTATGGTCTAACGATCGAGTTAACTAGCCCAGATTTCCTTAAAAACAAAATGTGAACTCAAATTTCTATGAATCTGCAGTGCAGAAACATTAATTAACATTGTAATGAGAACTATTAGATAATGGACACATTCACATATTTTTAAGTGACATTACTTCAGAAAATATTTTATTGTTTTAGTCTGAAATTTGTTGTCACTATTTTAAAATTTAAAACTTAAAATCAACAGGTGGAGCCAAGGTGGTGGAGTGAAAGCAACAACTTGCTTGAGCTCTCCCCCAAACCCCTCCAAATACCTATAAAAATGGCTCTAAACAAATTCTAAGGCAGCAGAACCCACAAAAAGATGGAGTGAAACAAATTTCCAGCCCAAGACAACCTGGATGATTGTTCAGAAAGGTATATTGCCCTGGCCAGGGAGCAGCAGGCAGCACAGCAAACCTGGAGCAGGCCTCAGATGACTGAATCGCAGGTGGTTTCCAGACTCATCAATCCATGAATGCCAAAGACAACTTAGAAGGTCAGTGGGAAAAGTCTTTTTCTGCTGTGCTGAGAGAGGAGGGTGGGGTCTCAGATCCAGTTCCCCAAGAACTTGGCCCTGGGGTGGCCAGCTGCTTCCCGGGCCTCTGGACCACAGACTGAGGGAGAATCCAGTGGCTGATCAGAGGGAGATTGCGGGGATCTCTTTGTCAGTGCTGAGGCAGGAATCTCTTGCTTTGCTCGTGCTTGGATCTGGGTCACAGTTCTGGATGGGGTGCTGGGGTGAGGAGGAGCACTGACACTGTGGAGCTTGTAGTGGCTGTGGACAGGAAACCTTCCTCACAGTTCCAGGACAGAAAGGAGTGCTTGTGGTCACTAATAGACCAGAGCACAGGCAAGGAAAGCAGTAAACACCTCATCCCTTATCATACCACCTTGCAAGAACTGAAAACTTATGGGTCCCTACAAGTATCTCTGAAAACAGCTATATAAACCCCGAAGCTTGGGACAGTACATTCTCCACATTGGAAGCAGACTCTTACCTTAACAAAGAGTTTAAAACTCAAGTAATTGGCCAGGATCATGAGCAAGCAGTATAAAAAGAGTCAGACTATATTATCTGGGTGACAAAGAAGATCAAATATACAACCAGAAGAAGACAACAAAGTCAAAGCTCCTACATCCAAAGCCTCTAAGAAAAATATGAATCAGTCCCAGGACTTGGAAGAGCTCAAAAGGGATTTTGAGAAGCAAGTAAGAGAAGTAGAGGAAAAACTGGGAAGAGAAATGAGAGTGATGCAAGAAAATCATGAAAAACAAGTCAACAGCTTGCTAAAGGAGACCCAAAAAATGAAGAAAATAACACCTTAAAAAGCCTAACCCAAATGGCAAAAGAGGTCCAAAAAGCCAATGAGGAGAAGAATGCCCTAAAAAGAAAATTGGCCAAATGGAAAAGGAAGTCCAAAAGATTACTGAAGAAAATACTTCCTTAAAAATTAGAATAGAGCAATTGGAAGTAGTGACTTTATGAGAAATCAAGACACTGTAAAACAAACCCAAAAGAATGAAAAAAAATAGAAGACAATGTGAAATATCTCACTGGAAAAACAACTGACCTGGAAAATAGATCCAGGAGAGAGAATTTAAAAATTATTGGACTATCTGAAAGCCATGATCAAAAAAAGAGCCTAGACATCATCTTTCAAGAAATTATCAAGGAAAAGTGCCCTGATATTTTAGAACCAGAGGGCAAAATAGAAAGTGAAAGAATCCACAATCTCCTCCTGAAAGAGATCCCCAAAGGAAAACTCTAGGAATATTGTAGCCAAATTCCAGAGTTCCCAGGTCAAGGAGAAAATATTACAAGCAGCCAAAAAGAAACAATTCAAGTATTGTGGAAACACAATCAGGATAACACAGGATTTAGCAGCTTCTACATTAAGGGACCAGAGGCATGGAATACAATATTCTGGAGGGCAAAGGAGACAGGATTACAACCAAGAATCACCTACCCAGCAAAACTGAGTATAATCATTCAGTGAAATAGGGGACTTACAAGCATTCTTGATGAAAAGACCAGAGCTGAATAGAAAATTCGACTTTCAAATACAAGACTCAAGCGGAACATGAAGAGGTAAATAGGAAAGAGAAATTATAAGAGACTTATTAAGGTTGAACTGTTTACATTCGTGCATGGAAAGATGATATTTATAACTCATGAGACCTTTGTCAGTATTAGTTGGAGGAAAAAAATTATATGTATGTATAGGTAGATAGATAGATAGAGGACACAGGGTGAGTTGAAGATTAAGGGGTCATATCTGGAGAATAAAATTAAGAGATGAGAGAGGATTATATTTGGAGAAGAAGAAAGGGAGAGGTAGAATGGAGTACATTATCTCACAAAAAAAAACAGAAAAGAAAATGCTCTTACAGTGGAGGGGAAATGGGGGAAGGGGAGAGGGAATGAATGAATGAATCTTATTCTCATAGGATTTGGCTTAAGGAGGCAATAACATACACATTCAGTTGGGTAAGGAAATCTGTCTTACCCTACAGGAAAATAGGGGGAGAAGGGGACAAGAGAGCAGGGGAATGGTAGAGAGGAGGGTAGGTTGGGAAAGGGGGTAATCAGAAGCAAACATTTCTGAGGAGGGACAGGGTCAAAAGAAAGAATAGAATAAATGGGGGGGCAGGATAGGATTAAGGGAAATAGAGTTAGTTTTTCACAACATGTCTACTATGGAAGTGTTTTGCATAACTGCACATGTATAACCTATATTAAGTTGCTTGCCTTTTCAATGAGGGTGAGTGGGGAGGGAGGAAGGGAGAAGATTTGAAACCTAAAGTTTTAAAAACAGATGTTGAAAAGAAATGTTTTCACATGCAACTGGGAAATAAGAAATACAGGGAATGGGGTACAGAAATCTATCCTGCCCTACGGGAGAGTAGAAGGGGAAGGGAAAAGAAGGGGGGAGAGATAGAAGGAGGGCAGACTAGGGGAAGGGATATTCAGAATGCATGCCATCTTGGGGTGGGAGGAGAGGTGAGATGGGGTGAAAATTTGGAACACAAAATCTTGTGGAAATAAATGTTGAAAGCTAAAAATAAATAAATTTTACAAAAAGAAAATCTGAATTCAAATCCAGTTTCAGATGCTTGCTAGCTATATAACCCTGAACAAGATGTTTAACTAGTGTCTGCCTCAGTGTTCTCATCTGTAAAATGGGAATAATGATAGCATTCATTTCCCAGCGTCTTTATGAGGATGAATATCTGTAAGACACTTTGTAAACCTTGTGGAAGTAAATAATGAAAATTGAAAATAAATAAATTCATATCAAATATGTGAAAGGTTCCGATATGGAAGTGAAAGAAAAAAACTTAAAAACCCCTTTAAAATCAAAGGGCTTGCTAAGTTAGAGAAAATGCATATTCATCTATCCTTTTAAAATCTTATTTAGTATTTTATTTTTTACCAATTACATGTAAAAACAATTTTAACACTCTCTTTTCCTCCCCAAGTTTTGAGTTCCAAATTCTTTCCCTCCCCTCCCCCAACTCATTGAGAAGGCAAGCAATTTGACATAAGTTATATATATGTAGTCATGCAAAACACATTTTCACATAAGTCATTCTGTAAAAGAATACACAGACAAAAACCTAAAAAAATAAAGAAAGTAAAGAAAAAGCAGCTTTGATCTGCATTCAGGCTCTAAAAGTTCTTTTTGTGCAGATGGACAGCGTCTTTCCTCATAAATCTTACAGAACTCTCCTGGATCATTGTAATTCTGGGAATAGCTTATTCATAGTAGCTCAGCATACAATATTGCTGTTACTGTGTACAATGTTTTTCTGGGTTTTGCTTATTTCACTTTGCATCAGTTCATGTAAGTCTTTCCATGTTTTTCTGAGAGTATCATGCTCATCATTTCTTAAAGCACAATAGTATTCCATCACAATTATATACAGTAACTTGTTCAACCATTCCCCAGCTGGACATCCCCTGAATTTCCAAATGCCGCCACAAAAAAGCTGTTACAAATATTTTTTGCAGATCGGTCCTTTTCCTTTTTTTTTTTAAATCTCTTTGAGATACAGACCTAATAGTGGTATTGCTGGATCAAAGGGCGTGCACTCTTTTATAGCCCTTTGGATATAATTCCAAATTTCCTTCTAAAGTGGATGAATCAGCATAAAACTTCACCAATAGTACATTAATATTTTCATTTTCTCATATCCCTTCCAACATTCGTCATTTTCCTTTTCTGTCATCTTAGCCTATGTGACAGGTGCAAGGTAATAGCTTAGAGTTGTTTCTTATATGTTTCAAAAATGAGGTCTTTATCAGAGAGAATCACTATAAAATATTTTTTCACAGTAACAATGAACAACTATGCATTTCTCTCCATCCTATTTTTCTCCTGTAAATCTTACTCTCTTTCTCCTTTTACCCTGTCCATTCTCAACTGATTTGTTTCTGACTTTTACCTCCCTCAAAGTGCCCTCCCTTCTGTTAGCATCTCCCTTCCCCTCTACTTCTCTTATTCCCTTCCCTTCCTACTTTCCTGTATGGTAAAATAGATTTCTACACCCAAATGAGTGTGTATATTATTCCTTTGAACCAATTCTGATGAGAGTAAGGTTCAAGAGCTCCCCTCCCCACTTCATAACTTTGCTTTGTGTCTATGTGTACTCATTCTAACTGCCCTAATAATAAGAAAGCTTTTAGGAGTTATAAATATCACTTTCCCAGGTAGGAATATAAAGTTTAACCTTATCAAATCCCTTATGATTTCTTTTGCCTGTTTACCTTTTTATGCTTCTTTTGCATCTTGTATTTGAAAGTCAAATTTTTGATTGAGCTTTTGTCTTTTCATCAGGAATATTTGAAAACCCTCTATTTCATTGGATGTCTATTTTTTCCTCTGAAGGATTACATTCAGTTTTGCTATGTAGCTGATTCTTGGTTGTAAACCTAGCTTTTTTGCCCTTCAGAATATCATATTCCAAGCCCTCTGCTCCTTTAATGTAGAAAGTGCTAAATCTTGTGTTATCCTGACTATGGCTCTACAATATTTGAATTGTTTCTTTTTAGCTGCTTTCAGTATTTTCTCCTTGATCTGGGGGGGTCTGGAATTTGGTGGTTATATTCCTGGGAGTTTTAATTTTAGGATCTCTTTTAGGAGGTGATGGGGGAGTCTTTCAATTTCTATTTTACTCTCCAGTTCTAGAATATCAAAACAGTTTTCCTTGATAATTTCTTAAAAGATGATTTCTACGCTCTTTTTTTTTAGCATGACTTTCAGGTAGTCCAATAATTCTTAAATTCTCTCTCCTGGATCTATTTTACAGGTCAGTTTTTTTTAAAGAGATATTTCACATTTTCTTCTATTTTTTCATTCTTTTGATTTTGTTTGATAGTTTCTTGATGTTCCTAAAGTCGTTAGCTCCACTTGCCCAATTCTAACTTTTAAGGAATTATTTTCTTCAGTGAGTTTTTGTACCTCCTTTTCCATTTGGCCAATTCTACTTTTCAAGGCATTCTTCTCTTTGATTGATTTTTTTTGTGCCTCTTTTACTCTTTGGCCTATTCTGTTTTGTAAGGTGTTATTTTCATCAGTATCCTTTTGTGTCTCCTTTACCAAACTGTTGACATTTTTCATGATTTTCTTGCATCACTCTTATATATCTCTTCCCTATTTTTCCTCTACCTCTCTCGATGCTCAAAATCCTTTTTGAGCTCTTCCATGGCCTGAGACCAATTCATATTTTTCCTTGAGGCTTTGGCTGTAGGAATTTTGACTTTGTTCTCTTCTTCTGAATGTGTGTTTTGATTTCCTTTGTCACCATAGTAACTTTCAATCATCAGAATTTTTTTTTCTGTTGTTTGCTCATTTTTTAGTCCATTTCTTGACTTTTAACTCTATGCTAAAGAGGGTCTCTGCTTCCAGGGTGGAGGGTGCACTGTCCCAAGCTTCAGGTTTTTTGTGCAGTTGTTTTCAGAGGTAAGTCTGGGGACCTGTGAGCATTTGGCTCTTCCAAGGTGGTATGATCTAGGGAGAGGTGTGTTTACTACTCTTCTGTATTGTGTACTGGTTTGTGAGCAACCACAAATACTCTTTTCAGTGCTAGAACTGTGACTAGAGTCCATGTTCCCCTGTGGTTATAAGCTTTTCTGTGCTAGTGCTCCTCTTGCACTGTGACTAAGACCCAGGATTGCAACCAGGATCCAAATATAGGCAATGCAACAGCCCCTGGTGCCAGCAAAGGGACCCCTGTATATCTCCTTCTGACCTGTTGTCTGATTTCCTTACCAGCACTGTTGCCACAGATTCATGCACCAAGACATGCTCTCAGTTTGCTGGGGCCAGTCTGCTCTGGTGCAGCCTGTGCTGTACTATGCTCTTCTCTCCTCTAAGTGCAATAGATCTTTCCTACTAACTTTCTAAGTTTTCTTGGACTGAAGAATTGTTTCACTCCATCTTTTTTGTGGGTTCTGCCACTCTAGAATTTGTTTAGAGTTTTTGGAGTGAGCTTGGAAGAGAGCTCAGGTGAGTCCCTGCCTTTGCTGTGCCATATTACTTCATCTATCCTTGATTTCAATAATATCATACAGATGATAATTACAGTGATTGTGAAGGTGTTTGCTGAAAAGGATGTCATTTACAATTTTATTTATAATACTTAGTGACTGGAAATTAGAGATCTATCCCACAGAGAAATCTCAAATTATGTTAAATTTTCATTTTGGGTATTTCAGGCATGAAATAATTTACTTTCCCAGCCTCAGTATAGTATTTCATTATTGATTTCATTATGTATACATTCTTAATTAAAATACTTAAGATCATAAGAACATAGATTTTGGGGTAGAAGAGACTTCAGAGATCACTGAGTCTGTATCCCTTTTTTACAAATAAGGAAACTGGAGTTTAGAAAAGTTAAGTGACTTGCCCAGACTCAAGGAGTTAGTAAGTATCTGAGGCTTAATTTGAAATCAGGTCTTTCTGTATCTAAGTCTTGCATCCTCTCTACTAAAATGTATTCCCTTAAATATGGGACATAATGTGAACTTCAGATGGATAAATTTATTTGTGGAAAGTCCAGCCACCTTTCCATGGAATATCGTTGGATGTAAGGTAGTCCAGTGCCCTGGTGTGTGTGACATTTAAGGAAGGACTTAGGAAGTTTGGGATTCCCATAATGCTGTTTTCTTTCTCTTCTGGACATCCAGAAGGAGTCATGCTGGCAAACGTAAATAAATTCTATTGCTATCCACAACTGAATAGTTTCTTATAGGAGAAATAGAAATTAGATCACAGGACCGGGAGGGGCATGGATGAGCCCTGGACTGGGATTTAGATTATAGGTGTTGAAGGTCCCATCTCTGCTGCTTCATTAGTTGTGTAAACTGGGACAAACCACTTCATGGGGATCTCATTTTCCTCATTAGTAAAATGAGGGCTTTGAATGACATAATCTTAATTTTAACCTTATAATTTGAGGAAGGGTTCTTTAGAATAGCTCTTGTTCCCCTAATCAAAACTAATACTAATAATAATACTACTAATAATAATAATAACTAATATTTATATTACACCTTCATGTTTTCAATCTACTTTATATTTGTTCTCATTTGATCCTTACAACAACCTTTTGAAGTAGATGCTATTATTATCACCCCCATTTTATCTTAGAGATGCCTTGCTGTTGCAGGTGCTTCAGAGAAGATTAGCCACTGAACAATGTCTTTTTACACAGGAAAAAATGTGGCCTTTATCAACTTCTGTGACCTCATCATTCAAAGCCCTCATTTTACTAATGAGGAAAATGAGATCCACGTGAAGTGGTCTGTCCCAGTTCATACAACTAATGAAGTAGCAGAGATGGGACTTGAATCCATATATCCTAAATCCCTTGTCCAGGGCTCATCCATGCCCCTCCCGGTCCTGTGATCTAATTTCTATTTCTCCTAGATAAGAAACTATTCAGTTGTGGATAGCAATAGAATTTATTTACGTTTGCCAGCATGACTCCTTCTGGATGTCCAGAAGAGAAAGAAAACAGCATTATGGGAATCCCAAACTTCCTAAGTCCTTCCTTAAATGTCACACACACCAGGGCACTGGACTACTGTATATCCAAAGATATTCTGTGGAATAGTGGCTAGACCTTCCGTAAATATCTTTATCCATCTGAGGTTCACATTATGTCCCATATTTAAGGGAATACATTTTAGTAGAGAGGATGCAAGACTTAGATACAGAAAGACTTGATTTCAAATTAAGCCTCAGATACTTACTAACTCCATGAGCCTGGGCAAGTCACTTAACTTCTCTAAGCCTCAGTTTCCTCATCTATAAAAAGGGGATATAGACTAATTGATCTCTGAAGTCTCTACTATACCTCAAGGCTCACACACTTCCCCATTTCCTTTTCTGCCTGGAATATTGCTAATTGGCTGTGCCCTCTAAGCTAGCTTAAAAAGCTAGAAAACTCCGATCTGTACCCTAAAAAGTTGCTGCCATAGAGTGGTACACTAATTAAATTTCCTTTCAGTCTGATTCAGGGGTCAGTAACCTGTGGCCTTGAGGGCACATGTGGCCCTCTAGGTCCTCAAGTGTGGCGCTTTGACTGAATCCAAATTTCACAGAACAAATCCCCTTAAAAAAGATTTATTCTGTAAAACTTGGACTCAGTCAAAAGGCCACACCCGAGGACCTAGAGGGTCACATGTGGCTACCCCTGGTCTGGTTACTCCTGTTTTTGACATTCCCCCACCCTCAAGTCTTACAGATATGGAGGTGGATGAGATTCTCCCAGGTCTGCTGAGGAACCCAGACCCAGAAACGCCTGGAATACTTCTTAAGGGCAGGCACTGTCTTGCATTTCTTTCATATGTCAACAGGTTATAGACCTGTTGTGTTGTTCAGTCATTCAGTCTTGTGCAGTTCTTTGTGACCCTTTGTGGCAAAGATACTGGAGTGATTTACTATTTCCTTCTCTGGTGGATGGAGGCAAACAACGGAGGTCAAGTGACTTGCCCAGGATCACATAGCTAGTGAGTGTCCAAGGCAGGATTTGAACTCAGGTCTTCCTGACTCTATTCTCAGTGTTCTAGCCACTGAGCCAACCAGCTGCCTCCAACTATAATGTAAACAGGTGTATCATTTTATCAATTCATTTGTTCAAACTTTATCTTGAAGTTTTTCCTCCAGGACTCAACTTGCGTGGGAGAGAGCTGCTTTGTGTTAGATTTTCGTTTTCTCTCACTTTTTTCCTGAGCTATATGATTCCTGCTATTTTCACACCATCTCTTGGAATGCTATGGGACCTTAGAGATAATCTAATCCAAACCCCTCATTTTACAGATAGAGAGGAAAAATGACTTGCCCCAGGTCATACAGATATGCCCTGAGTACTTCATAATATTCATACTAATCTTCATAATCTTTAATAACATCAGTGTCTGACCAAGGTTTTCTCACTTTATGGAAAGAAAAATTGAGTCTAAGAGTAATTAGATGACTTCTCCAAAATCACAAAGCTTATTAATAGTACAGTCAGGATAAAAATTCAAGTCTCCAGAATTTGACTGCATTGGTCTTTCTGCTTCCTTATAGTACCATAATTTCAATTGAATAATAATAATGATGATGGTAACAACTGATCTCTCTCTCTCTCTCTCTCTCTCTCTCTCTCTCTCTCTCTCTCTCTCTCCTCTCTCTCTCTTTCTCTCTCTTTCTCTCTCTCTCTTTCTCTCTCTCTCTCTCTGTCTATCTATCTATCTATCTATCTATCTACCTATCTATCTATCTACACACACACACACACACACACACACACACGCTTTTCAAGTTTGCAAAATACCTTATACAAAATATCTTATTTGAGCCTCACTACAAGCTAGGAGGTAAATATTCCTGTATCAAGAGAATAGTAAAAGTATCTTTCCGTGGTGCTCTGGTGGCATTATATGTTTTGAATTTTTCTCTAGGAGAAATTTTCCTCTTGTTACTTATAAGATAGCAGATAATTTTGGGTACAAATATACCCCACCCCATTGTTTTCCTCCTCCTTGGCCCACAAGATAATGATTCTTTTTTCAGTTTTAAAATTCACATTTATAGTCTTTGCATTTGAGTATGTTCTATATTTATTCTTTCTCTCCTTCACAAACATTTAGTTAGCCTCAGAATTTTTCTCAGTCTTTAAAGGAAAACCAGCTTCCCTGAAATTATCCCGTCATTCATCCTTCAGTCTCACTCCCCCAGATGCCCTAAGCAAATGTTCTTATAACAGAAACTAACATCTCAAAGTGGCTGCTAAAAACTTATTTTTTCCTAGAGCTGAGTGAAAAGAAAAGAAATTCTAAAGGAAAACTACCTAATTTTACAGCTGGAAGGAGTTATATCCTAGAGGCCCCAGAGAGGGATGAAATCTCCTCAATGACAGTGAGCCTACATACTTTATTGTTTCCATGTATTTGTAAAAAATTCAAGCAAAGGGGGAAGATGGTGGAGCAGGTCAGAAAATTCCAAACTCAAGATTTTTCCCCACAAAAGAGATGAAATAGTGCCTCAGGGCAAATATTGAGCAGTAAAAATAAATAAGAGTAGGGGCAGAACAGGGTCCTCCTGGAACAATCTGAGACAGTCTGAAGAAAAGTCCCAGGATGAGGTTTGGTTCCTGTGAAGAGTAAATTCCTCCAGGCTAAGGTCCACTTAAATATCAAGCCCAAAGCCCTGGAGTTAGTCGGATTGGGAGGCTGACTCAGCCCCAGCAGGAGGAACTTTTACTCCTGGGCCAGTGACGGGAGTTGGACGTCTGAGCCAGGGAAGATTGAGGGAACCTCTGTTGACAAGGAATGCCAGACCCAGCTGCACTTCGGAGACTTGGTAGGAGTCAGAAAGAACCAGCAGTGGGGCAAGGATACTTTGTTTTCATGTTTGTGCATATCTCTTATTTCCTATCCCTTCTAACTCCTCTACTTTACTGCTATACTCTACCTTGCCCTCCTATTACTTAACCTAGTCCTCCTCCAAGGGATCCCTCCCTTATCTTCCCATTCCCTAAAATCTAAACACCTTTCTATACCCCCCATTTGACATATTCTCTCAGTCTCCCCTCCAAAGACCCCTCCCTTATCCTCCCATCCCATCAATCTAAACACCCTTCAATACCCTTCCTTTAATCTGTGTATTCCTGGGACAGTGAGGGGAGTTGGGTGTCTGAGCAGGGAAGATTGGGCACTTTCAGGAGGCTGGAGGTCTTGGTTCCAGTTACAGGCCAGGTGGGAGAACTAAAGGAGGCTATAAGCCTCCATAGCCCAGGACTAGAGGTGATTATAAAAAATTGGCTACTAAAAATTTAAAAAAATGCACAGGCAAAGAGAAAGAATCCAACCATAGAGAGTTACTATGGGAATAGAAGACCAAAGTTCATCTTCAGAACAGGGTACTGAAGCAAAGAAACCTTCTACTCCAAAGAGTAACATTAAATGGTCACATGTGCATAAAGAATTCATTTCTGGCACAAACATGAAAACAAAAATCAGAAGTAGAATTTGTTAGGAGATGTATAAATCTATATATGTATGTAAGTATATATGTATGTGTATATATGTATCTATATAGCTATATCTACATATAAACATATCTGTGCTTAATTATAGCATTCTGGGTAAGGGAGGAAGAGGGAAAAAGAACAAAATAAAAAGTGCACAGCAGAGAACAAAAGAACTAACAAGGAAGCAAAGAAAAGATGGACAGCTCTCAACACAACACGTAGTATTTATTATATAGGCTTTTTTGAAATGGAAAATTGAAATGGAAATTTATTACTCTATATTTTGAATCTTCTCTTAGGTTTTGCTGTGCACATGACATACTTTTTTCTCATTTTGTATTTAAGTTTCAATATTTATGTTCATGTTTCTTTTTTATTGTATATTTGTTTCAATAATAAAAAGCAAAAAATATGCAAGCAAAGTTTTTTTTTTGTACAGATGTACATAAGGTAAGGAATTATATGGTACAGCTTATAGAGAATATAGGTTCTTGTCTACCCCGTGGCAAGGGGAATGTTTGGCTTTATCTTAGTCAAATCCATTATCCTGTATGTCTCAAGGAGAAGCCCTGGGAAGTTTGAATTCCTTGCCCAGTTGGCCTCACTTGGAGATACCATAAAGCACAGATTATTAAAATGTTGAAAAGTTGATAGCTGCATCTTAATACAATTGGTTTCCTTTATAATCCTATGCATTTAATAATAATAATAAAATAACATCTGTCACTTTTAGATTTGCAAAGTACTTTTATGTTATAACTTTTGATTTTATTCACTTAAAAATTATTCTGAAAAGGAGTCCATAGGCTTCACCATGATGTCAAAGATGTTGAAAAAGTCATGTTTTTTTAATACAAAATATCTTATTTGAGCCTCATACAATGTGGGAGGTAAATACACATGTATAAAGAGATCAATAAGAGTATCTTTCCATGGTGCTCCAGAGACATCATATGTTCCAATTATTTTCTGGAAAAAGTGAAGAACTCTTGCAATAGAAGGCATGAAAAAGTAAGTGGAGATTATGGTGCCTAGATGCTAAATCTGGAGGCAATACTTGTACAATTGTAAAGTTTATCACTTAGGTGTTTGGGAAAATAGGTGTGCAAGACTGCCGCTTTGACTCAGTTTGGGAAAGGGAATGGAAAATAAGAAAGAAGGTGTATTTCTTTTTATCTTGGGGGTAATTATAGATTCAGAATTTGAAGGGACCTCAGAAGCCATCCAGTCCAATCCCTTTTTTTGTAGATCAGGAAAGTGAGGCATAAGGAGGTTAGGTGATATGTCCAAGGTCATACAGGTAATAAATACCAGGGCTGAGATTTGAACCCAGTCCTCTGATTCCAGAGCCAGTGTTCTGATTTGCCATACCACACTGCCTGCTCACCTTCTGTAAGGCCAGAGGTTGAAAGAGCTATAGTACAAAGTCAAAACCAGGGTATGACATTGTGTTATAGCAGGATATAGGGATGCTGCATCTCTGGTCAAGCTAAGGAAACTGTGAAGTGTCTGCAATACTGCAGATCTGGTCTTTGAGTAGGACACTACCAAGAGATCAACAGAAAAACATACCAGCACCACCTACTGGGAGTTTGTAAGAAGCCGAAGAAAGAATATTGACAGGCATCTCAGGTTAAGAGCAACAAGGGATAAAGGATGTCATCTGATGGATGTTACAAGCAGGGCAGTGGTCCTCAGGACAGTGGAAGAACAGTGGACCCTGATGTTTGCTTGGAATCACAGAGAACTACAGTAAGACTGATGAACCATGATACATAGATGCCCCAAAGGCCCATGGAAGGGAATGATGATAACGAGTGATTATGGCTATCCCAGCTAGGTCTGTGGAAAATCTCAGTAGGAGACATATATTAAATATCCATGTTAGAGATAACATATTTTTAAAGCCTTATGTAGGTCATGACCATGATTAAATTCATACATGGAGAATTGTTTATAGGTAGGTATTGTTATTTTTACAAGCTCCATCATGAACTCTATTTGGTTTTTTTTACTTATAAATAAACATATACAGTTTTTGAGCCTTGTAAATTTGTTGCTTTTAAAGGGAGGTTGGTGATGACAGGCAGGATTGTGTTTGATAAAAGAGATTCTCAGATGGTCTCTGTGATGGGAAAATAAATCTCTCAATGGATATTCAGGCCTTTCATGTAATGTGAGACCCTCTAACACAAAAGTTATAGTTGTAGTAATATAGCAAAGCATTGTGATTGTACTTCAATTAAGTTCTATAAGTACTTATTAAGCATATATGACAAGGGAGCATATTTGGGAGCTTGGGATAGAAAGATTAAAAATAACAGTGCCTGATATGCTCTAGGAGCTTATATTACTGGGGAAATAAATAACATCTATATATAGGTTAGGATGAGCTAAGACAGAATATGGGGGAAGGTAGGTGGTACAGTGGATAGAATGCCACACCTAGAGTCAGGACGACTCCTCTTCCTGATTTCAAATCTGGTCTCAGACACCTATTAGCTTGTGACTCTGGGAATGTCATTTAAACCTGTTTATCTCAGTTTGCTCATCTGTAAAATGAGCTGAAGAAGGAAATGGCATACCACTCTAGTATCTTTGCCAAGAATACCCAAAAAGAATATCCAAGAAATACACAAAGAGTCAGGCATGACTGAAAATGACCAAGACAGTAAGCTAGAATGTTACAGAACAAAGGGAATACTTTGACAAATTGCTATAAGTAAATCTGAGGAGGAAAATAATACTTATGGCTAGGGGTAGGGAAATGTTTCATAACACAGATGGCAATGAAGGAAGAGAAAAGGAAGTTAGTAGATGAAGAGGAAGAAGAAGTGCATTCTGGACATTGAAGATGATTTGTACCAATGGGTGGAAATGGGAGATTGTATGTTGAATTTTGAAAAGAACTAATAATTTAATTTGACTGGAACATAATATTTATGATATGAAGAAATATGATATAAGAGCACAACGGTAAATGAGACTCAGATTTGAGGGAAGGGTCATGATAACAATAATAAATAATAACACTTGAAGATTTGCAAAGTCATATTAGATCATTCGATCTTAAACTCCAAGCTTAGGAGCTTTTATTTTATGCCATTGGCAACAGGAGGTCATTCATGAGTTGGAGCTATCACATGGCTAGATATGAGCACTAGACATATTATTTTGGCAGCTGTAACAAGGATGAATTTGCAGGGATATATGTGAGGCTATTCCAATAGGTAGCAGCTAAGCAAATAGAAAGGAATAAATATGAGAGATATGCACAAGTAGAACTTCTCAGATTGGGAAACTGAGTCACTATTGAAAGATGGAAGGAAATGTCAAAGATGGTTCTGTATTTTTAAGCCTTCCTGTAATAATGAGATAAGTAGTACAGAGAATAGAGTGCTTGAATTGATAGAGGTAACTCCTCAATGGAAGTTCCTACATCAATGAAATCACAGTTTGGGTAAAAAAAAATCTCAGAGTTAGTGTGAGGAAAGCGCTTTACAAAATGCTATAAATGTGTGAACTATTATTTCCTTCTTTTTACCTTGCCTCATTCTTTAAAAATCTAATTAAAATCCCACCGCTGCTTTGAAGCCCATCACTGTTTCTCCCAGTTGATAAAAACCCTTCCTCCCCACCCCCGACCTTACAAAGCACTTTGTTTTGCCTCATCTCTTATGCATTTATCATATCTAATATTGTATTTTGACTGTGTCATGTCTTTGTACTTCCCGTAGCCATGACCTTGATGAGTGCACAGATGTGGGGCACTTTAGCAATCCTAACCCTACTGGCAGGTCAGGTCCCCAGAGCTGAGCTACTGCTTTACCTCCCCTCAGAATTCTAGGAATAACTCAAATGGGCTGGAGAAATATTTTCTTTAGAACTTTTTCCCCCCAGTATTCATTCACTCCCACTGGTATAATTCCCCCACTGTGGGTATCAGTTGATATCAATTAGTCGGTCATACTTAGTTACCTTTTAGAAAGAATATTTACTAAGAACAGTTGATTAAGAAAAATTTCTGTGACATTTTTCTCCCAGTACATGTGGAGTCTAGGAGAAGACAGGTTTAAGCTTAGAGCATACATAGCAAAAGGGGTAGCTCATAACTCCTGAAAATCCTTTTTCTGGAGTCCTCAAGACGTTCTTTTGAGGTATGGGGTAGCTTTTAGGTTGTAGAATATTCTCAGTTAACTTGAGTGGAGTGTAGTAATTTAGTTAAATGACTCAGCTGTTCCTCTCTTCCATATGTGAGTCAGTCAATAAGCAGTTTATTAAGTAGCTATTATGTTCCCAGTACTAACTGCTAAATTCCGAGGATGCAGAGAAAGGTAAAAGATAGTCCCTTCTTTCAAATGTGAGGTCCAAAATTATCCAATCTGCAAGAAAAACCACTGAGGCAGAGCTCTGAGCCAATAACCATTTCTTAAGGGACCAGACCCCTTCAATGAATGGGATCTCAGACCTTCCTCACAATCTGAGATGCCCCCTGTCTTCAGGGCAATAGTTTTATAGTGCTTAATACCAAGAAACTCAGAAAAGGCAAAGTAAAATGCAGAGTCTTACTGGTTGCTAGACTTTGCTTTTGACCCTCCAGGAGGACCAGAAATGATGCATCAGCATAGGTGGTCTCAGGATGAACAAGGCAAGGATCACCTCTGCTGACTAAGTGGTTATAAGATGGTCCATTCCTCATGTTGGGGAAGAGAGGGTGATTTGGAGGTGCAAAAATAAGTTAGAGGACTTTCCATATCATGTCAAGATATCCCACCCATGCTAAGGTTGGTCATCAGCATTTTTTCGGTTTGGTAAGTGAACTTAGTAAATACGTGGTGAACAGCGAACTTATAGGTTTTAAAGTTTGAGGCCTACTGTAAGAAAGAATCTATCTTATCTAATTATCCCTATAGATATATGCAAAATATGCACTAATATATGTTACTCTTGTACTATTGTTAGGTGACTAAACTGATTAAATGCAAGTTACCAGATGAGTAGATCAGTAATGACTGCCAATAATCATAACCCTTGATTAATACTAATTGGAATAAAATAGGTATGCAATAACTCATTCTCTCACAAAGAGCTCACAGACTCACATGGGAGACAACAGAAAAGCAACTATAAGATAGCAACTAGAGCAGATGTTGGTTGCAGCTACAGAGAGAGCAAATTAAAGCAACTAGAGATAAACGTGCCTAGCACAGCACTTTGTCATAGTTGGGGGGCAGCCCGGATTCTCCCCAGCTACCCTCATGATGTCAGAAGGTAAGTAAGACCTAAAACATATTGGAAAGCTCTCAATATGGCACATTTTTGGGAGAGTGGTACAGAATGACCAAACATGGGTGGGTTATTAACCCTAAATCTACATGGTTGGCTGGATCTCCCATATCCAAGAGATCTAAGAGAGTCTATATGAATATTTGAGAGAATATTCTTCTTGTTTTCTTTATGAAACTTGAAATGGTTGGGCATTCCTTCTTTCATGAAACATTCCTCCCTTGACTTATATGGCAGTATTTGAATTCTCTTACCTTTCTGCCTGCTTCTTCCCTGATTCTTTTGCCCTAAATGTGGGTGTCCCACAAGATTTAGTTTTCAGGCTCCTGTGCTCTTCACTCTACATATTTCCTTCTTTTCCATGGCTTCAGCTACCACACTTATGCAGGGGATAGAGATAAAGACTGGACCTGCAATTTCACTGATATAGGAACTTCCTCCTCTAACACAGGTTATTAGCTTCTCTACTTGAATTCATTTCTTGTCTCAGAGGGTTGCCTAGGGCATTGAGAGGTTAAGTGATTTATCCAGGATCATACAGCCAGGATGGATGATAGTTGAGGCATGAGCTCAGGTCTTTTAGGTTTCTAGGATGATTTTCTATCCACTCTGCCTTAGGAAATGATTCCCAGATTTATACTTTTTGTTCTAAATTCTGTCTTCCATCTCCAACTGCTTTTTTTTCTTTTTAAAAATTATTTCCTTTTTCATTAATGGAATAAAACAAGCATTTCTATAACATAGTACAATAAAAAGATGATTGCACATGAAACTCAAAATCTGCTACGTACAACTTACTATTCCTTTCAAATATGCAACAAAATTATCATTCCACCAACAATGAATTAGTGTCCCAATTTTTCCACATCCTCTCCAGCATTTGTCACTTTCCCTTTCCTCTAAAATCCCCAGATTTTAGCCAATCTGATAGGTGTAAAATGATATATTAAGGTGGTTTGAATTTGCATTTCTCTAATCAATAATGATTTAGAACACTTTTTCATGACTATAAATTGTTTTGGTTTCTTTATTGTAAAACTGCCTGTTCATATCCTTTGACCATTTCTTACCTTTTGGATATTTGTCACCATGACCATGAAGTTTGACTTGTCTGAAATTAAGCTCATCATCTTCCATAAACCAGATCCCTTTTATCTGACTTTCATATTTCTCTTGGTAGTATCATCAGTCTTTCCATGACACACATTAAGAAACTAGGTTAGGTAGGGGTCATTTTTGATTCCCTTTTTTTCCCCTTTATGCTCTTAATCACCAAATCAACGAGTCCTGGAGAAAATTTCTTTTATTCTCTTTTGTATCTATCCCTTCCTTTCCATTCCCATGGCCACATCCCTTGTCTAAGCCTTAACTTATCACTGCATGTTAGGACAATAATGTCAGTGCCTTAATTTCTCACAGACTCTTCTCAGTCCTACTTGAACACTCTTGACAGATTCATCTTTCTAAACCTCTGATATGGTTGTGTTTCCTCATGCAAAACAAAACAAAACAAAATTCAATAATGTCCTGCTGCAGGGAATTTTATGTCCTTATAGCAGGGAATTTTAACCACATACATAGACATGAACACAGTCATGCAAATATATATATCTAGACATATATGTATGCATGCACACACATATGTGTGTATGTGCATACATACATATATACATATATATATATATATACACATACACAAAAACTAGTCATATATATGGAATCCTGATCCAACAGCAAAGTTTTAGTGATTTTATTTGTATATACCTGCCACATGGTGATAAAACAACATTGACCCTAGTTCCTTGTCAATGATCTCTGTTGCTTGGGAATTAGCAATGCTGATACATAAGAGCAACAGAAACATTGACAATAGGTCTGGGCAGGTGATTTCATTGGTCTGGGTTGCTCCCAGTTAGGAAGACACAGATCAACAGCTAGACTACTGTCCTATACCTTTGTTTGCCTTAGTTTCCTCAAGTGTAAAATGGGAATGATAAAAGCTCCTATCTTCTAAGGTTGTTGTTAGGCCCTAATGAGATAATATTAGTAAAGAGCTTAGCATAGCGCCTTGGACATAGTAGGTGCTTAACAAATGATTATTTCCTTCCTTCCTTATTTTAAAAGGTAGAGGTAAGGAGAGAAAGCATTCCAGGCATGAGAGACAATCTATACAAAGGGGTAGAAACTGGAAAAAATGTGTACAGGGGATAGAAAATAGACCAGTGGTTCTCAAACTTTTAAAAAAAATCTTATTGTGTTGATTTCTCCTTTTCAGTGAGGAATTGGGGCACATTAACAGGGCCTGGGGGATAGGATGATGGGAGACTCCAGAATGTGCATGTAGTTGCTATTGTAAGCTGATTTTACAATTCACCAGCACACCTAGCCAGAAATGGGAGCATACTCTTTGAGAACTTTCAAAATAGGCTCATCAAGTGATGGGAATTGTTTGGTTATTATGAAAAAAAAAAGAGAAAATTCATTTATCACACTCTAAGTGCCATACTGTGCTAAGTGCTAGGTACACAAATCATAAAGCTAACTAGCCTTGTTTGTGAGGAGTTTACATCCTAATCAGGGATAATAATACATAAAACAACTGTAGAGCAGAAAGAAAGGTCCAGAAGCCCTAAAGGTACAATGATAGGGGTATGGTAAGAGCCAGGGGTATTTTGAGCCAACTAAGCTGCTCAATGGATAAAGGGCTGGGCCTGAAGTTAGGAGGTTCAAGTCTAGCCTTAGACTAGCTGGATAAGAGTAAGATAACTGTTGGGGATCTGGCAGGCGTAGGTAGGACAGATAGTAAGGCCTCGACTTCCTTAGGAGGAAGTGACAGAGCAGATGGTAATGCCTAGTAATTCTCTGTCTTACTGGAAGGAATAGTTTATGACATCCATATCATTCAAGAAATGTGAGTAGTCAAGCAGTCTGGATGGGGTCTGGGTGCTTAGGGACAGGGAATGGAACAAGGTGGGAGTTTCTTTTCATTTTATTTTGCTTCTTAAAAAGAAGCATTATCATCATAATAATACTTCATGTTTCTATGTTGTTTAAAGGCTTGAAAAGCACTTTACATGTGTTATCCCACTGATTCCTAACCCCAACTCTGTGAGGTAGGTGCTGTTACTATCTCCATTTTATAGATAAGAAACCTGAGGTTCTGGGTGATTCCGTGACTCGCCCAGAGTCGGATAACTAGCACATTATCAGAGGTGGAATTAAACCTAGATCTTTCTGACTTCAAATCCAATGCTTTATCCACTATACCAGACCAAGTGTGGGCCAGATTATGTTTTCCACTTCTTTCTGACACCAATCCAGTACAGTGTCTTGTATGTAATAAGCATTCAGTAGATTTTTAAATTATTGATGATTGAGAAAAACTCTTGAACTAATTGGAAAAAAATCACTTTTTATCAGTTATAGAATATTTCTGAATGTATAAAACATCCTGAAGCAAATATCAGCTTCTAGCAATTTGTCAGTATCAGCAAAATATGCCCCTGGTTTTTAAATTCCCAAGAATATACTTGAGCTATAGACCAGTCATCTGGCAAACCCAAAATAACACAATATACAATTTTGAATCTCCCCAAACTCCTCTCCTGTTTGAAGCTACAGAGTTAAAGCACATTCTTTATACATGGTTGGGGACAACAATACTGAGTTGGAGCCCAGTTCAGACAGTATTGAGATCTGTAATAAGATTTCTGCTGGAGTAGTTGACAGATTCTTCTGATCTTGCACTTAGCAGCAACAAATTATGCCAAAATACTTCTGCACAGCTGTGTTATTTACAGAAAAGGGGACATCACCCTTAAAGTTCATAAAGTATCTCAAACTAATTATGTTCAAATTTTTACAAATTCACCCTTCATTTTTAAAGGCAAGTAACTAATAAGACTAATAATAAAAATAACTAGCATTTATGTAGTTTGCAAAGTGCCTTGCAGATATTCATCCTCATAAGGATGCTGGGAAATGAATGCTATCATTATTCCCATTTTACAGATGAGAACACTGAGGCAGACCCTAGTTAAACATCTCGCTCAGGGTTATATAGCTAGCAAGCATCTGAAACTGGATTTGAATTCAGATTTTCTTTTTGTAAAATTTATTTATTTTTAGCTTTCAACATTTATTTCCACAAGATTTTGTGTTCCAAATTTTCACCCCATCTCACCCCTCCTCCCACCCCAAGATGGCATGCATTCTGAATATCCCTTCCCCTAGTCTGCCTTCCCTTCTATGCCTCCCCCCTTCTACTCTCCCGTAGGGCAGGATAGATTTCTGTACCCCATACCCTGTATTTCTTATTTCCCAGTTGCATGTGAAAACATTTCTTTTCAACATTGTTTTTAAAACTTTAGGTTTCAAATCTTCTCCCTTCCTCCCTCCCCACTCACCCTCATTGAAAAGGCAAGCAACTCAATATAGGTTATACATGTGCAGTTATGCAAAAAACTTCCATAGTAGTCAAGTTGTGAAAAACTAACTCTATTTCCCTTAATCCTATCCTGCCCCCCCATTTATTCTATTCTTTCTTTTGACCCTGTCCCTCCTCAGAAATGTTTGCTTCTGATTACCCCTTTCCCAATCTGCCCTCCTCTCTATCATCCCCTGCTCTCTTGTCCCTTCTCCCCCTATTTTCCTGTAGGGTAAGACAGATTTCCATACCCAATTGAATGTGTGTATATTATCCCTCTTAAGCCAAATCCTATGAGAATAAGATTCACTCATTCCTCTCACCTTCCCTGTTTCCCCTCCACTGTAAGAGCTTTTCTTTTCTGTTTTTTTTGTGAGATAATTTACCATTCTACCTCTCCCTTTCTTCTCCAATATAATCCTCTCTCACCCTTAATTTTATTCTCCAGATATGACCCCTTAATCTTCAACTCACCCTGTGCCCTCTTCTATCTATATCTATCTATATCTATATATACATACACACACATATAATTTTTTCCTCAACTACCCTAATACTGACAAAGGTCTTATGAGTTATAAATATCATCTTTCCATGCAGGAATGTAAACAGTTCAACCTTAATAAGTCTCTTATGATTTCTCTTTCCTGTTTACCTCTTCATGTTCCACTTGAGTCTTGTATTTGAAAGTCAAATTTTCTATTCAGCTCTGGTCTTTTCATCAAGAATGCTTGAAAGTCCTCTATTTCACTGAATGACCATTTTTTCCCCTGAAGGATTATACTCAGTTTTGCTGGGTAGGTGATTCTTGGTTGTACTCCTATCTCCTTTGTTCTCCAGAATATTATATTCCATGCCCTGTGGTCCTTTAATGTAGAAGCTGCTAAATCTTGTGTTATCCTGATTGTGTTTCCACAATACTTGAATTGTTTCTTTCTGGCTGCTTGTAATATTTTCTCCTTGACCTGGGAACTCTGGAATTTGGCTACAATATTCCTAGGAGTTTTCCTTTGGGGATCTCTTTCAGGAGGAGATCTGTGGATTCTTTCAATTTCTATTTTGCCCTCTGGTTCTAAATATCAGGGCAGTTTTCCTTGATAATTTCTTGAAAGATGATGTCTAGGCTCTTTTTTTGATCATGGCTTTCAGATAGTCCAATAATTTTTCAATTCTCTCTCCTGGATCTATTTTCCAGGTTAGTTGTTTTTCCAATGAGATATTTCACATTGTCTTCTATTTTTCATTCTTTTGGATTTGTTTTTTACAGTGTCTTGATTTCTCATAAAGTCACTAGCTTCCAATTGCTCTATTCTAATTTTTAAGGAAGTATTTTCTTCAGTAATCTTTTGGACTTCCTTTTCCATTTGGCCAATTTTGCTTTTTAGGGCATTCTTCTCCTCATTGGCTTTTTGGACCTCTTTTGCCATTTGGGTTAGGCTATTTTTTAAGGTGTTATTTTCTTCAGTATTTTTTTAGGTCTCCTTTAGCAAGCCGTTGACTTGTTTTTCATGATTTTCTTGTATCACTCTCATTTCTCTTCCCAGCTTTTCCTCTACTTCTCTTACTTGCTTCTCAAAATCCCTTTTGAGCTCTTCCAAGGCCTGGGACTGATTCATATTTTTCTTGGAGGCTTTGGATGTAGGAGCTTTGACTTTGTTGTCTTCTTCTGGTTGTATGTTTTGATCTTTGTTACCGAAAAAGATTCTATGGTCTGACACTTCTTGTGAGATTTGCTCATGATCCCAGCCAATTACTTGAGTTATAAACTCTTTATTAAGGTAGAAGTCTACTTCCACTGTGGAGAATGTACTGTCTTAAGCTTCAGGAGTTTGTACAGTTGTTTTCCCAGACACTTCTAGGGTCCTGTAAATTTTCAGTTCTTTCAAGGTGGTATGATCAAGGGTGAGGTGTTTACTCCTTTCCTGGACTGTGCTGTGGTCTATGAGTGACCACAAGCACTCT
This sequence comes from Phascolarctos cinereus, assembly GCF_003287225.1. Taxonomy (NCBI): domain Eukaryota; kingdom Metazoa; phylum Chordata; class Mammalia; order Diprotodontia; family Phascolarctidae; genus Phascolarctos; species Phascolarctos cinereus. The sequence goes on along the minus strand of NW_027556180.1, from coordinate 78,295,467 downwards.
TTTGTGTCTTGGAACTATGAGGAGAATTTCTTCTCCACTGCCAATACAAGCTCCACCACGCCAGTGCTCCTCCTTGCCCCAGGACTGCCACTCAGAACTGTGACCCAGATCCAAGCATGGGCAAAGCAAGAGGTTCCTGCCTCAGCACTGGCAAAGAGATCCTTGAAAACCTCTCTGATCAGTCACTCCATTCCCTCTCAGTCTGTTGGCCGTAAAGCTCTGAAGGCAGCCGCCACCCTGGGGCTGTGCTCAGGAACTGGGACTGAGACATAGCTTCTCTCTCCCCCACCGCAGAAACAGACCTTTCCCACTGACCTTCTAAGTTGTCTTTAGTGTTCATGGGTTTAGAGGTCTGGAAACCACCACAGCTGCCTATGATTCAGTCCTCTGAGGCCTGCTCCAGGTTTGCCGCGGTCTGTGTGTCCATGCGGAACTTCGCTCCTCTTCCAGCCCCGCGTGATATACCTTTCTGATCAACCATCCAGGTTGTCTTGGGCTGGAAATTAATTTCACTCTGTCTTTTTGTGGGTTCTGCTGCTTTAGAATTTGTTTAGAGCCATTTTTTAATAGGTATTTGGAGGGATTCAGGGAGAGCTCAAGTAAGTCACTGCTTTTACTCTGCCATCTAGGCTCTGCCCCCAGAAGGAGGAATTTAGATTTTCTTGACTCAGGGTCCAGCCCTCTGTGCACTATGACAACACCTAGCTGTCTAGACTAGATTAGAATTCCCTATGCACAGAAACATTTGATTTATTACTTTTTTTGTGTAATAACAAAGGAAAGAGAACTTTTATAAATCAAAGTTGTTAGAAATTATAGACTGGGCAGTTGGAATTGGTTGGGTTCTGGATTTGTTACTAGTTCTACGATCTTAAAGAAATTATTTCACCTTTCTGGTCCTCAGTTTCCTCAACTGTGGAATGAGAGAGTTGTGTGACATACATACTCAGAGCCTTTCTGATGAAATATTCCATAATGCTGTTTACCTTAAATCACTTATGATGCTGCAACCACACACACACACACAAATTTCTGTAATTGATGTCAAAGCAGTGCTGCTGCTTCTTCCTTGTTCTGAAGTCATTGGTTTCTAAAGATATTGATATTTGAAATTTCAATTCTAAAGAACTCAAAAAAGCCTGTTCTACCAATGCCCAAAGTTCATCCTTAAGTGTTCCTTTCATTTAACCTGTTTCTTTCAATGATTAATTCTTGTATGACTGTCAGTCAGCAGACACAAAGAGTTTGATGAATTCAGGAAGACAAGTAGATTGAGTAAAAGAAGCTGGATTTCATTGACATGATTTCAAATAAATAGTTCAGTTGTGTTTTGTACTTATCTACCAGTTGTTTTGGTATATGGAGATAAAATTTTAGTGGACCACAAAAGGTTCAGTCCAATGTAGTTACTTTCACTAATGGTAGAAATGAATAAAGTGACCAATTTAAAACAAGCAAATGAGATTATGACAAACAAGGGCAGCTCTGTCTCTAGTCAAGGTGACTAAGAAATTTGTTTCCTTTTGTTCATGTGGAAGGGTCATGGCTAGAGCTCAGAAGTTGGTAGTGGAAAATTTATGGAAATTTGTTGTATAGAAACCAACCATTCTGCCTTGGGTTATCTAATTAGAATGAATGAATAAAAAGTGAATTGTTATTCAGGGCAACATTTTTATAGGCACTGTGCCATGATTTACATTTTCTTACATAATAATTGTAAATGTGTTACAATTTATTTTAAATTTCACTCAAGCTTACAGAAACCAAAGGGCACAAGACACAATGCCAATAAACAAATTAATTAATAAGGGTGCCACTAGATGGCTGTCTTTGCAAGCAGCAATACCTACAGATTTGCTGCAATCCATTTGGAAAGTAAATTATTTGTGTTAAGTATCATCAGAGACAGCTCTGACAGATTTCTAAAAGCACATTTGGAGAATGGGGTGCTCAGTAATCCAGAAATCGTTAATGTATTTCAACCAGCTACTCATGGGGAAACCACCTATCCCAAGTGTTATCTTTGACACCAGAAATTCAGAACTACCTGAAAGACAAAAATTCCCTCCTGTTTCTTGTATCAACTGCACATGAGATGAAATAGATTCAGAAAGAAAACCATCTGTGTACTAAAAGTTTAATCTCCAATTATTCATTCCCCCTACCCCCCAGTTGTTTCTTTGATATAGAAGACTAGATGGGTTTGATAAGAATGGATTCTGCAAAGGAAGAAAGCAAGCCTTCCATTTGGTGTGCCAGTAAATTATAATGAAATCTTGAGGTAACTGCAGATTTTGAGACACCATCATTTTATTTCCACAAATTCAATTTGTCTATTTTCTTAAAAGGACGAATTATTTATTTTTTGTCTTCACATCTCTGAGCATTGAACACAGTGGCTGGCACCGAGTAGGTATTTAATAAATATTTGTTAAATTCAGTTAGCACACCCTTCATAGTAACAACCAATCAGTAAGTATGTATTAGTTGTACTCTTCGCTGTTCTGGACAATGTGTGTGGGAGGATACAAAAGCATACGGCATTTTCAAACCATCTCATTTTACAGATGAAGAAATAGAGTTGCTGAGACTCTTGCCTGATGTGACAAGTATAAGAGGAGCAATATTTGAACCCAGATCTTCTGACTCCAAGTATAGTATTCATGAAGTATATATGCCATACCATGGTCCTCACTATACATACATCTCTCCTCAGTATATTACATTGCTTCTTGGCAGTAAAATGATCACAGTGGTGAATCAGAAACAATACTTGAGCAGTGGTGCAAAGGATGAATTATCTTAAAATTGCATTTGGATTCTCAGTGCCTAGAACAGCACCTGGCATATAGTAAGTGCTTAATAAGTGCTTTTTGGTTGATTAACTAATTGAGATATAAGAAGTGATGAGATCCTGAACCTGGGGGATTGCATTGGAAATAGAAAGAGGAAGATGAAAGACATATATTGGAGATAGAATCAATATGATATATCATTTGTGGGAGGAGTCAATGATGACTCTACCTTGGGCAATACCCGTATTTAAGGATGAGGATAATCCTGGATCACCTATGGACACAAAGGAAAGAATATTCATAGAGGCAGGAGAATAAACATGAGAGTGCAATGTGAGGGGAACTAAGGGAGAAGAGAGCATCTGGAAGGAAGGGGTGGACAATGGTGACGTGCTTCAGATGAGTCAAGGGAAACAAGGATGGAAAAAGAGAACTTGGATTTTGCCATAAGGATGTCATTAATGACCTTAGACAGAACTATTTTTGTAGACTAGTGAGAGTCAGAAGCCAGAGAAGTGGGGTAAGGATACAAAGACAAGGGGAGAGAGAGAGAGAGAGAGAGAGAGAGAGAGAGAGAGAGAGAGAGAGAGAGAGAGAGAGAGAGAGAGAGAGAGAGAGAGAGAGAAGAGAGAACACCTAAGAAATATATTTGTGGTAAATTGTGTAATGTAGAATCTTGGTACTGCTAAAGTTCAAATAGGAAGGACATCAAAGAGAAAACCATTGAGGAAGCGTTTGAGATGCAGATTGACTTGAGCAAGGTCTTGATAAGAAAGGGCAGGTTTTGGATAACAGTAACCTCCCATAACCTGAAGATAAATTCTAGTGAAAAACAAGACAGGGAGCTTTCAGGAAAGATGTTACATAAATACTAGTTGTTATTAAGGTCATTGTAATTTTCAAGATTGGAATACTTTTGCACATGTCCTTGTCATTGTGCATGGAAATGTTTGTGTTTGTTGATGAATATTAAGTTCACAATAAAAAATAAAACTCAATTTAACCAATCAGTGAACTCAGCAGAATCTGGTATGATCTACATCTTTTAGTCAATTTAAAGAACTCTCTTTTAAGAAGCAGGTAATGAAAAGACCCCACAGATGAGAAGCATATCTGAATTTTAAAACTAATGCTACTTTCACATACATTAGAAACAAAAAGGCTGAGTTGTGCCTGAGAAATCAAATTTGGTCAAAGGAACTCACCTGTCAGATAAAGAGCATGAGAAGTGGCAAAATAATATGACAATAATGAGGATTATGATAACATGCACACATATTTACATTGCTTGCTAAGTGCCAGACCAGATACTGTGCTAAGAATTTTTCAATTATTATCTCATTCCATCCTCACAACAACCCTGGAATGTAGGTGCTATTATTATTCCCATTTTACAGATGAGGAAACTGAGGCTGAGAGAGGTTAAGTGACTTATCCAGGGTCATATAGCTAGTGAGGGACTGAGACCAGATTTGAACTTAGTCTTTCTGACTCCAGGCCAGATGCTCTTGCTCTAGCTAGATATGCATGGAACAATTCTGATCTGCTTACTTTAATTTTTAATTTTATTCTTACCCTTGCATCTTCACAAGAACTAAACTCTTCAATTAGTCAAGAGCCACCATAGACCAGGTCTGAGAGAATCTTCACTGGTCTCTCATCTCCAGTATAACTTGTCCTTTAGACACCTCTGTCTCAGGAGACATCACAAATGCATAATGGAACTTATTGAGCTTAAGTGCAGAATGAAAGCAACTGTAAAGCAGAAGCAAAAATACTGCATTGTGGAGAGGTCAGCTTCAATGGAAAATGCTACTGTGGATTCATTTTTTATTTTACTAAATTAATTTTCCAATGGGACATGTGCAATTACAATTATACTACCTATGAGCAAATCCACAGGCAACCTTAAAGCATTCCAATTTTCTACACAATGATAAAAAACAAGCTACTTGAGAAAAGTTACAAGGAAGCAGAAATTCAACATTATTCATCCTTTTGTTACTATGCAACTGATAACTCAGAATATGCTTAAAAACAGATAACCAGGAATTTAGGACTCCATCTCCTCCATTTGATGAATCCAGGAGAGTACTTTGACCTTCCTTCTCTCTTAATCATAATGTTTCTTTTTTTTGAGTTTTCCCCTCTCCTCCTTGTCTTGAGCTCTATTTCTATGCCTACTTCAATTACTCTTTTAGCTTGGGAAACTGTTGTGATAATGCTTTCAGATTCTAATGTCCAAGCCACACTAGAGTGTCAAAAAAGGGGGCCCGCTTGAGTGATTCTATTCTATCCCAAATGAGATAATGTGTATAAAAGTGCTTTGGAAATTTGGAAGGCTTCTCAAATTTGAAGCATCATTATCATCATTATTGTTATGATTACTGACTTTGTTGTGAGCACACAATGATATCATACATATAAGGTGTTTTGCCAACCTTAAAGTGCTATATAAACACCAGCTATCGTTATTGATATTGTTGGTGTAATTGTCATTTTCAAGACTTGGAGCTCTTCGGTGTATGCCCCTATTCTCCTTTGCGTATTGAAATGTTTATATTTGTTGATGATCATTAAGTTCACCCTAAAAAAAAAAACAAAATTCAGTTTTTAAAATGGTTAAGTAGAGCAGAATCTTATATAATCTATGTCTTTTAGTCAATTTGCAACAGTAAATATGTGTCCATTGTAGACTGTTGTTTGACCTCAATTTACATAGAGAAGAGTTTACATTTTGTAGAAATGGCAAAATAGGCATATAGGTTAATGGTAGCTAAGTCACCTTTTGCTGGTATTGCCAATCAGTCATTGGGAAGTCATCTGGGCTCCATCCCTAATTTGTTCACATCAGGGGAATGAGGAAAGCAGGTCTTATGCCAATGTCATAAGGAAGCAATTATATTTCTCTACCTGATACACTGTAGACATTCTTTTGTCTTTACTGTGGTGCAACTATAGATAGAAGTTCATTTTTGGGTGGTTATGCCCATCTGACCTACAGAAGAACTCTTCAGTTTCCCTCTGTATGCCTATCTACAAATGAATCAGAATCATGCCCAAATTCATATTCAAAAGGATTAAGGTTGTCAAGTGAATGCCACGAGAATTTAAGAGCTTATGATGTGACATTCACTTATATGTCTGTCTGTGAGACATGTAAGAGAGCAGTTTCCAAAGAACTAACAATGAGTATTAGACATGGGCAAAAGAGAAATGCATGGCAAGCGTGAAAAAGGTGCAACATACAACCATTGAAAAAAACTTTTTTTTTTTTTGAGATTAGGTCTCTATCTCATCTGGTATGGAAATACAGCATTCCCTGATTTACTTCTTATTGGCATGAGAGCCTTAAACTGTTTCATTTCTGACCTGGGTCAAGGTACCCCTCAGTAGGCAGATTGATGGGCCCCCTCCCACTATGTGTTCACCATAATGCTGCTAGATTTAATGAGGACACCTGATTGGCTTTAGACCACTGTGAGTACAAGCTGTCTCCGCCTAGCATAAGTTATGAGCAGGGAAATTCATTGTAGGAAGAGGACAGGAGCTGGTCATATGGCAAGGGCAAGGGATGATGGATGACCAGAATGAGTGCTCCTCCTGATGCCAGGAGAAATTGAGAATGGCCTTCGGCATATTGGGTGAACCCCCTCTGGTGAGTTTATGGGAGAACATGGACAGGAGTCCCCCAGGATGAGGAGACATGAATGGCTTGCCATCTGCATCATTGGAGGGTATATCCAAACTTATAAGACTTTATTTGAACATTTCCATATGTATTTGCTCCTTTGCATATTCACATGAACATTTGCATGTTTGAGTTTTGGGTTCAATCAATGAACTACTCATTATTAAACATCTACTATGTGATAGGCTATTCTAAGAGCTGGGGAGACAAAGGCCACAAAACAGCCCTTATTTTCAAATACCTTACAGTCTATGTACAAACAGGTATAAACAGGTTAAAGTAGCTATAATCAACAGAGGGAAGGAAGTAGCATTAAGGGTGATCAAGAAAGGCTTCTTGTAGAAGGTGGGATTTTAACCAGTCTTGAAAGAACTCACAAGGTAGAGATGAGGAGGGAGAGAACAGCCAGTGAAAATACAAGGACTTGTCTTGTACTAGGAACAGCAAGGAACAATGTCACTTGATTGTTCAGTGCATAGGTGGTGAGAGTAAGGAGTGAGAAGATGGGGGAGGTAGGAAAGGGTCGGATTATGGAGGATTTTATAAGACAAAGAGTGGATTTTATATTTGATCCTATCTAAAGCAAGAGGAAGCCTCTGGAATGATTAAATGGGGGGTAGAGTGGCAGTGACATGGCCAGACTTGTGTTTATATATTTTTTTTATTGTCGAGTCACTTTTCAATTGTGTCCAATTCTTCATGACCCCATTTGGGGCTTTCCTGGAAAAGATACTGAAGTGGTTTGGCATGTCCTTCTCCAGCTCATTTTACAGGTGAGGAAACTGATATGCTTTAGGAAGATCAATTTGACAGCTGAATGAAGGTAGGATCAGGATGGGGAAAGACGTGAGGTAGAGAGACCCACAAGCAGGATATTACAATAGTCCAGGTGTGAGGTGATGAGGGCCTGCATCAGAGTGCTGGCACTGTCAGAGGAGCAAATGGGACACATACAAGAGATACTACAAAGACAGAAATGGCAGGACTTGGCAATTCATTGGATATAGGGGGAGGGGGATGAGAGTGACATCCAGATTGCAAGCCTGGGTGCCTGGAAGGATGTTCATCACAAGCAAAAAGTAAAAGCATAACCAATAGGATAAAAATAATGTACAGGAATTTAAAGTTTGCAAAATAATTCCTTACAAAATCTCATAAAGTAGGTATAAAATATTATCTACACTGACTTTTTACAGATTAGGAAACCGACCTTCAGGGATATCATGTAACAGAATTGAAAGATTACACTTTTAAAGTCTACTAATGATCTAGTTGAATTTGAGTTTCCCTGATCATTTTCCAGTTTTCAGGGCTGAATTGTATTGATATATTTACTAATAGATCAGTATGCTGGTTCCTTCAAGGCCACTATGATACATTGACTGCAGTTGAAGCTTTAAGTTGAGCACAACCATAAGGGTTGGTGTGAGCCCAGCTTTGTTTCGGGGTGGAAATTTAGAGGATGTTGATGGTATTAGCAGTCTTTAAGCAATGTAGAAACAACTGAGCTTAGTACCTAATTGCCTAGAAAATTAACCGAAAGAGAAAGCTTTGAGATGACTAGTTGTTTCCTCTTACGGTGACAACAATCTTCCTAAGCTTCTTCCCCCACCCAAATGATTTTCCTTACAAGCAGAGACCTTGTTATATCCTGGGGTCTCTTTTTCTTTCTAAATTGAGCGCACTTAAAAAATACCACACATACAAACAAAAATTTAAAACTCTGGCAGCAACGAAGGGACAAAGTTCTTCTTGCCAAATTTAGTTTGAAAAAAAAGTTTAAAAGTTTTCAATTGAATTAGGAATGTTGTTTTTAGAAAATAATACAATCATTGATTTTTATGACTAAAGAAAGGATTTATTAAGCTCTGGAGACAAAGAGAAGGTTGAGGTAAGGACCAGGGAGGTCTTTCTTCCACCCAAAATTAGTGTCTTCAGTGAGAGTAATGTCTTAAGAGAGGAAATAAAAGGAATAATAGGGATTTGGCTGCAAATTTCCCTTTCATTTATTTTTAAAATAGAACTTTTTTTAGTCACTGAGGCTTCTAGTTGCATACTCAATGATTAAAAGACAGGAGGCATGAATAGAAATTCAAATGAGCAGCAGGAGGCAAATACCAAAATCAGTGCAACAAAACCACTTTCATGTTCAATGCCCTGAGGATGATTTGAGTTGTCAGAAGAAAACAGGAAGAGAGCTCAAGAGACAAGCATGTTCTTTCCATCTCTGGTCTCCCAATTCCTTGAATCATAGATGTCATGAAAGCTCAACAGATTTTATCTGTGAGCTCTTTATAAATTATCTTATATGTCATGTATGTTTGTCAACAGTGAAGAATAGAAGTCACCTGCCAATGATGCAGGGAGGTGATGATCATTTGATCAGACAGCTGTGTCATGGCTTAGTGGAGGTGAGCAGAATTGTGGGGATGAGTCACTGGAGCTATATACATTAGCTCAGTAGAAGAGGAAGGACCCAGCACTCCTAGTGCCTGGAGCACAGCCATAGCCAGACTTGGTGGAAGGTTGGGAGATGTTCAGTGAGCCAAGCATCCCTTTCCAGGTTCCTGGGTGGTCTCCATAGTAACCTTTCTCATTCCATAATCTCTTTTTTAATCACCCTTTAGCTTGTATCTGTGGAATTTTCCATCTGTCTGTCCTTTAACAAGGTTCAAGAATTTAATTTATTTCCCTGTTGTAGAATTTGTCACTGCTGTTGGGACTCAATCCCAGAAGTCAGTTACTATGGCTACTTTCTCTGTTCCCCAGGGTAATCCTTAGGGTGGTAGTGAGGCCATTCTAGCATACAATGAGGGGGAAATGAATGGACTAACAAAAACCCCTAATGTAATTGTGAGGCTGGAATTTGATTCAATTCCATTAAAAATATTTACTAAGGCCTATTATGTAGGCAGCATTTTGCTATATGTGAGGGATATAGTTCCCTCGAGGAACTAACTATTCCATTGCAATAAGGGAGTTACATGTACACACATTTTAAAATTCTAATATATGATAATGATTCAATTCATAGTAAAGGTCAAACAGAGTATCCTGAGGGATTCAAGGAGAGAAAATTGACTTTTAGCTGGGAATAATCTGGGAGAGCATCTTGGGAAAGGTGGCACCTGATCTGAGCCTTGAAAAACAAAAATGATTTCAGCAGCAGTGGGGGTGCTATTGGAGAGCCCATACAAGATAAAGAGGATGGAGTGACAAAAATACCACCAGGCTCAGCTTTTATGTGAAAGAGAATTCTGTGACACAAGACTTTAAACTTAGCCTGAAGCCAGCTTGTAGAAAGCAGCAAAGATGAAGGAGTGGTCAAAGAAATAGGAGAACCAAAGGGTGCCTTATCATGGAAGCCAGAGGAGGAGAGAATATCAAGTAGGGGGTAACCTCTGGCATTTAACTGTGTCAAATGTTGCAAAAAGTTGGAGAGATAAGTACTCATTATTAAATATTGTTACTGATAAGTAATGATTTAGTCCTTGGTGACTTTGGAGAGTGAATTTTCAGTTGAGGCTCCAAAAGTCAGTTAAAGGGAGTGGGTAACAAAGAACTGAAGTATGAATTTTAGGCTATTCCTCCTGCAACAGGGGTGAGGAATCTGGGGCCTTGAGGCCACATGTAGCCCTCTAGGTCCTCAAGTGCAGCCCATTGACTGAATGCAAACTTCATACAACAATTTGGATTCAGTCAGAGGGCTGCACTTGATTTTGGATTCAGTGAAAGGGCTGCACTTGATTTTGGATTCAGTCGGAGGACTGCACTTGAGGACCTGGAGGGCCACATGTGGCCTCGAGGCTGCAGGTTCTTCCCCCCTGTCCTTTAGAAGTTTAGCAGTGGAGAGGAGGAGAAAAAGAAAGAATGAGAGAGACACAGAGACAGAGACACAAACAGAGAGAGACAGACAGGCAGACAAGCACAGAGAAAGACAGAGAGAGTATGTGAGGGGATAGTAGAGATAAGGAAGATTTTTTAAAAATGCTAGTGATCTGGCCATCGTTTTAGGTACAAGGGAATGGATCAAAATTGATCAATATGATATTAGAATCTTTTACATTTATATATACCCAAAGGCTACTGGTTAAACTTTATGATAACTACAGAGGAATGTTTAAGCATTAATCAGTAATATTTTTTTAAAGTGGTGGTTTTGGGGGAAAAATATTAGCACCAGTACCACACCTATTGACCTATTTACATGTTATTCATTTTAATGAAGTTCATTAAAATCTCTCATTGCTCTCTATGGTGAGAGTACAGAAGCGCCAAACCTTAGAATTTATAAATTGTGCTCTCTTTCCATTCCCCTCTGAACAAATTTTGAGTTGGCTCATTCCATCAAGTTTTTGGCTTCTTGGAGGATTCAATCTGTAAGCCCGCGTGTTGTCTTACCTTTGCTTTATACAATCTGCCTAGCATTTCTTCATATGATTAATTTCCCTTAGTACACAGGATGCACCTGACCTTTTAAGGTACTCTTCACCTGTAATTATGCAGGGAGATTCTGCACATCTTTCTTTCCACTGCTGTGCTAGGTGACCACTGAGTGTCTTCTTTCCACGGATCCATCATGGGCAAAGATTCTAACTGTTTAGGTCAGTGTAGACAGGGCTATGGAATAAACTATTTCTTAGAAAAATACATATTAAAACAGTAAAGGCTACAGTCACCAAAGCCCTGGTATATTCCCTGAAAGTGAACTGCTCCAGCTATTTATTTGATTTTCCAGTAGACCGATTACATAGAGAAAGAATGGCTCAAATCTTCAAGCAGGAGATATATATGATTGAAATAAATCTGGAAAGCTAACAAAACAGTTCACTAACTCATATTATACACCCAACCCCCACCCCTGACATTGGCTGGGGCAAAAGATAGGGGATGGATTAAGGTAGGGGGAGATCAGGAATTTCTGCCCTTCAGGAGAAAGCACAAGTTGTCCCCCCAAGTTTGGGGCACGATACAGTGGATAAAGTGTTGAGCCTGAAGTCAGGAAGCCTCATGTTCCTGAGTTAAAATCTGTCCTCAGACACTTGATTAGCTGTGTGACCCTGGGCAAATCAGAACTCTGTTTGCCTCAGTTCCTCATCTGTAAAATGAGGAGAAGGACATGCCAAACCACTCCAGTATCTTTGCAAAGAAAATCCCAAATGGGGTCACAAAGAGTGAGAAGACTGAAAAATGACTCAACAGTAACAACAAATAGATTCCAAATGAGAGGAGGCTCTATTTATTAAAAGGAAGTCACAAATGTTTCAGTTATTGCATGATATGTCTCACTAAAAGCCATGCCTTAGAAAATCTAAACAGAACAAAATTTTTATTGATTTTTTAAAAATTTATTTCATCTCAATCGCAGATGTAACTAGAGTGCAGCAACTCCTTCCTCAAGGATATGAAATTTTTAGGACACTGACAGTATTTTTTCAGGTGCACGTGTTCCTTCCTGGCCTGGTCCTGCTTTATTCTGTCTTCCATCAGCGACCTTCTGACGACCTGGGGGTCTGTCTCAAAGGATGCCATTCATTGACAATGTCCTGGTGTCTCTGACTCCTCACTGACAGTGGGAGCTATCCAGGACTTTCTTCCCCTGTAGGATCTTTATGCTGAGGATTGAGGTATTTTCCTGCCTTCTTACCTATTCTGGCCCTCCCCACCCCACACTAAATTTATGTTAATAAGGTGAATTGAAGGCACATTTACTTCTTCTTGCTCCACTTGTGCTTTGTGTTCCAAGAGGCATAATTGTTAGTTATAACTCTGCTCTTAATCAAAACTTTAGAGACAGAAGAATCTCCATGAGGACTAGCTACCAGCATTGGGCTGTACAATTATGGGGGCTGGGTTTCTAAATACTATAAACTACTTTAACTCCTCCATTTGTACAGATGCACAGACTATTTTTAAATAAGCACAGATCAGTATTCAAGTGGATTTCCAATCTAAACACTAAAGTCTAAAATAGATATGCTTGGCCATTGGGATGCACATTTCTTACCCCAGGTGGTAAAAAAGAATTACAAGGAATTCTAGTAGTTTGCTCCAACTGGTTAATTTTCCTTAGCTCAATTAATGAAAACATTGACAAGGGGCTTCCAAATAGCATCTACTGGAAAGATCAAAGGGAGACACCCCCAGATTCCCTCAGCCTAACAAATTGTATCTGGGTGCTTCTGAAGCAGAGAACCACTCACTTGATCTTTTTAACTGCCCCATGAATCTATAACCAGGCCAAAAATGTCTCAGAGGTGAACCAAATGAGTATCAACTCAAGAATATAGTAGAAATGGTTGATCATTTTCTACGTGACATGGAAATGCTCAGAACTATCTGAGTCACTGTTTTTATTGGCCACTTTAAAAATCAGTAGCAAAGCTCATTTAAATTCTATAGGTAAAATACCACAGTATTTCACTTTCTCCAAAAAACCTTTCTTGGTTCCCCTTAAAGCTAGTGTCTTCCATCTATTGATTATCTCCAATTAATCCAGCATATATAATTTGCCGAAAGCTGTTTCACTGTTGTCTCCCCATTAGATATGGCTCCTTAAGAGTAGGCATTAGCTATTTTTTGTCTTTATAAAATCTCTAACAGCACAGTATCTGACATATAGTAGGTGCTTAATAAATGCTTGTTGACTGACCGATGCAATGATGTGTAGATTAGTATGTTGGTCTGATTCCTTTTATGAAATCAACTTTGAAATGTTACCTCTGTTTTTTTTTATTAGACATGTGACTTCACTGGTGTAGGGAACTCTACCGATATATATTGATTCCTACTCTAAAACTAATAATAATAGTTAACACTTATATAGTGGTTTAAGGTTTGCAAAGTGCTTTACCTACATCATCTCATCTGAAAATATACTTTGATAACATACTAATAATAACATTTGTGTAGAGCTTTGAGGTTGGCAAAACACTGTGCAGAAAAATTAACCCTTCTGTTCCTCACAATAACTCTGAGATAGATGCCATTATTATCCTCATTTTAAAGATAAAATGGAAACCAAGAATTTAATAATTTGCCAAGGGTCCAACAATTAGTAAGTAAATCTTCTAACAGAAGATTTGAACTCAGGTCTTTCTGGTTCTGTGTTCAGCACACCACGTACTTCACCATCTAAATGACAACTTGTAGCTCCAAGTCATATAGTAAGTGTCTGAGGCAAATTTTGAACTCAACTCTTCTTGATTGGGTTTTATCCACTGTACCACCCAGATGTCTCTAAACTCTGACCCCTTTCCAAAAATGTTTTAATTGATACATGTTAAGTATTTGTCTAATTTCAGTCATTTTTGTTCTTTGCATTCCACAGGAACAGTAGGGGATAAGCACTCATGGAACATTTTCATTAAGCCCTGCCAAAAAATAGTGATTTGAGAATTAATTCCATTTCAGTAATCTTATTGTTGATCTGCCAAAACTATAAAAATTAACAAATCTTGAGCAATGGTGTGTGGTTAAGTGGATACACCCTCCAAAATGTTAAATGTTACCCCAAAGTAGCCTGCTTTTTTCTTGGAAAGACTCTTGGGTAAGCTACAGTCTACTGGAGGATATGGAGGGCACCTGAAGCCCATGAAATTGAAAGCATTCATTTCAAGAGCTTGGACTAAGCATATCATTGGAGTCATTGTTTAGTTTAGAAAGTGTGTGCAATTGTTTATCCATGACAGTTTATCCATGCTAGGTTGCTAATTATCAGCACCTTCTGAAAAAGTTGATAGGTGATGATGCTAGAATCACCACTATATTATGAAGGAAGCTTGTCATCAAGGACCTCCTCACTCCTTTTGGGGGATAACTTTTAGTTCTTTACCCCCTCTAGTCACTTAGTGCTTTCATACTATGTGCCCCACTTCTTGGGAATCATCCTGTGCTTTGGACTCCTATCACTTGCCCTTCTGCCTGGCAGCTAGGTGACACAGTGGATAGAGCACTGCTCCTGGAGTTAGGAATACTTTAGTTCAAATCTGGCCTCAGACACTTCCTACCTATGTGACCCTGTGCAAGTCTCTTAACCTATGTCTGCCTCAATTTCCTCAAGTGTATAACAGGGGAAATGATAGCACCTACCAGCTAGGGAGGTTGTGAGGATCAAATGAGATAATATTTGTAAAGTTCTTTTTCCCTCTCCTTTCAAATTTCACTGTCCTCACGTTTGATACAGTCCTGCTTTCTAATGCATGACTAGCTGATATAGTGAATTAATCTAACTTACTTAATGAAAGACATTAATATACTAATAGAAAGAGGGCTCCATCTTCCCCCAGGTAATTTGGTGCTTTAACACTGGCCATCTGTCTTTGGCTCTGCCTTTTTTATCTTATGAGGATTAATGCTAGAGGTGATGTCAGCCAGTGAAAAGGAAGTGACTTTCAAACTCCTCAAAGTAATTGTGTTATACAGGTGTCGGCTTTATCTCTCTTGGCTTTGGCTTTGTCTCTGTTGCTATGCTTGCGTGAAACTAGATGCTGTTTAGTGTTTGGCATTTTAGAGAAATGCCAAATACCAGGAGAAAAGAGACCTCCAGCTATTATGGAAGGTAGTGTGTAATTGGGATGGTCTTTTGCATTTGAAAATACTACCTTGATGAAATTATTTCTTATGCATTTAAAAGTCATTGAAAAGACTGGAAGATCACTGGAATCCATATTCACATACTTATAGTATTGCTAAGTGTTTGAACTAATC
Source organism: Phascolarctos cinereus (assembly GCF_003287225.1). NCBI lineage: Eukaryota > Metazoa > Chordata > Mammalia > Diprotodontia > Phascolarctidae > Phascolarctos > Phascolarctos cinereus. The sequence continues at coordinate 78,280,272 of NW_027556180.1, read as the reverse complement.
TACCCTATTTGATTTAGGATTTAGTTCCTAAGAGCACTAATCCCACTAATAGAGATTATGACCTTGCCCCATCATTTCATCTTCTCAATGTCTTTCCCCTCTTCATTCTACTTCTTCCAAGTCTTTCTTTCCTTCAAGCTCAGCTCACAAGCCACCTTTTATATGAAGCCTTTCCTCATTTTCTAGGGCTTAATATTCTCTACCTTCTCAAATTATCTTATATTTAGTTGTCTATGTTTGGGTTCTGCCCTATTCTCCAGGAGAATGTAAGCCCTTTGAGGGGAGGGAGCCTTTCATTTTCATCTTTCTACTGCCGTGCCTAGTACAGTGCTTGGCACTTAATAAGCACGTGTTGAACTGAATTGATGAATCCTCTTTCAAGGATCTACCTTGTGTTCTGGAATTGTCTCTTTACATTTTTTTTTACTCCCTCAGGAATACCAGAGAACCATTTAGTAATATGTGTTTTCTGTCATTTTTGGTTTTTTTTTTTGCTTTTTGGTGAGGCAATCGGGGTTAAGTGACTTGCCCAGGGTCACATAGCTAGTATGTGTCAAGTGTTTGAGGCCAGATTTGAAATCAGATCCTCCTGACTCCAAGGCCAGAACTCTGTCCACTGCACCACCTAGATGTTCCCTGTCATTTTCAATAAATGATCAAAATGCTTTGTTTTCTGGTCACATATATCTATTATGTCTTTGATGCCACTTTTCATTCTTAATAAGGTGCTGTCCCTTACTTGTGTCCCTGATATTTCCTTCCATCACCCTTTGGATTATATGTATGAGTACTCTTCAAAAATCTTGTTGTTCCATAGATATGTAGCATTACTGGGAAAATATTTGTGTTAAAGAGATTTTTTTCTGTCATTAAGTATATTAAAATATTTAAAGTAAAATTTTCTAACTTCCTGTTCAGTTCTGAGCCTAGCTCATTATCCATCTCTATCACCTCTCAGAGATATATATATGTTCATGTGTGTGAATAGACTAATTTGATGGGCTACCTATTCAGCTATCTTTTATAGAATAGATAACATGCATATCACCCACTTTATTTTTCCAGTGTGCTTAATTCAATCAATACCTTTTGCATTACATGATTTCTCTCAGGAGTTTCTGTGGCGTTCAATCAAAAATGTCAGCACACATTTATTAATCACTGATAATGTTGCAGGTACTGTTTTAGGCATGGGGGAATATAGAATCCAAAATGAAACTATCTTTGCCCTCAAGAAGCATGGAATCAACATGTACATATAAAGTACATCCAAAAGTACATACAAGAGAATATTTGTGAAATGTTACTAGTGTTGGGAGAAATCAGAAAAGGGATCTTGAAGAAGATAATATTTGAATTGAGCTTTGAAGGAAGCTGGGGATTCTAAGAGATGAGGAAGAAGTGTGTTCCAGGAATGAGGGCCAATGTGTGCTAAGGAGTGAAAATCAACTAGAAGGTCAGTTTGATTGGACCAAAGAGTGTATAAAAAGAAATAATATATATAAGGTTGAAAAGGTGTATTGGAGTCACTTTTTAAAGGGTGTTAAATGCCAGATTGGGGGTGGGGAAGCTGATTATATTTAATCCTGGTGGTAATAGTGTGACATCAGAGCTTATTAAGTAGAAGAGTCAAACGGTGAGACTTATGCTTTAAGAATATCACTTTGACTGTTGTGTAAAGGATGGATTGGAGTGGTTAGAGTTTTGAGGTAGGAAAAAATTACAATAAACCAGACAAGAAGTGATGAAGAATTGAATATGGGTGGTAGATGTTTTTTATGGAGAGAAGGGAATGAAAACAAGAGATTTTGTAGAAGTAGAAATCAATAAGATCTGGCAATTAATTAGATACATGGGATGGGAAATAATGAGTATCTGGGGCTATGTGCCATCAGAATAGAGTCATATAGCAATGGGAGTATTTGGAACACTTTATCATCCTTTTTTTTTCTTTTTTGACTGCAAGACAGTCTCTGTGACCCTGGAAAATGACTAAAGTGAGCATGTGTTTACTGTTTTCTGCCTTACATTATGTCAGTCCTCCACATGTTTTCCTCTGTGCTTTGTTGTAAATGCAGAGATGACCTATGGTTCTTGAAGACTATTCTAGCAGAGCTCCAGCAAGTTCCACCAAGCTGGAAAAGCATTGAGTATGGTGCTTTCCATGTAGTTTAATTCTTCTAGAAGTGTATCATTGACTTGATGGCTATTGGTTAAAGATCATACCTTAAGAATATCAACAATTACATGAATGTGCATATATAGGCTGAGAATTGTGTGATTCTAAATATTCTCTGACTCCTTTTTTATCACTTGTCACTGTGAAAGCAGAAAGTAGTTACAATGTACTGAGGTCCATTTTGTGTTTTCATTTATTTTATGGGTCACTATATCAAAAAAAATTCATCATCTCTCATGAGTTTGCCAACATCCTGGTGATGAGTCCTCTTGCCTTTCCATTCTTAGCAAACCAGTCCTTGGATATGCAGTTTATCACTTGGACTACACACAATCACAGGGACATAGTGGTAAAAAAAGGGGGGCAGTATATTCACAATCATATAGCTCTTAAACTGTAAGTGAATATTCATTTAAATGTTGGTCCTTTTAACATATGATTTTTATCTAATAGCCAATGAGTTGATGACATACTTCTAAAGAAACTAAATCACATCTTTGTTGAAATTGTTATAAATGAAACCAGCAGATATACAGAAGTTGTAGCCAGATGGAAGGATGATTAACAGGTTGGCAAAATTAGTTTCATTCTCTACCCAAAGGCAACAAGAAATATAATTTCACTGATTTCTTATGCATCTTGCTCTGTAGATGATGAGCTTAAACAAACAGAACACCACAAAAATAATTACAGCTTATGTGCTAACAACTGCTACAAAGAATGAAATGGAGAAATTCTGTGAAGAGCCTGACAAGTGTCTCTGAATTAGGTCAACATATACCTTAGTACTCTATCATTTCATTAAATTGAGCACAAGGTTAGGATGGCAAAAATGTATCAGAATATATAGTTTGGGATCAAGAAGTGAAAGAGACACATGTAGACTGCTAAGAAAGTTCATGCTTATACAGAATGAATGTTTTCTTTAAGCAGTCATAAATCCCTGGAAATAGTAAACACTGAACAAAGCCAACAGTGAATTAGAAGACAAGACAAAGATAAGATGACACTGAATCCCCTTTTAACATCTCTAATTGATGTGTTTGAAGAAGCTGTGGGCTTCATTTCCATGTCCAAAAAAATGGAAAAAGAGACAAAAATAAAAATATTCACTTTATTAGATTTCTTAGATTTGCCACAATATGGACGGCAAATTCCAAAAAACTATCTCAACAAGAAAACACTTAATCTTCTTGACAAGCTGAAAGACATGTAACCAGAGCACACAGTTGTCCCTCCAAATCATTCCAGAGGAGTTTGATGGACAATTGGGAACACTGTATCTTTCAAACAACAAAAGGCAACTGAATGGGAAATAGACCCACAAAGATTGGCATGAGATCCAGTTGATTTAGATCATCCAATGAGCATTTGCCCATTAAATTGGGAGGAAGAGTGGACCTGAAATTGAACAGATCTGCTAGTGTTTCTATTGTGAACTCTCCTTAGTAGTGACAATGATGAAGAGACAGTGTAGTTTGGTAGAAAGGGTTCTGGATCTTGAGGCAGAAGACCCAGGTTCAGATCTTGATTCTTCCATTTACTTCCTGTATAACCTTAGGCAAGTCACCTCCCTCATTGATCCTCACTGTCATCTGAAAGAGTGAAGGTTGGATTATGTGGCCTTTTAGGTTCTTTCCTTCTTTAAATCTAAGATCATATGATTCTATAAAAAAATGGAACTATTGTATTTGTGTGATACCATGGCTGACTTCCTATGTGAGGACAGGTACCTACTTTATCAAGTAGAACTTCTCATTGGATCAAACCTAAACTTTGTGAAAGCCGGGAAAAACTACATAAAAGCTAAGAAGAAACTAGTTTCTCATCCACAGCTGATTTTCCAGACATCAATCAACATTTATTAAGTGCCTACTATGTTCCAGGCCCAGTGCTAGACTCTTAACATACAAATTCAAAGAATGAAAAAATCTGTACACTTAGGGAACTTTACTTTCTATCAGAGAAGACAATAAGTGCATATATGAGCATTTACACAATAAATACAAAGTGAATAAATAACAGTAATAATAAAAGTAATAGGACAAAAGATACTTAAAATGGAGGAGGTTGTCAGTAAAGGCTTCACGTGGAAGATGGTGCTTGGGCTGAGTCTTAAAGGAAGAAAGGGATTCTTTGGGTGAGAAGTGAAGAAAGTGCTTTCCAGCCATGGGACATGGCCAGTGCAATGGAAAAAACATGGGAAATTGAGTGTTCTGTTTGAAGAACAGATAGAATTTGGTATTCACTTATAATGGAATGATTTGTTGGGGCAAGGTTGTGAGTGCCTTTCAAAGCTAAACCGAGGGGTTCATATTTTATCTTAGAACCAATAGGAAGTCTCTGGAGTATAGTGAGCAGAAGAGTCACATCAGCAGATCTGTGCTTATTGAATCAGGCAAAGTGCTTCCCTTCTGATCATATTCCTTCTTCTCTACTGCCCCATTCTTTCCCTTTCCCTTTTCTTATTCAGCCTGCTTTCTTGGTTATTATTTAACAAAACAGTTTATGAAATATTTACACTAAAATTTGTACTTGCCTGTCTCAGAATGATCTATGAAAATATTCATCACATTACCTAGGGAAAGGAAAGCTTGAGAAAGATATCGCCTGACTTTGTGGTCCTGTTACAAAGTAGATATTATGCAACTTTTCTTGAGGTGGTGTTGCTGTTTTTTTTTCTTCATCCATAACAACTTTTTATTTGTTTCTTGAGCAATAACTCTGAAAATCACAGGGATGGTAAAAAGTGATAGGATGCTAATTAATCCACAAAAAACGAGACAGATTTAGCTTCATATTATTTTGGTTTTACCATAGAAATTTTGCAGATCAAAAGCTGGAGCTTTATCCAGGTCTCATTATATAACCCAAAAAGCTGTAAATACTTGAGGGATAAAGGGAAAACTTTAGTTACACTCTGGAACAACTTGGCCTCTTTAATGAGGTCCTTTAGAACAGTGAAGAGAAAAGGAACACTCCTTGTCTATGGATGTTCCATAACTAGAAAAGTTAACCATATATGGAATTTAATTGAAACACTGTAACCTGAACTAGAGATTTTCAGAATAATTTCCTGACTTTGTTAGTGAAGAGTACAAATGTTACAGGAAATCATTAATAAGGGAGACTTAAATATACACATACGTATTATATATGTATATATATTCCTTATTATCATCATTGGCAGAACTATGCTGCCATTGTGATTTAATATTCAGTCAGCTCTAATCTATATATATGGCAGTAATTGGCAGGAGATGTAGAAATGACTGACAATCTGAAAGTATCACATGTAGACAGACAACTCACACGGTTTGTTTCATTATGACCATTAAGGTTCTTTTTCTTTGGGGGGGGGGTGGTTAGGCAATGGGATTAAGTAACTTGCCCAGGGTCAACACAGCTAGTAAGTATTATGTGTCTGAGGCTGGATTTGAACTCAGGTCCTCCTGACTCCAGGGCCGGTGCTTTATCTGCTGTGCCACTTAGCTGCCCTGACCATTAAGGTTCTTAGAGGATTTTGTCACCCTGTAGAGAGATAGATAGATTTATTCCCTAAACTTTTCCTTCTGCCTGAATTTGTTTCTAAACTGCCCCTTCCCCAGAATAAAAGGAAACTTTAATCAGTTTCTTTTCATCCTCATTATACCTCCATCCCCTTTTCTTCCCATGGCCCCAAAACCCATTTGAGAGAGAAAAGAATAAAAAAAAATATCAGAGAAAGATTTTAATATTTTGAATAATAATTGCTTTTAGTTAACTGCGTGAAAAAATTTTCCCCTGTTGATGTTTTATGTACGTGGAATTATAAGGTTGATCCCAGTTTTACTGATTGGACAGATAAATGACAGACTAGTCCATTCTTAATCTCTCTCTCTCTCTCTCTCTCTCTCTCTCTCTCTCTCTCTCTCTCTCTCTCTGTGTCTCTCTCTCTCTCTCTCTCTCTCTCTCTGTCTCTCTCTCTTTCTTTCTCTCCCTCCCTCCCTCCCTCTGTCATTCTCTCATGTAAAATCAGAAATAATATAACTGGACAAAGTAAGTAGAAATGTACATGAAAGAAATGGACTTTGTCCCAGACTAAGTAAATCTAAACTTCCAAAAGTTATTCTAACTATAGTTTCCCAAGGCCTGACATGGCCTATGAACCACTTTAAACCTGGAGCTCCAAACCAAAATGATGGCTTCCTCCAGACCAGAGCACTCCTGACAATAAATGTATCTAGATGGCCTTCCCAATACTTAAACTACTCCCCGAGAGAAAAAGAAATTAGGCATATATTACATGGTATACTAGTGGCCCCAAACAATCTAGAGATACAAAATCTAGCAGTTACAAGATGTAGGATCATAGCATTTAGAGTTGGACAGAATCTTAAGAGTTTATTCCTCATCTTTGCTCTCATTTTACAGATAAGGAAATTGAAGCCAAAAGAAGTTAAATCACTTGGCCAAAGAAAAATTAACTTTAGCAGAGTCAGAATTCAAATCTAGGTCCTTTAATTCCAAATCAAGGTGTCTTCATGCTGCAACATGTCAATTGCTTGGAATTAGCAGCTGCAGAAATTCCCTCCAAGCTGGCTGTATTTCATTGTCTGTTAAGATCCCTCAGATTTGACTCCCTGCTCTGAGGCTTACTTGCTGTTGGCACACCATTATGATCTTTAACCTTGCTGGGCCTCAATTTCCTCATCTGTGCAACACTGGTACCATTTATACCACAGAGATGAGAGGGAAACAGGGCTACATAAATATGAGCTCTTGTTTTATTACTTGTGGACAGGTGGCAATAGCTTTATTCAAACAAAATAGATTGTATTCAAAAGGCAGTGACACAAACCATAACCACAGTCACTGACTGAAGAGATGGTGGTTCACAGAAGTGGGTGGAGATTAGCAGGTGGCAAATTGGTTGTTCCGGTCATAGTTGAATTCAGGAATAAAGTACCCAGAGTGGTAATTATTTTGATGAGGCAGCTCATGACCATCCTTTCCCCCTTACGTCACCTATGTAAATCACATTTTGTTTTATTCTGTTATGAGTCATGAGTTAACAGGAGACAAAAATGTTGTAAGACAAGGAGACCTCTTAGCCTCTTATTTCCTTGATCATTCTTTGTGTAAATATCTTGCAACTTACCTTCCTAAGTAACACGCCCTTCACCTATGTGTTTTTGTACTGATCTATTGGGAAAAATTCTTCACCTAGTAAGTCTAAGAGGAGAAGTAGACATTTATTGAGCCCTAGATACTTTTCCTGTCTGTCATGCTTAAGACAAGGAGTGGAGCTAGAATGAGTTTCTCAAAATGCCATGGCCACTGTGAAGAGATGAAATGCAATCCAGTCAAGGAAATGGTTACCCAGAGGTAAAAAATATTAATGAATAAAAGAGTCAGAGAGCTCTGCTGAACCTGAGCTAATTTGCCAAGTCCAATGGTAGTTTCCCTAGAATAAATGAATGAATTAAAATGAATGAATAAAATTATTAAGCATTCATCATGTGTCAGTTACTTTGCTAAGCTCTGGAGATAGAAATATAAAAATCAACTCAGTCTCTGCCCTTAGGGAACTTATATTCTTTTAAAATTGTTTTTATTTCAATAAGTTTTTACTAATTTTTTACATCATCAAAAATTTCTGAAGTTATCCTTCCTCCTTGAACCTCCTAGAGAGACACCTATATAATAAACAGTATTTTTTAAAGATAAAGAAAAAAGTAGGAGAAAAATATGTCAAAACTAACCAATGCATTGCAAAAATCTGAAAATATGTGCTATATATCATAATTTTGGACCACGTATCAGCATAAGGGAGGGGTAGAAATCTCTTCTTTGGAGGCAAAATTCTTTATAATTTTGCAATGCTAATTTTTTTTTTTTGTGGTTCATTCTGTTTATATTGTTGTTCCTGTATTTTGGCTTTGCTTATGGCATTCTGCATCAGTACATGCAGATTTTTTTTCTTGCCTCATTATACAAATCAAATTCATCATTTCTTACAGTTAGGTGGTATAGCAGATGGAGTGTTGGACTTGAAGTCAGGAATACCTGAGTTCATAACTGCATTAGACCTCTGTTCATATATGTGTATATATATATATATATATATATATATGTATGTATTGTACTTTATAAATGCTGCCTATTATTATTCTCACAACACAGTAAGATTCCATTACATTCATGTACCACAATTTGTTAAGTCATTTCCTAATTGATAGGCACCTACTTTATTTACAATTTTTTGCTATCAAAAAAAAAGTACTGCTATAAACGTTTTGGTGGATATGGGGACTTTCATTCTGTCAATGGCTTCCTTAGGTTATGTACCAAGTAATAGAATCTCTGAGCCAAAGGATATGGACGTTTCAGTCACTTTATTTGTATAATTCAAAATTATCTTCCAAAATGGTTGTCCCAATTCATAGGTCCACCAGTTGTGTGCTTTTCCATGTGCTTATCTTCCAACAACTTTTATTCTTTCCATCTTTTGTCACCTTTTCCAGTTTGCTGGCTGTGAGGTGTAACAGGATTGTTTTTATTTGAATTCCCCTTTTTATTAGTGACTTGGAGCATTCTTTCCTATGGTTATTAATAGTTTGAAATTTTCTATTTGTTCATATTCTTTGACCACTTATCTATTGAGGAATGACTTTTAATTATATCTCTATCTATGCCCTTATCTATAGATACCTCTAAATATTTTTATATATTTACATATCACATTTATCTTATATGTGTGTGTGTGTTAATTGTCTATCTATCTTGGATACCAAACCCTTATCAGAAATATTTGATAGATTTTCCCCCCATTCTACCTCCTCCCTTCCTATTTATCATGAGAATCAATTTGTTTGTGCTGAAGTTTTTCAATTATATGTAATCAAAGTCATCTATTTTATCTCTTATAATTGCTTTCCTTCCTTTAAAGCTTTTGATAGAATTCTATCAAATGTATGCAAATGTACCAGGATGATCAGCTTTTTACTTTGGTAATTCCATGATAGCTAATTCTCTTTCTTTTTCTATAATTGGATGATTTAAGCTCTCTATTTGATTTCCTGTTAGTTTGGATATTTTACATTTTTTGGAGGTATTTGTTTATTTTGTGTTTTCAGTTTTGGTATTGCAATTCAGTTAATTTTTTTTTTTTGCTTGCTAATTTAGATGCTGAGACATTTGGAGCATATAAAATTTGAAGCTTAACACAGATGTTTCTTTTCTATGGTCTCTTACAGCATAATGTAATTTTCGTGTTTATCCCTTTTTATGTTGTGAATGTTTGTTTTTGCTTTGCTAGCGTGCTTCCAGGTCTTAATGTTTTAGATTCATCTGAAATATACTACTGCTACTACTACTAAAATTAGTTAACATTTATATGGCACTTACTATGTGTCAGACACTGTGCTAAGAGCTTTATGAATACCTCATTTGATTATCATAATAACCTTAGGAGGTGGTTGCTATTATTATCCCCATTTTATAGATAAGGAAACCGAAACAAACAGAGGTCAAGTGACTTGCCCAGGGTCATATAACTAGTCAGATTTGAGCTTGTGACTTCCTGACTCCAGGCTCAGTGCTCTATTCACTTCTTCCTTCTTCCTTCTTCCTTTTTCCTCTTTCTTCTCCTTCTCTTTCCCCTTCTCAAGGAAAGAAAAAACAAAATCCTTGAAACAAATAAGCATAATCAGGTAAAACAAATCCATACATTTGCCATGTCCAAAAAAGTGTATTTTATTCTGTTCCTCGGGTCCATCACTCTTCTAACAAAAAGTGGGTAGTATACTTCTTTATAAGGTATCAGTAGTCATATCTGGTCATTGAATTGATTATAACTCTTAAATATTTCCAAGGAGTTTTTCTTTATAATGTTGTTTCTGTTTAAAATTGTTCTTTTTCCTTTACTCTGCACAAGTTTATACAAGTCTTCCTAGACTTCCTTAAAGCTGTGCCTTTCATCATTTCTTTCAGTGCAATAGTACATTCATATAATCATAGTTTGTGGAGCCATTTCCTGAGTTACGCACATTACCTTAGTTTCCAGTTCTGTGCTACAACAACAAAAAAAAGGGATGTGTAAGTATTTTGTACATAGGGCTTTTTTCTTCTTTCTTTGATCTCTTTGAGGCTATAAGTAAAGCAGAAAGTGCTTATTGAAGGCTAAGCAGTAGTCAATGGATTTTTGCTGCTCTGCTAGTGAGCAAATAAGGTTTCCAGTTATAGCATTTGAAATCCTAGGGGTACAGTAATGGAAAGCTAGCCATTCAGTCAGTGGTTACTTTGTGGCAGGGACTGTATTAAGCTCTAGGGATACAGAAAAAGGCAAAAGGCATTCCTTGCTCAAAGTACGCATCATCAATACCCAAGAGAAGTGTTTTAAGTCCTATGTCTACTACTGATAATCTGAATGAGCATAAGCTAATCACTGCTGAGCCTCACTTTCCTCATCTACAAATTGAGGGAGTGAAAGAGATGACTTTTAATGCCCATATAAGGTAAAATCAATTATCCTGTCAGCAGTATTATCTGGGAAAATTTTGCTCTCATAATTCCTTTCCCGTTGAACAAAATAGCTGCCATTAGGGTGAGAATTATGTCACCAAAAGCATCATATGCGGATAACAGTTACATAAATAAACATTATTGTTTCCTCAACAGCAAGGTACTTGAAGAGGGGAGCAGTACATGGAAATGAAATAAATAACAAAACCACAACAAAGAAATAAAAACATGAAATTAGATAGTTGGACTTATTACTTATTTAGGAAAAGTATATTATGGGCAAATGTGTAAATAGAAAATTTTTTATTCTAAAATTTAGATAAACTGTAACAACCACAGCATTGGAATTCCATTCCTGTAATATTGTACTTTATGCATTTCTAAGTGCACAAATGTGACGAGAAATACGAAAAATATTTTTGTTACGTATTTTTGGTGATCCTAAGGAAATGTGCCTGATGTGACCTAAAGAAGGTCCTTGGATCTCTCTAGACCTTAACTTCCTCATCTTCAGAGGGAGTTGGGAAAGAGAATCAACATTTACATAGCATCTGCTATGTAATAGGTACTATGCTGAGTGCTTTACAAATATTATCTCATTTGATCCTCACCTGTGAGGTAGGTGCTGTTATTATCCCTTTTAAGTTATCTGCTCAGGGTCACACAGCTAATGAGTGTCTGAAGCTATGTTTGAACTCAGGTCTTCCTAATTCCAAGCCCAGTGCTCTATCCATGATGCCATCTGACTTCTCTTGTAAGATGAATCTGTGGTGTACTAGATCAACTGTAAGTCAGTCAGTCTTATCAACAAGCATTTATTAAGCACTTACTATTGCCATGCACAATGCTAAGTGCTGAGGATACAGAGAAAGTCCAAAATAAATCTTAAAAGGCCCTGCCTTCAAGGAGCATATAATCCAAGGGTAAGATAAAATATAAATAGCATGTAAGAGACATAGTAAGTAGACATAAGGTAGTCTGAGAGGGGAGGGGCTTAGTATCTGAGAGCACCTGGAAAGGCCTCTGGTGGAAGATAGGTATGAGGTGACTCTTAAAGGAAGCCAGGGAAGCTAAGAGGTGGAGGTGAGGAGATAGGACATTCCTGGAGTGTGTTGGGTGGGAGCCAATTCAAAGGTGCAAAGACGGTAAGTAGAATACTATATTAGAAGCACTACAAATAGGTCACTATAACTGCATTGTAGAGTATATTGAGGGTAGAAAGGTTTAAGAAGACTAGAAATATAGGGGTCAGATTATGAAGGGCTTTAAATGCCAAATAAGTGGTCTTTATATTTGATCCAGGAAGTAAAAGGAACCCATTGATGTGGGTTCGTGACGTGGATTAGAAAAATCATGTTGGCCTCTGAGTAGACTGGAGTGGGAAGAATCTTGAGGCAGGGCAGCTAGTTAAAAGGCTTTTTGCAAAAATCCAGGTCAGAAGTGATGAGGGCCTGAACTCCAGCTGTGGTTGTTATGTATTCAAAGAAGTGCAGATGTACAAGAGATGTTGTGAAAGTAGAATGGACAAGATTAAGTAACTGATTGGTTATGTGAGGTGAGTCAAGGATGACAGCAAGGTTGCAGGCTTGGTTAACTGGATGGATAGTGGTATCCTTGACCCTAGTAGGGAAGCATGAAAGAGGGAAAAGTTTAGGGGGAAAGGTAATGAGTTCTGGTTTTGGACATATTGCATTTGGAATGCCAGTTTAATACATCAATGAGGGAGTTGGACACATATGACTAAATTTTATGATCCTATGATTGTATAAGGTAATATCCTTGTGCTTAATTATAAAGGTAAGCTTTTCATTCTTCTTCATTCTTGAGAATTAAATTTCCTTTCCCCTGGCTTCCTTCTTTTCCTGCTTCCCTCTTTCCAACAAACTTCTCTTGAGAGTCCAATACAGCAAAAGCACTTAGGCTTGTAAAGGTAGAGACTAAATTCCAACTATCTTTGCTTTTACATTAAAGTTGATCTGAGAAAACATCAGAAACATATTTTTTTCTAATTCATTTACAAATGTACTTGGAAATATAGTTTGCCCTTTTTATCCATCTAGAAAATATTAATATATGCTTGCAAATCAAAGACCTAATTTAGTGACCCTTCGGATTCTATTCAAGCTTTGAAAAGGCAGATAAAAAAGAGGCCAAGCTAAATCTTGTTTAACTGCACCATCTCTGTAGAATACTTGCCTTGAAAGGCAAACTATTTCATGGATATGCAAAAAAATATGCAAAACTGAATTATTTAAATAATTATCTTAATGGCGAAGATGGGCTTGGTCTCTGGAAATCTAGATTTTGTATTGTAAAAGCACCAATAGAAGAAGACAGGCTCAGAAAGGTAAAGCATGTATCAGGAGAGATTTAGATAACCAACTGCATCTCCGCATTACCATAAGGTCAATAACTTAAAAATATCTTACCTTGATTTACCTTTTTTTTTTTTAACATTACCTGCTTTTAAGAATATATCTCTCCTCCGTCTTCAAATTAATGAGTAAATCATTCTTTGTAACCAGAAAGAGAAAAGAGCGATTCAGAAAAGGCTATACACTCACATACACACACATACACACACACACACACACACACACACACACACACATGTGTGTATATGTATATGCAATATGACATATTCCTTGCTCCCCACATCTGCAAAAAGAAATGTTTAAAAAGTTCAAGAGTCATAATTTCTGGATAATGTCATTTTATTAAAAATGCCAGTATTTTAAGAAAAGAGGTCAGCAACACTCTCAAATGCCAAAGAGGATTATGGAGGCAGGCTCAAGGCTTATATGCCCTTGGAAAAGTGGGTGTTCCAGAGGGTGGCAATTGATTCTAATTGGTTAACAAGTAATGTACTTCTCAATCTTCTCAATGTATATGCCTAGTAGGAATTTCTGGTTCCAAAAGTATAAATATTTCAATCACTTGAAGCATACTTCCAGATTACTTCCCAAAATGGTTGGACCAACTCACAGCTCTACCAACAGTGCATTAGAGTTCCTACCTTTTGGGGTAGCTAGGTGGTGCAGTGGATAGAGCTCTTGCCCTGGAGTCAGAAGGACCCGAGTTCAAAGGCCTCAGACACTTGTCACTTACTAGCTGTGTGACCCTGGGCAAGTCACTTGGAGTTCCTACCTTTGAAACTCTCCAACATTAACTTTTAATCTTATGGTTGTCATATTTTTCAATTTGCTGGGCATGAAGTGAATCTTCAGTTATTTTATTCACTTTTATTTTATCCACTAGTCATTTGGAGAAATCTCTCCTATGGTTGTTAGTAGTTTGCAATTCTTATTTTGAGAACTGTTTTAATTTCCCTCAATTATTTAATGCATTGGGAATGGCTCTTGGTCTTGTATTAATTCCCAATTCATTGGGATATCATACTCTTTTCAAAGGTATGACCGAAAGCTTTTGTTTTTTATTTAACATTCACCCTTCTTGTTCTAGCTGCAATGATTTTGTTTGCACAATTTTTTTTTCACTTTATTTGAACAAAATTACCTAATGTATTTTTGGGAATTACTTCTATCCTTTATTTTGTTAAATTTTCTCTGCCTATTCCCAGCCATTACTATGAAAGGTAACTAATCTCTCTCTCTCTCTCTCTCTCTCTCTCTCTCTCTCTCTCTCTCTCTCTCTCTCTCTCTCTCTCTCTCTCTCTCTATTTCTTAACCTTTCATATTTAAGTCATGTTAATATTTTGTGATTATTGTATTATATGTTGTGAGATGTTAGACTAAACAAAAATTTCTGTTTTCTTAGCTGTTTTTGTCACATACGGAGTTCTTTCCAAAGTAATTTATATTCTTTGGCTTATTGAGGACTGGAATATTTTCTGACTTTTCCATATCTAGTCAATTCCACTTATTTACCTTTTTTTTTCTAACCAGCATCAAATAGTTTTGATGGTTACTACTTTATAATAAAATTTGAATTTGGAAAATTCTATTATCCCTTTAGTCCAACATTAAAAAATATTTCCCTTGAAATATGCTTCACGACCACATGATGGAAGGTGACATGGATAGACAATAGTTGTGAAAAAGACCAGGGAGTTTGAGCAGCTTGCAATTCCAGTATTAGTCATTATAATGATGTTAGGTAATGCAATTTTAGACTTCATTAAAATGACCATATGTTCTAGGTTTAGAGGGATGGTAGTCCTACTGTAGACTTTATTTGAAGTGTATTATACTTAGTTGTACGCAATATTTTTAAAGGAGGATTTTGATAAGCTGGAGAGTGCTCAAAGCAGGCAACCAAGACGGTAATGGTCCATATGAAATGAGGATCCATTGAAGGAACTGGGAATGTTAAAGGTGGAAAAAAGAAGAGTCAAGGAGTTTGAGAGGAATAGTATGTTAGCCATATAAAAGCATTTGTAGGGCTGTTTTGTGCAAGAGAAATGTATTTTGTTTTGCTTCAGAGGGCTGAACCAGGAGCAGTGTGAAGACGATGCAAAGGAGTGAATTTGAACTTTCTGTCAGGAGAAATGTCCTAACAATTAAAGTTGTCCAGAAATAGCATTAGCTGCTTCAAGAAGTATGGAAGCAACCCTTAGAGTTCTCTAAGTAGAATCTGGACAATTATTTGTTGGGCAATCTATAGTCAGTTATCCTTTCATTAATGAATAGACTACATGGTTTCTTGAGGTCCATTCTGACTCAAATTCAGTGATTCCATAATTCTGTAAGTCTGAGAATCCAGGCTTTTTGTTTCTTCAAATAATTAAAAAATAGTTTGTCTAGTTCTCTAAAGTACTCCCTTGATAGTTTGATATAGCACTGTCTATAAATTAATATAATTATTTTTATTATATTAACTCAGTCCATATTTCAACAATGATTACCCCTGCAGTTATTTCTTTGAAGATTATTTTGTAATTGCAATTACATTTCTTAGCTATCACTTGGTAGTTTGAATTCCTGGCATTTTATACTTCCTTTGTTGTTATTTCCTCCTGGATTTAATAATTGCTACATGAAACTGCAGTTGATTTTGTGGATTTATTTTGCATCCAACTTGACTGTAGCTACTAATTGTCTTAACCATTTTTTAAAATGCTGACTCCTGGAGTTTGCTAAGGAAACCGTTATGTCCAGTAAATAGGAATTATTTTGTATCTTCCTTCACAATATTTATACCTTAAATTTCATTCTTTTTTCTTATTGCTTACTAGCATTCCTAGAAATATATCAAATGACAGTAGTAGGAAAAGGACATTCTTGCTTAATCCTAGTATTTACTAGGAAAGTTTCTAGTACTTCCCCATTGCAAATTAAGCTACCTTTTTGGCTATATATATAATATATATACATATATATATATATATATATATATATATATATACATAAAATATATACACACACACACACATATATATATATGCATATATATGTTATTTGATATTTTTAAATGACATATTATGCTTATCTCCTGATTATTTATGTTAATTATTTTCCTAATATTGGCACATGCTTGCTTTTCTGGTATAAATAAAACTTGAGTATATAGAATACTTTTGGGGATATATTATTGTTGACTTTTGCTAAGATTTTAACTAAAATTTATATTCATTTTCTTTAATTATATTGTTCTATTATTTTGTTTACATGTTTTATCCTTCCCTAGTTTCAGTAGTAGAATTATATTTATCTAATTGAAGGAGTTTAGCAGAGTATTTTCTTTATTCCTTTGTTTCTTTCTTAAAGAATAATGTATAGAATGGAGTTATTAAATGCTCTTAAAATATTTGCTGGAGTTTACCTAAGTGTATCTCTATCTTAGGGTTTTTTTTGGGGGGGGTTCTTCCATAGTTACTTTACAATATATTCAGTTTCATTTTCTGATATGGGATTGTTTAATATTTCTCTTTCATGTTATATTAACATAATTTATATTTTAATAAAAAATCCTCTGTTTATTTTAAGATTTCAGGTTTTCTGGCATAATGTTTGGGTAGTAGAGCTGTATAATTCTTTTTATCCTTTTCTAATAGTGATTTCACTTTTTTTGTTTTTCTAATTTAATTTTTCCTCATATTCTTTTGAGTCAGGCTTACTGAATGTTAATTAATTTCATTAATCTATTCAAATAACTTTTAGTTTATTAGTTATATAGTCTGTGTTTTCCATTTTCTGACTTTTTAAATTCAAAGTATTTCATCATTTGTGTTCATTTTTTAATTTCTTTAGTTATATACTCTGTTAATCTTTGCTTTTTCTGTTTTGCTTTTGGAAATTTTGGAAATACATTTTTTCTGAGGACTACTTTAGATGCATCATTTTTGGGGTAGTTATTATCTTTATGGATTTGTTCTTTAGTCCATTCACTATTATCACAAATGAAGGATCGGGATTTATTACTAAAATTTTGTTGATGATTGGGCTTATTTGCCTCATATTTTTGTTGTTTGTGGTGTTTGCAAATTGAATAATCTGCTTGTCTCTCTTTTTTAAAGCAATGCCTCACATGCTTCTACTTGTTGAAATTCTGTTTTTTATTTATGATTATCCTCAGGTTTGTAGGTTATGTTATTTTGGGTTATAGTTTAAGTTTCTTTGCTTTATAAAACACACTATTCCATTCCCTCCTTGGGAATTAGGATTAATTTGGGGTCATTAGAATTTCCTTTTCTTTTATATTTGACAGTTTCCCTTCCCCTGGCTTTTTGAAAATTTTTTGTTTGTTATGGTACATTTGAAGTTTTACCATTTCATTCCTTGAAGTTGGAATTGTGGATCTTTTTTTTTTTCTGATGGTGGTCTGGGGTTCTTTTCAAAATTCGAAATGTCTGGGAGAGTTTTATTGTATTTTCCCTAAGTATGGTATCCACATTTTTTATTTGTCATAGAATAAAATCCTGTTAGATTATCTCTGTTTTTCCTGTCTTTATGATCACTTATTTTTAGCTTGCACAGAATCCATACCCTCTTTTAATGCTGTTATCTTTTGCTTCTCTTCTCCCAACTTCTATTCCACTTCAGTATTTTTAAAAATCTATATTCCAAATAAGTTATTCTCTTTTCCAAGGCCTCTACTTCTTTGGAAATCATCTCTATCATGTATTCAATTTTTTTATACTCTGCTATTATTGAGTTTTAAATTCTGGATTGAAATCTCAAATTTCCAACATGAACTCATTCATTCCTAATTCCTTCTTTTAAAAACTTTATTTCTTTTTTGAACCATTAAGAAATTTCCTGATTTTAAAATGTTCCCTGGTTTTTAAGAAGTGAATAGGACTCTCTTTTTTATTAGATAATTTTGAATCATTTTACTTCAATGTTTATTCCTTTTTTAAGCTTTTAGTTAGTATTTTATTTTCCCCCAGTTACATTAAAAGCAATTTTTAACATTTGTTTTTTAAAACTTTGAGTTCCAAATTATCTCTGTTCCTTGTCCCCTCCCCCCATTGAGAAGGCAAGCAATTCCATATAGGTTATACATGTTTAATCATGAAAAACATATTCATAATAGAAACATTGTGAAAGAAAACATAGACAAGAAAAAAATAAAGTAAAAAAATATGCTTCAATCTATATTCAGACACCAGTAGTTCTTTCTCTGGGGATGGATAACATTTTTCATCCTAAATTCTTCAGTCTTAGATCTTTGTATATAGCTGATCATCTTACAATTTGCTATTAATTTGTACACAGTACATTTTACTTTGTATCAGCTCATGCAAGTCTTTCCAAGTTTTTCTGAGAGCATCCTGGTCATCATTTCTTATAGTACAACAGTATTTCATGGCAATCACATACCACAACTTGTTCAGCCATTCCCCGATTGATGGGTATCTCCTCAATTTCCAATTCTTTACCCACCTCCAGAAAAGAGCTGCTATAAATTTTTTGTAAATATAGGTCCTTTTCCTTTTTTTGTTTATCTCTTTTGGGATATAGAACTAGTAACGGTTTTGCTAGGTCAAAGGGTATGCATGGTTTTATAGCCCTTTGGGCATAATTCTAAATCTTCACAGAATGGTTGAATCAATTCACAACTCTACAAACAGTGCATTAAAATCTCATTTTTCGCATGTTCCCTCCAACATTTCTTATTTACCTTTTCTGTCCTATTAGCCAATCAAATAGGCATGATGTTTAATTTTTGTTCATGGTGCTTTGAACTCTCCTTTTTAAACTTTCTTTGTGATCTCTCTGTTACTTCATCTACTTGTGAGCTAAGATTTTATTAAGGCTGTCTCATTTGAAATTTTAGTCATTTAACCTTTTTCTCTATGTATTTACAGAGTACTTTTGCTTAGTTTTAATTAAATTTGCTATTGATAAAATGTATGATTCTTATATTCCCAGTCCTTTTTTTTGGCAATCTCCCTCCCACTGCTTCACAGACCTTTGAGGTCAGGCTACTATATATCCTTAACATCATTTTGTTGGGTCTATGACTGAGTTGCCCTGAGTAAGCTTACATTTTTAGTCAGCTCCCACTTCCCTTTCCCTAAGGTTCCTGCTATGTTCTAAGTGCTGCTCATTTTTCTGCCCTTCACCTACCACTTCCTTTAGTTTTCATGTTTTCTTTCAAGTAATGGGGCAGGATCACTGTCTGCCATCTCTTGTGAGTTTGGGGAGGGAGAAATGCCTCAAACTGAGGCATTTACATGGGGTAGTAGGCAGAGATTCTCACACCTGGGCCATGAACAAAACAACCCTCAAATTTCCTTACTCTAAAAATACCCAGCATGTTGGGTGGGTTGGGGTTGGGGATGCTGTGTGAGACCTAAGTTTTTGAGTTCTTTGATGTTACTTCATGAGATTTAAAGTTTGTGCGGTCTTTATGTCTTCTTATCTTGTGCACCCAGTTTCTTTTTCTCTATAGTTAGTATTTGATTTCCTTTCCCTGTAATTTTTGGTGTTTTTGGATGATTTCTGAGAGCAACCACTCTACTATCTTGCAGGTTACATGAGTCAATAGTTTTTATAAGATAAGATTAATGCTTTAAAAGGTAATAGTTAGCTTGTGGTATATACTGAGAGAAAATGCTAATAGTATATGCTGGAAAGGGGGAAGATAATTTATTATATTCCTGCAACAGGTCCTGTACATATCCTAATTTGACATAAAATAACTAATATAATGCTCTCATCTGTTTGAAATTCAACAAGTATTGCCAGCTTGAGGGTGATACAAATGATATCTTATTTAACATGTCATAAGCTTATTGGTACCCTCACTACCCACTTCAATATAATCACTTTAGCTGACTTAGCTAAGTCACTTAGATGAGTCACTACATCTGCTGCATTTGAAATTTTTCCTCTTTTTCATGCAATTTTCATATACATTTTACCAAATGACCCCTAATCTCTCAAATTATGGTGTTGTGTTAAAAGAAGCTATCAGTTCCCATTAAATCCTGTATCATCTTGGAACATTGTATTTTATCCTCATCTCACCTTTTCAGATAAAAGGATTCCATTTTCTATAATTTCTTTAAAAATAGGTACATGTATGGCAGGCATATATATATACATGTATATACATACATGTATATATGTATATATATACACACACATATATAGGTATATATGTTATATGTCTATCATATGTTTACATACTTAATTTATACTTCTATTCATTTTACTCTTACTCATTTTTCAAATTCATTGATAACTTTCTTCTTTACTCAAAATTATAAATAATATACTAGGTAAGGCTGCTTATTATCTGATATAATAGCATTGCAGCATATATTTTTTCTTTTTTTTAGGCAATTGGGGTTAAGTGACTTGCCCAGGGTCACACAGCTTGTAAGTGTCAAGTGTTTGATCTGAGGCCAGACTTGAACTCATGTCCTCCTGACTTCAGGTCTGGTGCTTTATCCACTGTACCACCTAGCTGCCCAGCATACTCTTTTTAAGAGGCTCAGATCTTCTTTTTAATCTATATACAAATTCAGAAAGTCCTCCCATTTACCAAAGAATTGACAGTTGCAATTGAAAATGGCAGCTTTTGAATGAATGGATGGATTGATGGATGAATGAGTGAGTGAACAGATATCTCTTTCTGTGTTTCTGGAGTACCTTTACTTAGTGTTTTAAAAATGTATACTATTTCATAGTGGTTGTCTCTTGGATAAGGAATGCAAAATTCAGAGTATACTTTTGTAACTCAGTTCTTGCTTCTTTCTTTCTTCACTTTTCACAGTCCCCCACCAACCAAAAAGAGAAAAAGGAAAAAAAAAACAACAACAGTGGAAAGGGGGGAAAGGACTATAAAAATACTACAAAAATAAGTTGATTCGTTTGCTTAATTTATTGCTTTGGAATTTAGGCTCTTACGGGTTGAACATCATACCTCTTTTTCCATACTACCCCATTTTCTAATGCACCTTGCACATTTATGAGGAAGAGCATAGGTTCTACTATTGTGTTTGAATGCATGGTATTAATAATAGCTGATTCTACTAGGAATGGAGAACAGCAAATTGTTTCCTCTACCCTTCCTTCCTTTATCGTAATATCCATTTGCTATTAGAATTATCATCATTCCATTTTGCTCCATAGATTCATCTCATAATTTGCAGTGTCAGTCATGCATCCCTGCTTAGCTGCAGGCACCATCTATGCCATTACAATTTGCTCCTCATTCTTATTGGGTTCACTGGATCTCTGACTTACCACTGAATAATCCCTAGATGAAACAATATATTGAGACCAAAAAAGAAGGGAAAGAGAGAAAGAATAGATGCTTGACTGTCACCCCTCATTAAAGAGCTTATGTGTGAGAAGAGACTGGAATTGTGGTCAGTGCCACTGAAGTACAGAATTCTCATTTATTTTCTCCAGTTGCAATTCTATGCATCATTGGCATTAGATTCCTCCTCTGCACTGTTTCAACATTTGGATTTTAAGCAGAGTTTGATATGTGTGTCAGCCATCCCCAGGAGCCGAGGGTTTTAAATATGGCCTCATGGTTGCATTTTGGACTTTGTTGGACTTTGGAGATATCATTTTCACTTTGCTGAGGAGGAAACTGAGGCATAGAGAAGTACAGCAGGTGTCAATTGTTACACAGCTAGCTTGAGGCAGGGTAGACAGCTGTATTGACTCCAAATCCATGGCTTTTTGTGCTATGTATACATACATACATACATACATACATACATACATACATACATACATACACATAATTCCAATTCAACCTTACCTGTGACTCAAAGCCTGACTCAAGTGGTGTCTCCTTCGTGAAGCATTACTCAATTACTTTGACCTCTCTCCACAAATCCCTGTCTTTTCTGAAGCCCTCTCCCCCATGCATATAGGCTTTGCACTATGCTGCACAATACTTCATCATATAGTATTTTGAATTGTATTCCAGTTGTCATATGTGTGTTGTTTTTCTAGGCTGTAAGCTCCTTGAAGGTAGAGATTGTGTCTTACACCCCTTATGTGTCCCTTCAGTACTTGACATTGTTGCCAGATACATTATAGGCCCCAAGGCAGTTTTTTGATGAAGACTGATTTGCACCACTGCATCCATTTTGGGACTCATATTGTTGATTTAGAGTCAGCGAGGAATAGTGGGTATAGAATTAGCTTCAGTCAAGAAAACTTGAATCTGAAGTCCACCTCTGATATATTCTGGCTGTATAACCATGGACAAGTGACTTAGCTTTTTACCTACCCTTATACATCTTTAAGACTATAAGAACCTGCACTCCAGACAAACTGGTCTTTTTTCTATACCTCACATGGAACACTCCATCTATGATCTCTGTGCTTTTGTAGTGACCCTCCCACTTGGAATGCATTTCATTCTCTTAAAATCCTCTTTTCTTCAAGATTTAGCTCAAGTATCACCTGTTATATGAATCCTTGCCTCATCTACCCCAACTGTACTATCCTATACTCTCCCTCCCAAACTACTTTGTATTTAACTGCTTTGAATTTATTTTGTTTTCATTTATCATGCATATTCTTATCATGTACTTCTCTCATTAGATCCCTGAATTTGGAGTCAACAAATCTGGCTATTCTACCTCAAACTGGCTGGGTAACATTAGACACTGTGCCTATCTGTGCCTCAGTTTCCTCTTCTGAAAGTAAAAAGGATATCTCCAAGGTCCTATTCTGGTGAGTAGAAATAATTTCATTCTTGGTACAGGTATCACTACCACCTAGTGCAGTGTTTAACACACAGTATGGAATTAATAAATACTTGTTGAATGATACATTGAAGAATTTCTGTCCTGGAAGAAAGAGTTCCTAGGTAATCCACAAACCAATGAAATCATGGCTGTTGTTTAGTTTTTTCAGTCATGTCTGACTTGTTGTGAGTTTTTTTGGCAAAGATACTGAAGCAGTTTGTCATTTCCTTCTCCAGCTCATTTTACAGATGAGGAAACTGAGGCAAACAGGGTTTAGTGACTTGTCCACAGTCACACAACTAGTAAGTATCTGAGGCCAAATTTGAATTCAGGAAGATGAGTCTTCTTATTCCAGGCATGGCACTCTATCCACTGTGCCACCTAGATGCCCCTAATGTAATTGCTAGTTTGGTTAAAAAATGGTTAATGAACTCAGCTTGTAAAAGGAACCCCATATTCTTAACAGTTTGAAGCTTAACTTTTAACTTTCAACATGGAGAAGAGAATTTTTTTTTGCTTTTTGGTTATTCTCCATCCCCAACAGTTAGACCACTTGAAGAGGTAATTCCTCTCCCTTAATGCTTAACTAATTTAAGGGTTCTCTGCCTAACTACAGACCATAGCTCTAGCCACTCACCATCATGTAGAAAGAACTCACAAAAACACCCAACCACTTAACAGTCAAGTTCTGACTAGAAACCATGCTGGAGTTTTGTACTTATTAAATATAATTGCATTGCTTATTAAAAATTCTTCCACAGTTATTTCTATTCATTTCCTTTCTAAAAATAGTACTGATGATTGAAAGTATGACGATGGACTGATAGGAACCTAGCAAAGTCAAATCAGAGGATTTGGAAATGAGATTATCTATTGCAAATCTCTTATTTTACAGATGAGAAAACTGAGTCACAGAGAGGTCAGATGATGTGCCCATGTTTCCTAATATAGTTCTTTTGACTTCAAATACAGGATACTTTTCATTATACGATATTGTAAGTTTATCAATTTCTACAAGCTAGAATAAATCATTCCAGGAAGTAGTCTATCTGGGTTTATAATGGGCCATGCTTGCCTTCTAATATATGTTGTCTGATGTACCTTGTCCTCCCTAGATTGGATCTTCCAGCTGAAAAACAAAATGAGCCTTTTTCCTTTTCTATAACTTAATATATTTTAC
Organism: Phascolarctos cinereus; assembly: GCF_003287225.1. Lineage (NCBI taxonomy): Eukaryota > Metazoa > Chordata > Mammalia > Diprotodontia > Phascolarctidae > Phascolarctos > Phascolarctos cinereus. Next base: position 78,256,281 of record NW_027556180.1, on the reverse strand, counting down.
ACCTTCCTTGCTCTGTTCCTAATATTAAAAGACCATTGAACTCACTCACCTCACATTGTATACCTTATTCGATAAATAACATAGTAACCACTACTTCCTAGCATCCATCTCAAAAAGATTTTTGTATATCAGTGCATTGGAGGATAATGTGGAAGGACCTCACACCTCCCAAAGTATGAGCCTTCTTATTTCTTTCTTTCTAGAATCTACTCATAGTTTTCTGATACCAGCACATCATCTCAAGAAGCCTTATTTTCCTACACCAGTGAATCTCAGCGTTGTTCTGACCCAGTGAGTCCTTGAATTCCTCAGATTGGTATCCATAGTAGCGATAAAATGATATGCTGTAGCTCATCTGAGAATTGCTGTGAGCTTTCCGGACTTGCTGATACAAGACGTAGGTGTAGATAGAATCTAGAGTGCTGAAATGACTGGCTATATTATAGCTCCAAGACACTGAGTCATTGTGGTATCTGGGAGTAAATACTGTGAACCACAGCACCCAGCTGTCTGTTTCAACCACCTAATAATGCTTCCCACTCAGGGATCAGAGGCAGCCAGATGGCTCAGTGGATATAGCACAAGACCTGAAGTCAGGAAGACCTGAGTTAAAATCTGGCTTTAGACACTCACTAGCTGTGTAACCCAAGTCAAATCACATTACTTCTGTTTGACTTTTCCACTGGAGAAGGAAATGGCAAGCCATGCCAGTATCTTTGCCAAAAAACAAACAAACAAACCAAAAAACAAAACCCCAAACCCCACACAGGGTTGATGTGCTAAGGTCCATGGGGTCACAAAGAGTCAACAGGACTCAATGACTAAACAGGAGCAGCAAACCCACAAGTCAGTCTGGGTTTGTTACATGAATTCGGTTCTGGGATACAGAGAGCTTGGAGTCACAACACTCTGGCTGGATAGGGATTTGCTTCAAAACCTAGTAGGGCTAGAGAGTGGTTCATTGATCGATTTTCTGCCTATGCTTTCAAACCTTACTGATCATCTGGGACCACCTTCTGATTGCGCATCCTTTTCTCAACTCCTGATTTAATAATTGCCAAACATTGTCCATTGATTCACTCTGTTTTAGTGTTTCTCATTCCAGCGCTTATATGTTTAATGGCTTTAGGGGTTTTCTCTCAATCGTCTTAATACTATCCACATTTTCTAGTAGAGTCCTGAAAATGCAATGTGAGCTCTTTGAAGGCGAAGGTAGTATTTTTGTCTTTTATTTGCATGCCCTGGGCTTAGCATAGTGCTTGGTATATATTAAGTGCTTAATAAATGCTTGATGATAATGAAGATCATGATGATGATGGATATGAAGACTATCCTTCAATGAAGGTCAACTGTCTCCTGCTTTAGATAGTCTCTGTCTTGATCAGTTTCCACTAGAGTCCTCCTCTGATATCTCATGGTGACATGGGAGTGTGCTTGGTTCCTCAAAAACTAGGCATGAGAAACATAAGACCTGATCATTCCCCAAAAGATGTAAATGGGACTGGTAGAGACAACTACTTCCATCATTTGAGGACCAGCTGAGTCAAGTGCAGAGAGGTGCATCACCATGTCAGCCTTAATGACATGAATATTTTCATCCATGAAAACTCATTTAACAGTCTACTAAAGTATAGAGAATTTGTAATCTGCATGCAGGGTGTGAACATGCTAAAGAAATTACAAATACTTGAAGTGTTGAAGTAATTGGTTTTCCATCATTTCATTTAGCGGTCATGTTCTAAGTATTTTTATGAAGTTATTTTAGAAAAAAAAACTTGGTAATTCAAGGTTTCATAAACTTAGTGTTGTCATTAAAAAGCATGCTTTGAACTTTATACACATAGGCTCTATGATACCTGATTACTTATACTTCAAATTTGAAAGACAGAAACAAGGAAAAGCGCCAGATTTGGAGTCTGATGACCTGAGTTCAAATCCTGACTTTGTTATTTAGTCAGTCAATAAGAATTTATTAAGTGCCTATTATATTCCAACCACTGGCAATACACAAAAAGGCAAAAACCAGTCCCTGCTTTCAAGTAGCTCACAATCAAATGAAGGAGAAATACTACATACAAACAATGCATACACTGGCTAAAGAGGAGATAAGTAGCAGAGGAGAGGAGGCTGGGGTAAGGGGCACCCCAGTGTACACAGCACAAAAAGTTAGAGGTCTTGAATTTGGAAGGGAGGAAAGTCTGTTGGCTTAGTGGGGTAGAGAAGTTGGAGGTCAACTGTAGGAGCTGAAAGAGAATTTGATGTCACTGCCCAGGGAGAGAAGAATCTGATAACCCTAAGGAGAGAGACTGGGGAAACAGAGTTCAACTCTGGTCAACTCCTGGGGTGGTTGGAGGTTACTGTACCTCCATGATCATACCTGAACTTTTCTTTCCCAAGAGGATTGCCACATCTCATTCATTTTCCCCATTCCCTCATCCCAGCAGCTTTTGTGGATGTATTGACTACCCATATGGCCTTGGACAAGTCACTTAACTTTTAATGACCTCAGTTTCCTCATTTTAAAAAATGAAGGGATTGAACTAGACCAGGGGTTCTTATTCTGGGATCCTTGACCCTTTTATAATATTTTTTATGACTGTATTTTAAGAAAGTTTCCTCTGTAATCTGAGGCTTTTCATTTTATGCATTAAAATACATTATGCTGAGAAGGGGTCCATAGGTTTTATCAGACTGCTACCATGACACCCAAAAATGTTAAGAATCCCAGAATTTGATCATCTCTCAGGTCCTTCCAGTTCTAAATCTATGATCCTACAAATAATACATGTAGCAGGCATCCTTCACCCCTGCTTTCCCCCCACCCCCACTGCCTTTATTGAGCCAGAAGATGTGTGGGACTTAAATGGAGCCAGGGTGATGAACATGAGGAGCCAGGTTAAGGGTCACATCTTGCAATGAGACAATGGGCATTCCTTTTCTTCTGCTGCTTGGATGGGACTGAGACTCAGGGTGTTTGTTTCCTATAGGGGAAAAAGTCTCCTCTCAGACTCACAGATGTTTAAGAGGCAGACATAATTCTAAAGGAGTGCAGCAGGAGAAATGAGGTATTGATTGGTGACTGGAAGGTTGCTGGGATAAGATGGGAGGTACTCTGCCTCCTGAGACAGAGCCCACTTGCAGAGGGACCAGCAGAAGCATCCTGCATTCCTGGGTGCCCCTACCTCTTCTCACACTGAACATCCCAGGATGTTTTGCTGTGGCAGTTTCTTGGAGAGGATGCCTTACTCAGGTTGGAGTGTTCAGAGAGGCAATGAACACTGAGGCTTGGGAGTTTGACTTACATAGGATCACATAGCACATAGAGAGATACCTTTTGGGTGCAATAACATCACCTGCTTCATCCATTCCCAAAATTCTGATTAAAGTTTTAGATGCCATGCTTTGTGATTGAGTCAATGAGATTCAAACCTAGTGAGTTAAGGAAGGGGGAAAGCCATTGGAGAAGAATAGAATGCCACCTGATTGGGAAAGGATTTGTGCCAATATGCAGGGGCCAGGACTCAAAGGTGGTGGTGGGGTCAGTCTCATAAGTTTTCCAAGATCCTGAGGGAGACTTGGGGCCTAGGCTGATAGCCCTGAGTAACTTCTGGCATTTGATGGCACACGGGAAAGGTGGCTTGGGTGCTTATTTAACAAGATTTATCTTGGTCCTCATTGCATAGCGTATGTATACGTTTGTTCACATTTAATATGTAGTGAATAATTGTGTGACAGACACCCTACACTAAGACTGTGAGCTCCTTGAAAGCAGGGGACTGTGTTTTTGTCTTTCTATCATTGGTGCTTAGCATAGTGCCTAATACATAGTAGATGCTTAATGAATACTTTTTGACTGACATTTATAAAAAGATACCAAAACATATACAAGTACTAAAAGTAGACCTGTAGTGTTTGTATTATGCATAGCCCTTATGGAAAATGTTTGCACTGCCTCTTATATGAATGTGTAAGGGAAGGAGGTCACAATGTACCTTTAAATATCTGGATGAAGAGAACTTGACCATCTGGATAAAGGCTATAGTCTGAAAGGAAGAACAGAAGGTAGCAAGTAGTTTGCCTATATAAAGTAGACTGTTGGGTACTTTTGGGGAAGAACTAGGGCTCTGGAGACAACAACAAACAATTTGAGTCATGTGTTTTAGATACTGGGAAATAGTGGAGATGTGGGGCCCAATGTGCTTGAAGAAATGTGTGGAAATACAATTTTCTTTGTTGCCTCTTAGATTTTTTTGCTTCTTTCAAGGCTTAATTTAGGTGTCACCTGTCATGTGAAATCTTTCCTGATTTACCCTTACCTAGTCAGTGTCCCCGCCCCCCTTAAATTTTCTTGCATTTATCATTGGAAATGGTGTAGAATGTAAGTTCCTTGAGGGCAGGGATAATTTTTCATTTTGTGTTTGTATTCAAAGCACTGAGCACAGGGTCTTGACCAAAGTAGGACTTAAATTCTTGTTGATTGAATGAACGAGTATGGGGCCATGAGATAGTGGTTTAGACAATGATAATAACAGCAGAAAAGCTATTATTTGCCATCTTTTTGTGGAGTTAAGTTTAAATTTTCCTCCAAAAGTACGTTTCCAAATGACGTATATGCTATCACTAAATGGTGGCAGGATTCTTGATTCATGTAGTTTGAAGTCAATCCTGTGGTCTTAAGTACAAGGATCATACTTTATTTGATAAGCAGTATGACTTTTCTATTGCTTTTATGGGATTTTGTTATTCAGAGGCATGATTCTGAGAATGACTGAACAATAAAAATATTAATAAAAACTAAGGCTCATTCATTGACCTGTTCCATGAACATGGAAGTCCAATAAGGAGACACCTATGGGATAAGCTTCAAAAAGTACACGTTAGAGTCGGGTTTGTGCTAAGGGGACTTTCTAAGCTTCTCAGAGTGGTAACCCTTAGATATCTCCTGCATTCAGATGTCTAAATTCTCCCCTTCCCCCCACAGTCTTCTTTTGGCTCTCCTGCTCAGCTGTTCAGCTTCTCTTTTGTGTGTGATGTATCATGGAACTGAAAATGCCAGTTGGGCAAACCTCATAATGATGAAGAAAAGGGGCTGGGAGCTCCTTGGTGGAGGAAATCAAAATAAAAAAGCGGATGTTGTTAATACCTAACAGAACTTGGTCAATGCAGAACACTCAGCAGCCTTATGACAGTCTAAGTAATGTAAATGCATGCCATATTTAGAGGAGCATTTTGGGTGCAGGACACAAAGATCAAATGATGAGTTACCTAAACAAAAGGTTACATGATCACATATATATATATACATATATATATATATATATATATATATATATATATATATGTATATATATATATATATATATATATATATATATAAGGACTTACTGTTTTTGCCGTGATAAAAGTCCTTATGCAAATTCTTATTTAAATATCCACTGAAGTCCTACTTAAATACTTCACTCTTGTCAAATGCTTCTCTTTAGAGATCAACCTACCTTAAGACTGAACCCAATGCATATGAAACCAAAGCTGGGGCTCCTTTACTGGAGATGGTGCCCATATGCTTCCTAGGCCAGCAGGATCTTTACATGAAGGAAAGGAATTAATTTGCTTATATGATGCCTTATCAGTCATTGCCTGGGTCCCAAGTGCTTCTACATCCTTTTTGTACAGTTAAAGAATAAAAGAAAAAAGCAACACCACAATGAGAGCATATCTCCATCTCTTTAATCAGAGGAAATCTCTCTCTCTCCAATCAGAACTTAATTTAGTATTTTTTTGATGGATTGTGTGATTTTATTGTTATAGAGAACATCTGATGATGAGGGATTTTCTTCCCTAATTTACTTTCATTGAAAATGATAGCCTTAGAGTGAGTTGTCTGAGTCATTGAGAGGCTAAATGAATTGTACAGGGTCATACAGGCCAGTGTGTGGCATGGGCAGGATGTGATTCTAGCTCTTTCTGACTCATAGGGAAGCTTTCTATGCACCAGGTGCTACTACTTCTTCATTCATTATTAAAAAACTGAATTAATTCTCCTTTATCAAATGGGAACCTGAGTTAAACCATTTTTAATTAGATTTCCTTTTGGCAGTGCCCAAGTAGGACAGAAGGTCTTGCAATTATTACAATGCTGTATCTGACACATACTTCATGCCCCTTATTCAGGGACTAGAACTATGTTTTGTTTGTCAATAGTCACTGGCTAGTTACAGGGAAGATTTTAAACAAGAAATACATTTAAACAATATGCTTGTTTAAGCAAAAGGGAAATTATCTAGAATGAATTAATTTGGAATAATTTATCCATAATTAATAATAGAGATTGCTCAAGCATGTGTACAAAAATGTTATAATCCATAATTTCACAATGATAAAATAAAAACAATGAACTTACCCTCACCCCAACAAACTAGGTAAGGGTATTTTTTGTGTTTTTTTATTGTATGTGTATATATATATGTATGTATATATATATATATATGTGTGTGTATATATATGTGTGTATATGTATATGTATGTGTATATATATATATATATATATATACACACCTTCAAATACATGTACATATATACTATGTCCAAATACATGTGCACGTATGGTATATATGTTTATCTAAATACTGTATATGTATAGCAACTATGCACATACTAAAGATACTATACATATGTATATATGTATACACATGTATACATGTATATATGTATAGTGCTAAGACATATTACTAGGGCACAGCATATAAATATTATACATTTTCTATATATATTATACATATGTATGTATATATGTATTTGTTCATCCAAATACACGTGCTATATGTACATGCAGAGAAAGAGAGAATCTGCACGTACATATCTGTGCATATATGTGGATAACAACAGAATATAGACACAAAAATTTAATAGGTATGCCAATAACAGAAAAAGGTTTTTCCTTATTCTTTCTCCATTTGATGTTGATCAGATCATACCATTTAAAAAATGTTATACCTGTGCAATAACCAGTTTATTTATTTATTTATAATTTATTTACAATTGTTTTATATATATATTTATAATAGGAGTTAATTTATTTATAATAGGAGAATAAGGAGGGAAGAATAGAAAAAAAAGAAAAGCATGCTTCCTGATTGCCATGGTAATGCATCAGTTGTATCTTTCCTCTTCTCTTTTTGGCTGTGTAGGTATGTCTATTCCATCGATTGGCTTGCCTATTAATCAATATCTGATCTGCCTTATTGACAAATTGAATTATCTACAAAAGGCTTTCATTGTGTGACTAAGTGGCATGGGCTTTTTTTGTTTTAAAATGAACTTCATTTTAACATTAACCATTCTACCACGCTATCTTGAAGGTAATGTGAAGTGGTTCTCATTGTTGATTCTTTCCTTGGGCTGGTCATGGTGGGCCAGTCTTAAGAAAGTAATGGAGAAGCTGTTAATAGTAAGATGAATAACTGTTAATAATTAACTGTTAACAGTACAAATTAAAAGTGTGTTCTTTATTTAAATTTTTTTTCAGAGAGCCAGTTGTTAAACATTTGTTAGAACATAGTTTGATCTAGGGCAGAGGGAAAGAAACAGCGTGTATATAGCACCTACTGTGTTCTGGATGCTATGCTAAGCACCATATACTATCTCATTTGATACCATACATTACTTGATTTGATCATCACAAGAATCTAGTGATATAGGTAAGGAAATGTTCATTTCCATTTTGGGGGAAGGTTCATATGAGGTTCAGAGATGTCCTAGGATTTGTCCTATCCCATATAGCTTATAAATGACAAAATGGGACTGAAATGTCGAGCCTCTTTTTCTGAAAGCTATTCTCTTTCTACCATGTCATACTGCCTCCCCAGTGAGCACACTTATCAGAAGGTATTCCTGGCAAGAGATGATATGGACTAGCCCAAGCATTTTGTCAAAAGGATTATAAGATTAGCTTCTTAAGTCTTTCTCTAAATCAACCAACCCGTCAATTCACAAGTAATTATTAAATGCTTCCTATGTGCCAGATATTGTGTAAAGAGTTGGGGATATAAAGGAGAAACAAAACCAGTGTTTGCCATCAAGCAACTTCCCTTGTAATGGCAAAAAACTATATACAAATCAGTATATGTGAGATAAAGGCAGAATAGATGGAAGCTTAGTGGGATTTGCACTAATAGCTTGGGGAACTGGGAAAGACCTCTTGTGGGAAATAATGCTTAAGGGTTATAAACTATCTGAAGAGGTCATTCCTGTATTAAAACTGCTCTAGAATAGTGATGTCCAATCAGCTAGAAAAAGAGGCCACTAAACCCTGCGTAAGGATCCCTGCAGGCCATATATTGCTTTAGAAAACCACATACTCATATTATCTATTTTCTATTGTATTTTTATTTATTTTATTAGATTTTTCCCAGTTACATTTTACTTTGGCTCAACATTTCTCAGAAAGCGTTGCAGGCTGTGGGGGAGACTGTTTGACAACTTTGATCTAAATGGTAAATCAGTTTAAGTGAAAACTCTGTCATACACACACATAGACACACAGATATATACTTTATATATAGATTTTTTAAAACATAGTTTCTGGTAGGTGAAATTCAGATGAATTTACACATCAATTTCTACATTGACTCTCTGTCAATTATGAAAATAGATCTCTGTTCTAAAAGGCAAATGAGGTTTCCTAATGTCAACATATCAGTTCTTCAAGAATCTGTAATTTCATGGAGTAGTTACTCTCTAGATGCAGATCACAACTCTTTATGTACTAGATGATCTGTCTCCCTGAGTTGCTATACTAGAAAAATTCAATGTCCTTTGGCCAACCGGGTGAGGAGATTTTATGAACTTGGGTTTATTCTAGGTCAAAAGACACATAATCTATCACCAGCTCCATAACTGATGCTTTTCTGGCTTGGTAGGACCTACCAACTCTTGTGCTTTGTGCAAGGTAACAGAATGGGATTTCAGTGAAGGAGGGTCAGCACATCCTGGAGGATAATTGAGCTGTCTGCAAATAAGTCCTTTGCAAATGCTGGTAGCTGTATTCAGTCTGCAACAGCTTTCAACAACAATACCAGGGATGCATCAGGTCAGGTAGAAGCTTTTATATCATTGGTTGCTACTACTCTTAAATAGTAATAGTGATTGACCAATTGCAGTTGGTTAGCAGTTATTTATGGTATAGTCAGATATTTTTTTGGAAGTGGTAAATATTTTAATTATAATTAAAATTTTATTTAGCATCACGGGATATACCTGGAAAGTATTTGTATGGTGAGTGTGGGAAAGCTTTCCTCCAGAGATATAGAAATGCTCACCTTATTTTATTTTGTGCTTTTTTAAAATTCAGGATGCAAAACCCCCAAAACATTATTTGGCTGTGATTGGGGGTTATCTATAACTATCTTAATTTGTTGACTATGTGATCTAATAATTTATAATAATACTAGTTAGCATTTTTATAGCACTTTCAGGTTTGCAAAGAAATTTACAAATATTATCTCATTTGCAGAGCGTGTTATTCTTAGCACCCTTTCACATCAGATGAGATGTGTGTCCCTGAAAAGATTTTGGCCTAGCTGTTCATATGGGAAAAACAGAGTGCTTGGTTTCATAGGAAAAAAGCCACATACTTTTTTCACCTAAAAAGACTAGAAGGTCAGGTAGTTGATAGATTTAAACTATTAATGATAAATTAATAATGAGTCACAGATCAAAAAATCTCCATATGTTCTAGATCCTTCAACACCCTTAGAAACATCTATTACTTTGTGCATTTTCAGCAATGGAGAAGCAAGATTGCCCTTGGTTAGGTGGAGATCTGCATAAAGGTTATCTTCAAATGTCACAATGAATAAATAATCCAAAGTTCATTAAAATATACACTCTTTCAGAGACATTATTGCCAAAATACTAGGGCAAATGGGGAAGAATCTAGCTAGGTAGTCTGGCAATAAGATTTGAATCTTTCTATCTATGTTATTAGGGGTGGCAGGTAGAAAAAGAGGAGGCAAAGTTATAGCAAAGAGTTATCACAATAAAATAAAGAGGTTAGTCTATTTAATGCATGGGAAGAATTCATGCTTCCCCTCAAATCCCACCAATTTTCAATTTTTCAGTGTATTGGTAATTTGACATAGTAATAATGTGTGTGTGTGTGTCAGTAACAGCCAAATTGTGCAATGACTAACTTTGATAGACTTAGCCCTTCTCAGCAATGCAAGGATCTAAGACATCTCCAAAAGTCTCATGATGGAAAATATTATCCACATCCAGAGAAAGAACTATGGAGCTTGATTGCAGATCAAAGCATACTATTTGCTCTTTTTTTTTCTCTTTTATGTTTTCTTCTGTTGTATTTTGTTTCTTCTTTCTTGTGGTTCCTCCTATTGGTTCTAAATTCTTCTTTACAACATGACTAATGTCAAAATATGTTTAATAGGAATGTAGATGTAGAGCCTATATCAGATTGCATGCCGTCTTGGGGAGTGAGGTGGGGAGAGAGGAGGAGAAAATTTAAAATTCAAAAGCTTATGGAAGTGAATGTTGAAAACTAAAAATAAATTAATAAAAAATAAAAAAATAATGCGTGTGTGTGTGTGTGTGTGTGTGTGTGAGTGTGAGTGTGTGAGAGAGATAGCACCTTATATAGTCCATGGACTTTTACTAGGGTGTTAAGGAAGAATGTAGAATAGTTTTGTATCACATTACATCACCTCACAAGAAGATATTGGTTGTCATTTAAAGATTTCAATTCAAGCAAAAATATTTATGTCTTAAGAAAAATAAAGATGGACATACATACAGAAAAAAATTTTAAGCTGTTTATTGTTCTCTTTTAAATATTTAGCAATCCTAACCATAAAAGAGGGTAAAAATGAGAAATTTAGAGAGTTAAAAGATATATAGGAAATGAATGGGGAAGTTGTCTCATCTTTTTTTTTTTAACAATTTCTTTTAAAATAAATTATACTGATATATTTTAAATTTTGATATTATCTAAGTTTCTCCCAGTATCCCTCTTCTCCCTCTCCCCTATGATTTAAGAAAAAAAAATTTTAATGACAAAAAGTAAAAGGGAAAGAAAAGAAAAAATCACTTGAATTGATCATTACATCAAAAAAAAAAAGCCTGAAATGCATACAATATTTCACACCTATGGACCTCCTACCATTGCATAATTGCAAGGGGAGGTGTCTTCTCATATCTTTTCTTTGAGGTCAGGCTTGTTCTTTGTAATTCAGCAATGTTCATTTTCAATTATTTTGTTGTTCTTTCCATTTACATTGCTGTAGTCATTGTATATGTAGTTTTCTTTGTTCTTTTTACTTCACTCTGCTTCAATTCATGTAATTCTTTTCCTGTATCTCTGTGTTCATCATGGTCATTGTTTCTTACAACAGAATAAATGTCCCATTCCATTCCATTCACATAGCACAACTTACTTAGACATTTTCCAACCAATGGGCAACTGCTTGCTACATAAAAGGTGCTACTAAATAAATTTTGTTGTCTGTGAGGAATTTCTTCTTATCAATGACCTCCTTGGTGTACATGCTTAGTAGTGGAATCTATGGCTCAAAGGGTATAGACATTTTAGTAACTGTATTTGTGTAATTCCAAATTGCTTTTTAACTAACAATATACCACTGTGCCTCTCTACAACTACCCCAACTTTGACTATTTCCATATTTTCACATACCTGCAAATTCTCTCTCTCTCTCTCTGTCTCTCTGTCTCTCTCTCCTCACTTCTCCCTCTCTCCCTCCCTCCCTCTCTCCATATCTGTTAGTTGTCTATGTAACCTAGGGAGCAAACTTTTTTTTTTGTGGGAAATCTAGTTATAAAGATTTTTTCTATTCTGTGTCTTATTTTTTCCTGCCCAATAATAAAGCTGGGCTTTGGCAAAATCTTGTTAGGAATGTTAATCTGTGTTACTCTTCCTTCTCCTATTTCTGCCATTTGTGATTCTTCTCATTTTCCCCCAGCTTATATTACCCACTGCACAACCAAAATTTTTACCATAATGCCTTACTTAATCTAGCTCTGCAGGTCTTTCCTCACTACCTCCCCAATCAAAACATACTTTTCTGCTCCTTTGACCAACTTATTATGAAGTCACTGATTTTTGTTAAAGTTGATTTTCAGTTGTGTCTGACTCTCCATGACTCCATTTGGAATTTTCTTGGCAGAAATACTGGAGTGGTTTGCCAATTCCTTCTCCAGCTCATTTTATAAATGGGGAACTGAGGCAAACAGGGTGAAGTGATTTGTCCAGTGTCACACAGCTAGTAAGTGTCTGAGGCCAGATTTGAACTAAAAAAGATGAGTCTTCCTAATTCCAGGCCTGGTAGTCTATCCACTGTGACTCTTAGCTGCCCCTAAGGTACTAATAGATTATCATTATTATTATCATTAGATTCAGTGGTAGAAAGGACCTTAGATATTGCATAGACCAGTGGCGTTAAACTCAAACAGAAATGATCCTTGTGAGTCATATATTGATTTTGAAAACCACAAATTGACCTCCATGGCCAGGAACTGGGAGGTCCTCTTTTTGTCACAAATATTTTCTACACATGTCATTATTTAATGTCCCATCTCCCCACAAACTCTACTTGTATTTGTGGGAAAACATATGCTGGGTTTTTTTTGGGGGGAATGTTTTTTAGCAATTGTTCTTGCTTTATTGCCTTAATAAATACCTTTTGCTAAAAGTTTATTCAAGTCATGCTGACTAACATGAATGGGAAGCATATTGGTGGGGGCTTGTGAGTGATAATTCTAGAAACCTAGCTCCTCAAGGTTACCCCTGCAACCTTGACAGAGAGGTAATTGCCTTCTGGGGACTCATCCCATCAATACTAGTTGAAGTTAGAGAAGTAGCTCCGGAGATGATTCCACAAAAAGAAGAAAGTACCTACTAGATGCTTGATTAAACTTATGTACCTGCTATCAGAAGAAGTAACCATTCTTTTCTGCTAAAAATAATAATTTCTGGGAACAATTCACTCCCAATTTGGACCACCTCTGGATCTCACACATGCTTCAGAACAACTGAGGGAAACTGACTATGCACAGAAACAACTAAGCAAATCACAGAATTTAGCTATCTTTGGCCATTAGAATTCTTCACAAGCAAGAACTACATCCAAATCTCCAAGGGAAATCCTACATGAATAGAATACTTTTGGGGATATCACCCCCTAGATGAAATTATACATAACTGCTTACCTGTACTATGTGTAATTTGTTTTGAAAGGTATAGGGAATTCAGTGCTCTTAGGCAAATAGGCATGCTGTAACAGGTCATGGACATCAGAGCCTGTGAAGCAAACATCACTATTCCTTACCAAGCTCTGTTGGTTCTATCTCACTCCTAAAATAGAGTGTAATTAGGGAATAGAATATATGGGTATCAAAGAAAGCAGTCTGACCCAAATCAGTTTTCTATTCCTGTTGTCAATAGACAATGGGAAATTGTACTATTGGCGATGCCGGTCTTTTGACTGATGCAAAAATTCAGTAATAGAATGGAACGTTCACATAAACAAGCCTTATCAGGAAAACATTCATAGCTGGGCTGCTTTGATTGACCTGAGGCAGCACATTGGGTCACTAGCATTTAGCATCTGTTGCATTTTCCAAAGGCTAAAAGTCTGTTGCTTTAGAAAGAAACATTTCAGAAACATCTCAGTTTCAGAAATTGAAGCCCAAAAACTGGTTCTAAAAACAGTACAGTGTGTGTTCTCATTTCCCTTCAATGTCATTTAATTCAAATCTGTTCATTAGAGTTTTAAAGCAAATTTCTAAGTGCAATTATTCCAGGTTCAAATTAAATATAACTACCTCCTGAAAAATACTTGCATTAAGTGCCTTTTAAAAAGACTTTTAAGCAAAATGGGACAGGATGCCGCTTTTGAAGAATATTTGGAAAGAATTCCTGGGCTTAAACTATAAAAATGGACTAATGCATACCAGCCAACACACCTGATATTTTTCTACTTTTTGCTGAACCAATAAAGCAGTGGAACTTAGTGACATTTCTGTATAAAGGTGTCTAGTTTAGTGAAAACATTACAAAAGCTTCATTTTTCATTTCTTCTAAGAAAATTAGGTAAGTTGGGCCTTGGTGGCAGAAGAGCAGAAATGCTGGAGGAATGCTAAAGTAACCTTGGCATCTAGATTGGTTCCATAAACCCCATTTTAGATTCTTTATATTCTATAATATATTCTAAATTCTACTTATATTCTACAAATACGTGTGTTTGATCAATGGCACCCTTATGGTATAATCAGAAAACATGAAATTTGAATTTAAAAACAAAACAGCAACAAAAAAAATTTGTATTTTATAGTGCTTTTATTTTGTGAAACCTTTTTTCTGAAGTATTTCATTTGTCCTTAAATATTTATGAGATAGGCAGATGCTACCCTCATTTTATAGATGGAGAAACTGAAGTAGGTAGTGAGGACAGTTGAGTGGCTTGATCAAACTAGATATCTAGTTACTAGATACCTAGACATTGAACTAGAATCCTGGTCATATAATATTGCTCTGCATCCTGCCCAAATGAGAGCATTTCAGTGTGTGTGTGTTTGTGTGTGTGCTGGGGGATAAACAGTATAGAAGTGGACAATGCTGTCTGGAACATACCCACACAATTAAAGAAATGTGGAAATGGTACTAAACATTAGGGCATTCTACTCTTGCATTATGTGTGCTTATTGCCTAAATACTTATTATAGTGATGTCAATGTTTTACTTTGCTTAAGCGTCTTTATTTTATCTTTCATATGATGAAACCTCTTGCACAGAACTTGCCTGGCACACCCACACCCACATATGTACATATATATGTGTATATATATATATATATATATATATACATATATATATATATATATATATATATATATATATATATATATATATATATATATATATATATATATATATATGTGTGTGTGTGTGTGTGTGTGTGTGTGTGTGTGTGTATATGTATATGTACATGTATATGTATTATAGTGCCTGGCACATAGTAAGTGTTTAATAAATGCTTGTTGACTTGTTGCTTTCAAATTGTTTTCAGGTGTCTTTGATGTAAGCTCCTTACAATGGAGTGGGGAGAATATTTTCTATTTAAAAAATTTTTTTTCTTTGTGATCATCATTCAGTCTAAAGCCTAGAGTAGACAGTTTGCAAATCAGCTAACTTTAGAATTCTGGAGAAATTAGGTCCTAAGGGTGAGGTGAGGAGGAACTTCCAGCTGGAGCCTGCTTAGGTCCAAATAATACCAACCCCAAAATACCACAATGTAGTAATGCTTGGGTTGACTGGCAGCTAAGGGAAAAAACACCCTGAGATTTAATGATGAGTAAAAGCATACATGGGAAAAGTCAATGCCTAACGCTCTCAAGAAAGAAAAATGGAAGAAGCAGCAAGGCTTCTATAATGTTAAAGAAGAGGACATCAAAAGGGAGAGAAATGAGCTTTTAATTTCTCCACATGCCATTTTACAATATTCAGTAAGAGAGAAGGTTCAGGAAATGCTGTTGAAACAGTGCAACTGAGTACAAAGACAAATGCTCACTTGCAGTAGGAGCTTCCAAAGCTCTTGTTCATTGCATGAGCCCTGTCCTGTGTCATGATTTCGAGTGCAGCACGAGAAATAAAGCACCAGGCTCTTGCTGGTTTGCAGAAGTGTCATGCATTAAGAGATTATGTCCTGCACCAGCTTTGTAGCAATTTTCCTTATTCCTAGAAAGAAACCTGCTCTAATTGGCCATTATTTTTTCCCCAAGCTCAGCAGACTTATTTTCTCATTTGCTCTTCATCTTCTCAGATCTTTGATCTTTCAAATTATTTTTCCATCCACTTAATAGTACTGTTGTATAGCTCAGATGAGGGCAATGGTAAAAGCTAACTAAAGAGGGTGGGGGTGGGGAGACACAGTAACATCTTATTTTTACAGGGCAAAAATCACCTCCAGACAGATGCCATTTGGTCTTCACCTTCTTCTTGGTTTCAGATTGAACCTGAACAGTAAAAGTCACATACTTTTGGTAATATTTTCCTAGCAGGGACTGAGCCAATCCAAAAAATCTTTTCATACCACAGTCATATAAATCTACATGCGTGTTAAGTAGGTACCACATTCTTACAAACCAAGTAGAATTTCATGTCAAAATAAAAATTTTACTTATAATTTTCACTTAATGCCTTTCATAATTATTGAATCACACTTATATTAGTGGATAACTCTTAGGATTAATACTTTATAATCAAACTGTCATCTTTGACTTGGGGAAAAATATCACTACAATTTTCCCTCATAATAAAACCAAATTCTAGACACGTGCCAGTAATGTACTTCACACAGCATCCTCAATTTTACCTTTGTTTTCCTCAGGGTCTGGGACAGTTCCAACTGCCTTCAAACACTCCTTCAGTGATATGGCATCCACCTGCTTCTCTTCATTTTCATTGGGTTCCTCATGGATCCACTGATGGAGGCAGTCCTGTTCTGAGTTGCTCCTAACATAGCCTGGTAAATTCACATGGCTGTCAGGCTGTCTGTTGACATTCTTAGGAGCTTTGCCAGAGATCAGCACCAGTCGAGTACTTGCCACCATCTGAGACTGGCTGCTGGTACTATGAGTCATATTGGTGAGGACGGAGCCGTACCTATAGTTGCCACATGGAGTTGTCCTTTTCCAGTCAATAGCCAGATTCCATCTGGTCCATGTCTTCTTGATTTCAGCTTGAACCTAGAGCAAAATAATTTTATTATATTTTTGAAATCATAAAAAATCGTGAAGTTTGTTTAAGACTATTTGACCAGTTCTAAGTTCTTTGCCAAAAGTGGATATGGGGCCAAATAGAAATTGCTTATTGGTAGAGAGAAGAAAACATCTCCTGAAAGTAGGTACAATGGAGAGCAATCTACCAAGTAAATAATATTTACTTAATGCTCACTGTGGGTAGAGGTGATGGGAGTGGTCTTTAGCTAGAAATGCAAAAAACACCCATCATTATTTCCCCAGGAGCACTGCAGGAGGGGAGAAAGGGAGAAAGAAGGAATGTTAAGAATAGAAATCAATGAGAAATTGGTCTCATTGGGTTGGAACTTATCCTCAGATTTCTGATTTTGTTTCATTATGCTTAATCTCCAGACAAGGACTGATGCAGCATTCTAGAAGTGCTTATGAAACCCAATGATATTTCAAATAATATTTGCCATGACCTTTCTCCCCCTGGGGAAAAAATAAAAGTGAAACAGTAAACAAACACGTAAATACAAATACATATATCTCAAAGGTACAAAACAAAAAGTTCTCCCCAAAGATTCAACGAGATTCCCTTCAATTTAATGCAATATGAACTAGTCAATTTTTTAACCTTGGCTGTGTCCAGAATAAATAGCTAGTCAGCAGCATTGGGAGCCATAGTTATATTTGTTTATTTTTTCTTTCAGCATTTCTTTTCCAGGTCTTACATTAGATTACATTAGGCAGAATGAGAGAATCTGTAGCTTACCCCAGCCTGGATCATCAGTAATGGAACTTCCTTAAAATATTTAGGTCATAATTTGCCACCAGTTTTGTTACTTTCTAGTTAATTAAAACTACCTAAACTTGACCCATCACCAGTTTGTAACAGGAGCAGCTAACATGTGGTAATGGGTTTTTGCTCATTAAAATACATGTTGGAATTTCTTGAGAATGTGGACTCAAACTAGGTTTAACTGTGTGGGATATCATAAAGTAGTGCTCATTACCCGTGGAGTTAAGTTATCTAACGGTTTTCTAGAGGGTTTAAAATCAGTGCTTGGAAAATTTAGCCACTACTTTGTTGCTCCTTAATGAATTTGTCATACATTATAATTATCTCTGTATGTAAACATATCTACTAGATCCCATGGGCAGTTAGGTGGCATAGTGGTTAGAGTACCAGGCCTGAAGTCAGGAAGACATCTTTCTGAATTCAGATCTGGCCTCAGACACTTACTAGCCATGTCACCCTAGGCAACTCACTTAACCCTGTTTCCCTTAGTTTCTGCATCTGTAAAATGAGCTGGAGAAGGAAACGGTAAACCATTCCAGTGTCTTTGCCAAGAAAAACCCAAATGGGGTCACAGAGTTGGACACAGTTGAAATGATTGAACAACAGAAACAACACTAGACCCCAAGAGGATGGGGATCAAGCCCTGTGTAGATGAGCATACAGATGGCACTTAACAAATGCTTGTTGACTGATTTCTGTAGGTGTCTAGCACTGTGCTTTGCATGAAACAGGTGTTTAATAGTGCTTCACTGATCAAATTATTATGGAATTGTACTGGGAATTGAGAAGTTTTTTTGTTCCAAATAATTTGAAAACTTGAGATCATAGGTTCATGGATTGATACTTAGAAGGGATATTAGAGGTCATTTACTCCAATTTTCCCATTTTACAGATGAAGAAAATGAAACCCAGGGAGGTTGAGACTTGTTTGGTCTTAGACTGTTAGTAAATGACAGAGCCAGGATTTGAATCCATGTCTTTTGACTTGAGTAGAACATCTTGAAGGAAGATTAGCATCGGTGAAGCTTTGCTAATTTTCTTTAGACTTTGACTTCTTGGTGAAAAGTTTTATAAGGAAAATGAATCCTCCTTCTCTTGTCTCTTAACACTGGAAAAATTGTCACCTTTCTGAGGTGGCTGGGATGGTGTCACACCCTTAATGAATGCTATTTTTATCTTACCTCTCCATTGCAGTAACAATAGATGATCGAAACAAAGAAACCCTGTGGAATAAAGAACCAGAAAGTTAGTGCACTTGAGTACTCAAAGAAAGGAACAAATTATCACCCCTTTGATATATAGATACAAAAATGATTCACAGATTTCCAGATCATTAGAACATTGAATTAAAGCTTAAAGGGAACTTAGAGGGTATTTGTTACAATTCTCTCAAAGAAATAGAGTTTATAGAGAGTAAATGTGAGAGTTGGAATTTGAACTCAGATCATTTAACTCAAGATTCAATACTCAGCATCGTACCACTTTTCCTTCTTAGGGGTATTTATTTCTTCTTTGGTGATCTAAATAAAAAAGACAAATGGTAGAACCATTATTTCATTTCCAAATTTATTCTTACTAGTTCCAGTTCTGTTATGATTGAAAGACTATGTAGCATCTTTTTGTGATTCTTAGCTACTTAAAAAGGTATAATAATGGTATCAAGCACGGTATAACAATCAGGTAGAGTAATGAACTAAGATCAGTGTTTAGAGTTTCAACGTACACCACAGCAACATGCCATCATGAAAAAAAAAGTATTGGACTTAGAGTCAGAAGACTTGACAAGGAATCACAATTCTGCCACCTCCAAGATACATGAACTTGGTCAAGTCACATATTGTACTTCTCTAAGTCTGTTTCCTCATCTGTAAAATGGGAATGATGATACTTGTTTTGAGAGGCAGAGCAGTCTAGTGGATAGAAGACTTGATTTCAAGTCCCATCTTTGACACCAGCGTCTCAGTGCCTCAGGCGATTCTTTAAGATTCAGAGTAACACTGCCCTGTTGCATTAGAGGAGGGACTTTCCACAATTAGTGAATCACAGTTTTTTACCCCAGCTCAATGATAACAACAGCGAAGTCTTGACATGCTTACTTACCTATCTCACAGGACTTACTATGGGAATCAAATCAGTTAATCTATGTGAAACTTTGTAAAAATGTTATGCAAATATAAGGAGTTGTTAAGCCTCTGTTCCATCTGAAAATTATATCTGATAATCACATCAAATTAATTTTTCACCAAACATGTCCTTAGTTTGGGTTTTCATTTGTGAGAAAGAGCTCTTGGAGGTAATGCTCTTATGAACAAAGACGGAGAGAGATAAACCCTGAAATTTATAGCATAAGGAGCTTACATGGTTGTGGGGGCCACATACCTTAGTCAAAGCAAAGCAAAAGGGGAAGGAAAATTGGCCAAAAGAAGGGCAAAAACCAAACATTTATCATCTTTCTGCCCTTTGTACCTGAAATGAGTTAAAGAAGAGTTCACAGTGCATCCGGATCTGCCATCCTAATCCAGTGAAAGTGTGGGGCAGACACACAAACACAATATAATGGACGCCAAAGACCAAGATCAGAACCAACGTAGACTTTGCAAGTTTTCTGAAAGAGAATGGCAAGATTTTTTTCTTAGAATTAATTAGAATATCTTAAAGTAAACATGATTTGCAGAAGAAATAGTGTATTAATTAATGAAGCTAGGAGTCTCTCTCTCTCTTTTTTTTTGTCTATCTTGACTTACCCTTTCTCCAACCCGGCTATTATTGTCTCTCATTCTTCCTTTTACTTTCAAATTGAAAAGTGGACTATAGTCTCATTTACTCTAATTTTTATCATTGATTTTTCCTTAATCTTCTTTTATTCCTTCAACTTAGTAATTAGAAATCTTTTTTTTTTCCAAGCAGTAAGGACTTAGAGTAAAAAGAATTTTGGACATTTGGGAATTTGGGCAAGTCACTTCAACTCTCTAAACCAGTTTCTTTATCTACAAAATGGGTATGATGAGAACTCTAATTCACAGAAATTGTCTTGAGGAAAATTCTTTGTAAAAGCCATACCAATTTTAGTTGTAATACTAGTCATTCAAATAAATGCCTTTACATTGTCCTAAACATCTGTGATTGCTGAACTTAGGGTTAAGTATCAGGCCAAGTATGGCCATTATAATTACCTAGCATTCATTTAAAATATTTTTCTTTTTTCCATTGATATTTTGGTTGTCATAATGTATATGGTTTTCCTGCTTGCTTCACTTTGTATCAATTTCTGTGTCTCTCATGCTTCTATGAATTCTTCATAGTTATTGTTTCTCATGGTACAATCATATTCCACTGTATTCATTTTCAAATCTGGCCTCAAACACTTACTAGCTTCATGACCCTGGGCAAGTCATTTAACTTCAGTTTACATCAGTTTCCTCATATCTAAAATGGACACCTCCCAGAGTTGTTGATATGATAAAATGAGATAATAATTTTAAGTACTTTGCAAAGATGAGAGTGTTATATAAATACTAGTTATTTCTCCTCCTCCTCCTCCTCCTCCTCTTTCTCTTTCTTCTTTAATTTTTTTTTTCTGTCTATGGAACCCATGTCTTTAATGTCCTTGGAGTATATGTCTAGCTGTGGGATCTCAGAGTCAAAGATTACCAGCAATTTAGTGACAGTATAATTCTAAATTGCTTTCCATACTGTTGTATTGATTCACACTTTTACTGATTCTGTCTGAATTTCCACAGCTCCATTCGACATTGATAGCATTTGTCATCTTTTGCCATTTTGCTGGTTATGAAGTAATATCTCAGTATTCTTTTAATTTGAATTCATCCCCCCCCCTTTTTTTTAGCTATTTGGAAAAGTCATATAATTGGTAGGTTCCAATTCTCCTGAGACCTATTTGTTCATAGTCTTTGACCACTTTTCCATCTGAGGAAATGGACTCTCGGCTTTATTTATTTATTTGTGTTAGCTCCCTATGTATCTTAGATATAAGGCCCTTATCAATAATATTTGCTTTGATTCTCCCCCAAAAATGACTACTTCTTTTCTTATCATAGTTATGTTGGTTTAGTTTGTGCAAAATAGTTTTCAATTTCATGTAATCAAATTTCTCTATTTTTTATCATCATATCTATTCCTACTTTGGTTAAGAATTCTACCCCAGTCACAAATGTAAAAGGGATCAGATATGTTTTTCTTCTATTAAAAAAAATATTGTGACATTTGACACCTAGATTATATATCCAGTTGGAACTTATTGTGGTATATAATATAAGGTGCTAATTTAAGTCTATTTTATGCTAAATTGCTTTCTAGTTTTCATAGTAATTATTGTCAAATATGGAGTTCTTCACCTAGTAATTTATGTTTGGAATTTTTTGAACATTGGGTTATTGAATATTTCTGATAGTATTTTATCTAATCTGTTTCACTGATCTATTTTTCTATTTCTTTTAAAAAGAAAAACTAGTTTTCATGATTACTGATTTACAATATAGCTTGAAATTTGGAAGTGCAATTCCATTGCATCTACTCCTCCACCTCTATTATTTCTTTTTCTTTCCAGTGAATTTTACTATTTTTCATATCCATTTAAGGTATCCTCCTGGTAGTTTGATTGGTCTAGCATTATCTATTTATTAGATTATATAGTATTATTAGTTTTATTACATTGCGGTAACATCTATGACAATTTTTTTTTAATAATTGTACTTATACTCATGTTAGGTATACCTTGGTAGATGCCAGAACACCGATTAGACAAAATTCTTTACAGTTGGGATTATTTCATTCGTTGTATTTGTATACCATTAAGTTGTTAAGCTTCCTGAGGGTGGGGGCTATCTTTTGCCTCTTTTTGTATCCCCATTGATTATCACAGTGCCTGGCACATAAGTGCTTAACAAATATTTATTGACTGACTATCTAACGTTTAATAAATTCTTGTTTATTAACTGATAATGGATAATTTTATTTTGAAGGCTTATGTCAGCATTGGTTAGGATGCTTCTCTCTTTGTAAAGAGATGAGGAAATATTTGTTGCAGGTTCAAACAATCAATTAACAATCATTTATTAGGACTGACAATCTAGGACTGGTAAGATATTTTATATATAGTTTACATATAATTTATACAAGTTTATATAGTTGTTTTCAATGAGGCTTCCTTTTCTGCTATTTCCTCCTGGATTTTGTTATAGCTTCATGGAACTTCTATAATTTTTTATAGGTTTATTTTATAACCTGCTACTTTGTTGAATCTTTCAATAGTTTCGTTTAGTTTCTTTGCTGATTCTTCAGGGTTTTCAGAACAAATCATGATGTCATCAGAAAGTAGGGATAGTTTTTCTCTTCTTTGCCTATGTTTATGTTTTTGATTCCTTTTTTCTTATTTTTTTGTTCTCCTAAGCATTTTTAGAAATATCAAATTACAGTGAAGAAAAGTGAGCATACTTTATTTACTATTAAATTTATTGATTTTTTTATTGCATATATACTGTTTCTAATTTTAGACACATATATTTTTATCATATTAACAATGACTATTTTTTGCCTTTTGATTCCAGTGAGAGAAAACTTACAAGGCAACAAATTAGTAGATGATTAGAGGAAAGGGAATTTGGCATATTTGTTCTTAAGAGCATTTGTCAGGTATTGCTCTACATCCTACATGATATACTCATACCTCAAAAGGTTTCTACATCAAAAAAGTCCTTCTGTAGTTATACTTTAGAGAGTTTTTAGTACAACCATTGTGTTTTTTCAAAGGCTTTTTAATGAATCTATTGATATGTATTTTGAATTTTTTAATTTTTAATATGGCTATGTTCACTCTTTTCCAATGTTGAACCATTATTCCATTATTAGTATAAATCCAATTTGATTATACTAAGTAATTTTTTTTTTGATATACTGATGTGCTTTCACTAGCAAGGTTTAAAAAAAAATCAATTAAATACATATTTACTAGTGATGGCCCTGATTTTTCTTACATATCCCCAGTCTCTTCCTCTCATCCTCATCAGATCCTTCTTTTATTCCCCATAAAGTACATTCATCTTTAGAGTTCTTTTCTTCAGAAGGACTCTGTGGAATAAATGTGAATACTATTTGATTTTTTCCCCTATACTAACTATTTGAAGCTCTTTCTTTTATATCTCATCTCTGAGAGGCAGGCTATAAATCCTCTGAAACCAGAGGCTTTACTCTCTCTGTAGGATATCATCTAATTGCTGCTTTTCTAGTGCCAGCCACTTTGTGCGCACTCAGTACATTTTAATTGAATTGAATACAGCAGAGAGCAATCACATTAATTTTACCCTTAGTGCCTTAGAATCTTTGTAGAATACCAATTTAAAAAAATTGTATTACATCTCTCTAGGGCAAGGGTTCTTAACCTGGAGTACACAAATCCTAAAGGGTCTGTGAATTGCTTTTGGAGACTTGAGAAGTTGATGGGGAAAATTATACCTTTATTTTCACTTATTGCTAATGGAAATTTAGCCTTCAATTATGAATCTAAAAATATCATCCTGCTGTCTTTACTTTGCATTATTTCCTTTATCTTCTCATACTTCTCTGAATTCCTCATAGTTATTGTTTCTTGTAGCACAGTATTATTCTGTTGCGTCCATGCATTGTGAGTTGTTTAATAAGTTTTTTTTCCTCACTTATCACTAACTGAAATTTGGCCTTCAAGTAGGAATAAAAATATTTAGAGAAGGGGTCCATAGGCTCCACCAGACTGCTGAAGGGGTCCATGACCCAGAAAAGATTTAGAACCCCTGTTGTAGGGTGAAGTCTTAAGTCCCTTTGAGGTGTTTTGTCATAACCAAGCCTGCTTCACATTTTTCCTTCTGGATGAAATGAAAAGCAAAATATTTTCAAAATGGCAAGTTTGATCTGTATTTTATGTGAAAAATATTAAAACTTATAATCTCAAGAATAATTTTGTGAAAGTAAGAGAAATTTTCTTTAC
This sequence comes from Phascolarctos cinereus, assembly GCF_003287225.1. NCBI lineage: Eukaryota > Metazoa > Chordata > Mammalia > Diprotodontia > Phascolarctidae > Phascolarctos > Phascolarctos cinereus. Next base: position 78,231,736 of record NW_027556180.1, on the reverse strand, counting down.
AAATATCACAGTCATTCTTCACTCTTTCTTAATGGGTGTCACTAAGATGGAGTTTAGTGATCAAATTTTCCAGGTCTGACTTTGGACCTTACCCAAGTTGCTACAACATCCTAGAAAAAGTATATTGACTTTCTTGGCATGCCTGTCTCTACACACATGTATAACATTTGCATAGCATATATCATCATTATGGCTAGGGTTTGTAGATAGTTTCTAATAAGAAGGAATTAATTATCTATGACATGATTAAAGAAAATACTCATAGAGAAGGGCCTGGCAGAATCAAAAATACATGAAGAAGTTAAAGTTATTGGGGTCTTCTTGAAAAGATGGATAAACACATAGTCTAAGTAAAACTCAGAGGAGAACAATTTTAATTTCCAATGCTTGAATGATTCAATGCTCAAACTATTAAAAACTTTAGGATTATTTTTCTATTACAGTTTGATTTTTAAATATATCTTGTTCTTCTAGAGATGAGAATTCCAATCTTCTGTTGTCTTGCCAAAGGACTGACAAGATAATAATAATTAAAAAAAACTTGTATCTTAAATTTTATAGATTCCTCTATTTGTTCTTAGCATATCAGGCTTAGAATAGCTGAGTTAATTAATTTCATTTAGAGTCAGTCTTAAAATAATATATTACTATTTATAAGAAGGGAATATTTATTTTTAGGAGTCATAATGATGCTTTCCCAGGAGACCAGATCGATGCTTATGAGATGAAACCAGTGTTCAAGAGGGAAGTATTTATTAAAATAGATTTTGAATCTATTAATAATTATGCATTATTTTTAATATGAACTTACTTGCTATATGACAAAGAATATGAAGACAGGTATTTTGAAATAAATATAATTTTTGAATGAAATATGAATTTAACCAGTGTCAGCACAAACATATATTTTTGTGCACTTATTTACTTTCAAAGCAAGAATTGCACCAGGATAAGAAACATAAACACCAATTCACTATTTCAGCCTCCTGGTTTATAGGATGAAGCCCCAGTGAATACACAGTGATAAGATCTCAGATGTGGAGCAATTAATGGAGTTCCATAGTCAATATAGAGATTACAGTGAAGAAAAATCAATCCCTTCTTCATAAGTCCTGCTCATAAGTTTACTCATACTATCCGAACATAACCATAGTGAATTACTTATAAGAAAAAGAGAGAATTCCATTTTTCAGTGCCTTCCAATTCTCAACCCATTTTCATCTGACAGTATTTGCTTAGTGACTGGCTTGCAGAGGGAGGATCAGTTAAAATTACCAGTGACAAGAGAAGAAAAACTATATCAATGGCCTAGGAAATAATACAATATTTTTTTAAAAGGTCATCTAAAGGGAGGCTTGAGAGCAGGTGAACAGAAGGCTTGGAGAAAGACCAAATTATGGCATGAACATTTTTTGGTAACTCACAAAGAGTCAAGAATATTTGCCTATTAGAGCCAATTAGAAGTTAAACAAAAGCATAACCACCTTATATATTTGTATCAAATTATCACATGGAATGTCATTGGCCATCCCCAACCCCTGGAATGATGTCCTTCCTCCCTTTCACTTCCTTGGATGTCTCTCTTTCTACAAGACTCAACTCAAGGAGATGACCTTTTACATGAAACCTTTACATCTGATTCCCCCAATTACTAGTACCCTCCTTCCCAAATGACCTTGCATTTAACTATATTGCATGTATTTATACTTACTCTCTTTGTAGTTTTTCAGCATATATTTATATATCTATTTCTTACCTGTTAGACAAACTTCTTTAGAGTTGGGATTATTTCATTCTTTGTATTTGTATCCCACTATTTAATGTAAGTTCCCTGAGGGCAGGGACTATCTTTTTGACTCTTTTTTGTATCCCCAATGATTATTACGGTGCCTGGCATGTAAGGGCTTAATAAATATTTGTTAACTGTTGATTGATTATCTAATGTCTAATAAAGGCTTATTTATTAATTGATAATGGATAATTTGATTTTGAGAAGGCTTAAATCAGGAGTGGTTAGGATGATTCTCTCTTTGTAAAGAGGTGAGGAAATATTTATTGTAGGTTCAAACAATCAATTAACAATCATTTATTAAGTGGTTATTTTGTTTCAGGTACTGTGCTAAGTTCTGATAAAAAATTAAAGTAGTAATTGAACTAAAAGAATCTACATTCTAATGCAAAAGAACACATGTATAAATAGGCACATATAAGAAACATATAGAGTAAATAAAAATTAACTTTGAATGGAAGGCACTAGTAACCTGAGAGGGGTGAAGGGGAGATTAGGAAAGACCATCTCTCTAAGGTAGTATTTGAGCTGAGTCTTAAAGGAGGCCAGAGATTTAGAGTCAGACCAAATCTCATAGATTATCTAGTCCAAAAATGAGGACCCTCAGGCTTAGGGAGATGAAGTGATTCACCCAAGGTCCCACACCCAAGCTAATAAATGGCAGAGCTGGAATTCAAACCCAGGGCCCCTTCTACCACTCAATATTATGAAGTAGAGTAGCAAGTACCAGCATTCTTTAAAGGGGTACCTGTATGGTAGCAACTATCTTCTTTTTAAGAGAAGAAACTCTAGCTCTAGTCCTAGTTAGAGGAATACCCCCCAGAAGAACCAGCCATTCATATGTGGGGAGGGATAGTCAAATTCTCCCAAAATCTAGCATCTAAAGCCAAATATGACATCTACAATTTTTTGCTTTAGCTAAGATTGTATCGCTGAAACTTCATTTTTTATGTGGGTGTTAGAGAGAAAGGGTTAGAGAAGGCAGATAAAACTGGGCATAGATAAGCATGAAGAGGAAGATGGCAGAGTAAGCAGTGAAGAGGCAGACCTGTATATTGTTTGCTGTTCTCTTCCCTTTATGAGATCTGGGGCATAACCATCATTTTTATTGCCAATGATGTTAAGATCATATCTAGGGAGTTAGTGAAGAAAAAAATATTTGTTCCATGACTGAACCTACATTACCTATTATGTGACTATCATGGGCTGGGACTATAGGACTAAGAAAGTTTCTTTTTTTTCTTATGCATGTTGGAGGTGTCATTACTGTATTCTCAGACAAAACATTACTCTAATGACTGATTGCAGATACTTACCTATCTAATGTTTATTAAGGCTATTTTTTTCCTTTTGTGTATTTGTTTATTGAACATTTCTTGAGAAGCAGAACAGGCTGATGGCATGTTATCTCAGCCAAGTTACTTTCCTCATCTATTAAATGATGTGATTGGACTAGAATCATCTCCAAAATCCCTTCAAGCTCTCCTGTGTTATTAAATCTGTGGAAGGAGGATACCATTTTCATATGTTCTCCTAAAATTCTCCATTAATTTGATGATAGATCTGCAGCTCCTATTTAGATTGAAGGCTTTGATTGTGGAAGTAAATATTCAAGTTGTCCATTTCATTATCTAAGGGTGAAGAGCACAATCAGCACATCTGAAGGTTCTTGAAACATTATCTTGGACTAAGTAGAATGAAAGAATGGGTGCAACACCCTGAGGCTTGTTCTACTGGATTACTTAACCACACTTTGTGGGAGAAGAGACAGGAGAAGGAATGGCAAAAGTATTTTAGGGACTCTGGAATTATGAAAAAGAGCTTGAATTTGAGAGTATATGAGAAAGACCCAAGTTCAAGAAACTAGAAAGAGCTGAAGAAAAAGGATGACTAGGGTAGGAGAAGAGAGAAAGTTAAGTGACTTAAGGAGATGGAGGGCTGACAATGGAGAAGGACTTAAGAAGGATGAGAAGATAATTGGCATCACAAAGTAAGACTGTTGTCAAGGAGACACAGGAGGTTGACTATCACCAGGAAGTTGTTAATGAGATGCTACTTAGGTGAGAAGAAAAGTGACAGCTCCTGATTTGAAAAAAAGCCCATAAGCAGGTTGCAACAGGGCTTCAGTATGAAAACAAAACAAATGATAATAATAACCCCTGGAGGGTTGTGAAAAATTTGGCAACTGTAAAAGGTTTCTGAATGCACAATGACCAAAAATTAATTAATAATCAAACACATAATGAATCCAAGGTATTTCTGGTAGTGCTTGCCTGTGTTGTATCATATAACTTCACTGCAGCCTTGGTTCTAAACACAGCATGCACATTTTGCACTGCACATGTCGTCATACCACATAATGCCAATGAACACTGTGGAAATGTGAAAAAGGGTAGTGAGAGGAAAAAGTTTAAGAAGCCATGATGAAGAAAAAGGAGAGGTGATCATAGTATTTAGAGTTAAAAGGACTTAGAGATCAATGGGTCCAATTCACTCATTTTCTTTTTCAGTTAAGGAAACCAAGATGCAGAGAAGTTAAATGATTTGCCCAGAGTCAAAGCTAATAAAAGTAAAAGGTAGGATTCTAAATGAAGTCTCTTTGATTCCAAGTCTAGTGTCTTATCCCCTACAACAAAGATATCAAAAAAAGCAGCATGCAACACTCCCAAGTGTTGCCTGAACAAGATTAAAATGTAATTGGGAAATAGTTAACAAAATAAATAAAGCAAAATATAGATAGCATTACATTTAAAAACTAAGTCAATATGTGGCCTACAGGGATCCTTATGTACCAGTCAGTGCCTCCCTTTACTATTTGAGTTTGACACCACTGGCCTACATTATGCTACCTTTCTGTTGTGGTGGTTGGTGCTGAGAGTAATTGGAACTGGTATTTGTTGACATGATAAGAATAAAGAGGTCTACTATCTTTCTGAAGGCAGATTCACAATCTGACAGAGAAACTTTTGTTTTACAAAATAGTCAATGTGAACTTCTAGGGATTCATGTGGGTATACATGTGATATTGTTAGAAGAAATCTAGAAAGCCTTGCTAAAGATTCTGAAGTCTTGGTCAATAAACTGAAGATATCAGGTGGTGTTTTCATCACTTATGCAGATTAAAAAGTGAAGCTTCTGAAGGGAAAGATGGATTTGGAAATGGAACTCTGGTTGAAAAGATTATGGTTGAGAATGGGATGTGGATTTCTATACCACAAGCTAAAATATAGGCATCACAAAATCCTAGCCAGGAATGAAGTGTACTTAACAAATGACAGTCAAAATTGTTTTTCTTGCAAATTTAATCACAAAGGGAAGAAAATTGCACGTACCTATCCACCAAACTATAAATTCTATAGATAACAGCTATGCAGGATAAGAAGTTAGTAGTAAGTATAAATCTAAATTTATAGGATATAGCATATAAGAAACATGCTGTATTTCAATAATTAAACCATGGACCAAAAATCTATGTGCAAATGCACACAATTGGGTAAAAAAGCAAGATTAATTAGCTACCCTAATGACAAGAGGCAAATGTGACTTTACAGGTAGGTATTGCTAAGATTTGATGGGGTGAAACCTGTGAGTGACTATGACTCTAGAAGAATACTTCAGAAAAAGAAGATGTGTAAAAGGAGCCTGGAATAGAACTGTATATTAAGATATATTTAGGTGAGAAAACCCAGAAACCAGAAGGGGAATACATAGTGGAGGACATTTAATTAAAGATCAACAAAGTGTGACTATCGAACATCTAATAGCATGGTTTATATGCCAACCATTTCTGCAGAAAGGGAAAATCGATGTGTTCAGAGAACAGACCAAAAGTGGGGCACAGAAGGGCACTATTGCAGTGATAGTCGTCTTTAATTATGTGGACATATGCCCAAGTTCTTTCTTGGTTTATCTTAAGAATGATATCATTCTTCAAAATCAATAAGTGGAAACTCTATTCTGGACCTGATTTTCACAAGAAAGGTAAAACTGGTTGCTAGGGTGGAAAAGATGGGAAAATAATTATTCTGTCTTAGAATTTGTGTTAGAGGAGAGAAAAGCTGGGAATGGTCTGATGTGCACCCTAGATTTGGGATAGCAAATTTCAAAGTACTCAGAAAAAAAGACAATGATCGTATGGACTAAATTTTGACAGGGGAAATTGGTCCAGGAAGGATAGTGAGTTCTCAGGAATGAAATTATAAAAACACAAAGAGAAATAATGCTTATGATAAAGTAAGAGGACTTGAGGAAAAAAAACTGCTTAACTATTGCAAAATAGAATGGGTTTCTTCAGAAAACGGTTGGCGTCCTGACCAAATGAAGGGAATATGACCTCTGTATTACAACAGGAATTCTCTTTCAGGTATTATATAGGGTGGACAGGTGACTATCAATGACCCTTCTAACTGAGATTCTAGGACTCTAAACAAAGCACATCCATTGTCTTGATCTTTTCCAGGGAATGCTCATTGTTTCTGTAGTCAAGAAAATACATTATTTTTTCAAAGTGTGTCAGTTTAAAATATTTTAAGAGAAAGAAAACTCATGCTATGTTATGCCATGCAGCAAAAATAATGATGTTTGTAAACATCATACATATTTTCATAAAATAAATCCAAGCTTTCAGTTAGCTATACCATGGAAACAAGGAAAGGTTATTAAGCCAGACATTTCTCACAGGTGTTCATATCTTTGTTTTCTGATTTTTTCTTACACAGAGACAACACTGTAAGACTTTGATGGATTCATATCCCAGAGATACCTGTATTGTTTTCTTGTGTCATACCCAACAGCATTGGTCTCCCATATTTTAGTAGCCAGGACCCTTACGGTGTTGAGGAATAAAATAAAGTTCAGCTGAAAAACAAAGTATGAGAAAGAAAAAAATCAGCTATGCTTCAATTTGTCTTGTATAAATAAACATGAGCCTTCTTCCTGGGTGCATATCCCAGGACTCTATCTTGAAAATCATTCATACTATTGCCACTTGGATAAACTATATTAGAGGTATCCATGCAATCTATATGTACAACTCCAATCTATATACTATAACTTATCACATGTTATGTGTCACTTTAAACATGGCATTGGGTGATAGACACCTTTCAAAAAGTGAAAAGTAGTACCTAGGAAACAGAAATCAGTTGCTTTATTGATATACTAAGTATTGAATTTATTTCTGACATCACAAGCACCTACAAGAGAGACTTTATATTCAGTACATCAAGAAATTTTAGAGGCAAGATTTTTTAAATTAACAATCATTTATTAAAGCTGAATGGTGTACTGGTTAAGAAGCTAGCCTTTGAATCAGGAAGACCAGGGTTTAAGGCCTTTCTTTGATACATAGTAATTGTCTTACCCTGGATAAATCATTTAACTGTTTATATTATTTACTTATAATTTAAAATTTAATTTTATTTATACAACAAATTTATTTTATTTTTAATTCACAGAACAAAAGAAGCACTTCCATAACACAGAAGAATAAAAGACACCTTTCTAAATTGTAGAGTAGTCACCAGCTCTATTGGTAGGAGAAGTTTCTTCATTGGGAAGGCCCTACACCAATTAAATCACATATCTAGTTTAGCCAAGCACTGTGCTAGGTACTAGAGATACCATGTCTAATAATAAAACACACTCTGTTTTCAAGGATCTTTCCATCTATTGGAAAAAAGAATATGTACACAGATAAGTCAATGCAAATATAAAATATTTGCAACAAGGTGATATATCTAGATTCTCTTGGAAATCATGTATTCTACAGAGAAGGAGATACAGTAATGCACTGGTGGGGGGTAGATGCCTAGTGCACAAAATGTTGTCTAGCTGATCCATCAAGCACTCCCCCCACTCAGTCCCAGCCATTTTATGGGTTTTGACAAGAGGAAACAGCATGGCATGGTGAAAAGAGTCAAAACAACTTGCATTTGAATCTTGCTTATGACGGCTTTTAACCATGTAACCATATACCAGTCATTTCACCTCTAAGCCTCAGTTCATTCATCAGTAAGATAAGAAAAACAGCAATTATATTTCCTATTTCATAACTATGTTATGAATATTAAATGAAATACATGTAAAAACATTTTGAAAACTTCAGAAATGCCATAGAAATCCCAGGTGTTACTTATTAACAGTTTACTTCAATGCTGAAGAGGATAGGGTGGGAAGTGAAAGAATTGTGAATTTTTCAGTACTAGGTCCAGGCTCTGTACCTTGGCCTTTCTTCCTTCCTTCTTTCACACACCTGAATGGTACTACATTTCATATCTTGCAAATTTAAAGACCTCCTTATTAAGATTCTTGTCTCATTCCACCTGCAGAATCCCACAAGCTTTGCTGAAAATCCTTTTAAATGGAAAAAGTCAAAACTTGCCTGAACTATGTGAAGCTGTCCATCTCCTAGTGAATTCTAAATGGCTGGCCATCCCCTGGGGATTTGGCAATGTGATTAACTCAAATGAAATATTTTTCTTAGTGTAATTTTTGACATTATGTGATTCTCATGCCATTTTGATTTTATTTTATTACTTACAGGATGAATTACACCTTAGGAACACAATAAATTATCTGTGGGACAAAGGGAACAAGTTCTTAGCTCAGATGCTAGTAGACTAGGTCACTATGTCCCTGTGTACTACACTACAGGGCCATATTTGTTCATAATTATTTATCTTTTAAAGCAAAAGCTTCATTGTATTATATTATTCTAAAGCTGTATATAGGCATATCATATATGAGCAAATTTTCTAATTGAGCTAAAAGAATGATCATGTCACAATATCAGCTATTATGGTTGATCATCAGATTGATTTGATACTAGAAAAATAGATCGGTTCAAGGAATTAGATGCACAAAATTAAAAGCAACTTTTAAAAAAATGGCTCAATGTTTGGCAAACCCCAAAACAAATTACTTGAGGAAAAAATTCTATATTTGACAAGAATTACTGGAAAAAATTGAAATCATTTTTGCCAGAAACTAGGTGTTTAGACCAGCATCTTATAGAATATGTAGTAATAACCTCAACCTGAATACAAAAGGTAACATCACAAAGAAAGGCATTTAAGAAGACAACTCTTGTAACTATAGTCAGTAGTCAGGAAGGTAATTTTTAACCAAATGTGAGATGTATGTGATCATAAAAAACAAGAAAATACATTACATAAAATTTATAAAAGGATTCACACAACTGAAATTGCAAATAGAATAAGAAAAATTGTAGAAAGGGAAAAATATTAACAATCATGAAAGATAAATTTGGTACCTAAGATATATAAGAAAATGACACAAATATATGAAACCAATTGATAAGTTGTAAATGACATAAATAATTTATAATATGTTTTGTTGCTATATCGCTTGACTTTATTTACAAATTTAGCCTTCTAATTTCTTCTACAGTGAGCCATGTCATGAGAAATGATTTAAATAGAGGAATATATGTGTGTGTGCATACATGTCCACACATGAACACATATACTTCTAAAATAATACATACATACATATATGTGTGTATATATACATATATATGTGTATGTGTGAGTGTGTACACACTCACACTCACACATACACACACATACATTCAACAAAACCAAACAACATATTACCAGTGTCTGGCAGTATGTGAAATATTCTATACCCATAGTTTCCCACCTTGTAATAAAGAGGATAAGGATGATTTTCTCAAGTGTTTTCCATGGCCAGTGTTGATCATTCTAATTTCACAATGATCAATTTAATTTTCGTTAATTCCATTTCCATCATTGGAGTAATTAAGTAGAGGCATCTAGGTGGCTGAGTGGACAGAGCACTTGGCTCTCTCAGGAAGACCTGAGTTCAAATCCTGCCTCTGACACTTACTAGCTATGTGACCCTGGGAAAGTCACTTTACCTCTGTTTGCTTTAATCCACTGGAGAAGGAAATTGCAAACTATTTCAGTATCTTTGCCAAGAAAACTCTATGGACAGAATTGGTGTGCTCTGGTCCATGAAAAGTCAGACATGACTTTAAGTATTTCCCTGGTTCTTACTTTACTCTGTATTCCTATGTTTCTCTAAATATATCACTTTTATCATTTATCATGGCGAAGTAGTATTCAATTACATCCATCTATGTACCATTATTTGTTTAGCCATTCCCCAAGATTAGAGACTTTTTGTCTTTTTTTAATTGTATTTTTGTCTTTCAGTGAATAACAACAGTGCTAGGCACATTAAAAAATTTTTAAACAATGTTTTCTGTATCACTGCCTGGTGGGTATCTTTTTGTTTCTTTATTTTCAGTTGCATGCTTTCACTAAAAAAAAAAAAAGTGTGGCTGTGGCTATTTTGGTGTGTACATGGGCCCTTTTCAATCTGTCTTTGACTTACCCAGGGAGTTACACATTCCTATCAGTGGGATTTTTGGATCAAAGGCTATGAATTTTGCAATAATTTATGTAACATCACATTCCAAGCTCTCTGCTCCTTCGTTGTGGTGGCTGCTACATCTTGTGTGACCCTGGTTTTGGCTTCTCACTTCTTTAATTCTTTTTTTCCTAACTATTAATTTTTTGTTAACTAGGAAGCAATAGATTTTGGATATGAGGTTCCTGGGAGTTTTAACTTTGGGGTTTCTTTCATAAACTGATTGATGGATTCCATTTTTATTGTTCTCTTTGGTTCTAAGAGATCTAGGTATGATTTCATTACATATTATGTCCAGCTCTTTAGGTAGCCCAATGATCCTTAAATTGCTTTCTTTTATCTCTTTTCCAGATCAGCTGTTTCTGTAGAAGATACTCTATATTCCCTTCTGTTTCTTGGTCTTTTGACCTTGTTTAATATTTCTTATTATTGCACGGAGTCATCAACTTCCATTTGGTTCATTCTAAGTTTCAAAGAGTCTTTCTGAGGAAAGTTGTATACTTCTTGTGCTAAGCTCCTAATTCTCTTTCCAAGACTTAGCTCTAATTTTTTCAAGTTCTTTCTACTATCATTCATATTTCATTTATGAAATCATTAAAAAAAATCCTTTTATAATCTCTTTATTAGTTTATTTCAGTAATTCTAGTTGTACCTGGGACCAAGCTGTGTTTTAGTTTGAAGCTTATCCTGTAGATATTTTGGAATTACTTTCTTATTTGGGGTTTGTCACTTGGATGTTCCTGTCATCGTAATAGCTCTTATGGTGGGATTTAGTTTTCTTTTTTCATTTATTCATTCTTCCAGCATTATTTCCCTAACATGGACTTTTGATAGGGCCAAGTACTACGCACTTCTGGAAAGAATTTCTGGGGCTTGCTTGGTTTTGTATTTTCTTGATCCTCTTGTTACTGCTTTCTCCAGGCACTGAGTACTGCACTCTTTAGGGGTCATAGAGACAGCTTAGGATAGAGACTTGCAAAGTTTCAGTGGGTCCAAAGCTATAAACCTAGCATGAAGTCTAATTGCTGTCCTACTTGTTTGAACATTGCAAGCTCCTGAAATTGGTTTGGGTTCAGGATCCAAGTATGGGCTTACACCTGGTTAGAGCTCCACTAGATTGCTGCTTGGTTTTGTTCACAAACAGCTGGAAGGCTCTGTTGGTTTAGAGGTGCAGAAATTGTTTTGAGCTTCCTGCCTTGGAAAATTGCCACATGCCTTAGCTTGATCTTGGCTAGATCTGAGGCCTGTTCCAAGCTAAAAGTCATGTGGATACTGCTCACTTCTGTTCTCACTCCTTGCTCACTGAATAGTTTCAGGCCTATTACTGCTCCTTACCCCATTTTTTCTATGCCTAGACACAGATCCTCTCATCAGTCTCCATTAGAACCAATAACCAGCTGAACATTGAGTAACTGAAAAACCAATAAAGAACCCAAACAGAAAATTAAATGTATTTGTCTTCTCTGCACAAAAAGTTGTTGGATTAGTGGAGCGGAATGTTGTACACATCATCAGATGTGGTCATAATGCTTTATTCTTTTTGTTATGGTGGGAATTATAATCTAGAAGTAGGAATGTGGGAGCAGGAGAGAGTGAATTTTTCAGAAGTGACTATGAAATTCTATTTTTATGACAAAAGGAATAAAAATTTACTTGAGATAAATAATTATTCCTATTAAAAATTTAAAAAACAATGCTTTTATCAGTAAATATTTTGATACGAATGTGGAGAAACTAGAGGGAGTTCAGAGAAGTATAATAGCACAATTCTTTGAATGTAATACATATTTAGTCAAAGGTTGTTGAAGTGAAAGAATGGACCAAGCAAAAGTGAAGAAAAGTGAATTGTTTTGAAGAACATAAAGAAAGACAGTGATATCTTTTAGTATTGATTAAAGCAGAGGAAATTTTGGCTAGACATGGGAGAACATCTTTATAGTAAGAGCTGTTGAACATCAAAATAATATTCTGAGAATGGTTGTGGACTAGTCATCTTGTAGATAGTTAAGAAAAAGACAGCTAAATCTTCTTGACTGGATTGTGAGATAAGATGGATACCTTAATGTAGTAGCAATCTTGATCTCAGACAAAACAAAAGCAAAAATAGATCTAATCAAAAGAGATAAGGAAGGAAACTATATCCTTCTAAAAGGCACCATAGACAATGAAGTAATATCATTACTAAACATATATGCACCAAATGGTATAGCATCCAAATTCTTAGAGGAGAAGTTCAGGGAGTTACAGGAAGAAATAGACAGCAAAACTATACTAGTGGGGGACCTGAACCTCCCCCTCTCTGTACTAGATAAATCTAACCACAAAATAAACAAGAAAGAAGTTAAGGAGGTGAATAGAACATTAGAAAAGTTAGGTATGATAGACCTCTGGAGAAAACTGAATGGGGATAGAAAGGAATATACTTTTTTCTCAGCAGTACATGGCACATACACAAAAATTGACCATGTACTAGGGCATAAAAACCTCACAATCCAATGCAGAAAGGCAGAAATATTAAATGCATCCTTTTCAGATCATGATGCAATAAAAATTATATGTAATAAAGGGCCATGGAAAGATAGACTAAAAAATAATTGGAAACTAAATAATCTAATCCTAAAAAATGATTGGGTCAAACAACAAATCATAGAAACAATCAATAATTTCATTCAAGAGAATGACAATAATGAGACAACATACCAAAACTTATGGGATGCAGCGAAAGCAGTTCTTAGGGGAAGTTTTATATCTCTAAATGCTTACATAAATAAAATAGAAAAAGAGGAGATTAATGAATTGGGCATACAACTAAAAAAAACTAGAAAAAGAACAAATTAAAAATCCTCAACTAAACACTAAATTAGAAATATTGAAAACCAAAGGAAAAATTAATAAAATTGAAATTAAGAAAACTATTGAACTAATAAATAAAACTAAGAGCTGGTTTTATGAAAAAAACAATAAAATAGATAAACCTTTGGTTAATTTAATTAAAAAAAAGAAAGAAGAAAACCAAATTACTAGTATCAAGAATGAAAAGGGTGAAGCTACCACCAAGGAAGAGGAAATTAAAACAATAATTAGGAATTATTTTGCCCAACTATATGCCAACAAATTTGACAATCTTAGTGAAATGGATACATATTTACAAAAATATAAATTGCCCAGATTAACAGTAAAATACTTAAATAACCCCATCTCAGAAAAAGAAATTGAACAAGCCATTGATGAACTCCCTAGGAAAAAATCTCCAGGGCCAGATGGATTTACATGTGAATTCTATCAAACATTTAAAGAACAATTAATTCCAATACTATATAGACTATTTGGGAAAATAGTGAAGAAGGAGTCTTACCAAATTCTTTTTATGATACAAATATGGTGTTGATACCTAAACCAGGAAGAGTCAAAATAGAGAAAGAAAATTATAGACCAATTTCTCTAATGAATATAGATGCAAAAATTTTAAACAAAATACTAGCAAATAGATTAGCAACTTATCACAAGAATAATACACTATGACCAGGTAGGATTTATACCAGGAATGCAGGGTTGGTTCAATATTAGGAAAACTATCAGCATAATTGAGCATATCACCAAAACCAACAGAAACCACATGATCATCTCAATAGATGCAGAAAAAGCTTTTGATAAAATACAACACCCATTCCTATTAAAAACACTAGAAAGCATAGGTATAAATGGAGTCTTCCTTAAAATAATAAATAGCATCTATCTAAAACCTTCAGCAAGCATTATATGTAATGGGGACAGGCTAGAAGCATTTCCAATAAGATCGGGGGTGAAACAAGGATGTCCATTATCACCACTGTTATTCAATATTGTACTGGAAACCTTAGCTTTAGCAATAAGAGAAGAAAAAGAAATTGAAGGCATTAGAATAATCAGAGAAGAAACAAAGCTATCACTCTTTGCAGATGACATGATGATATACATACAGAATCCAAGAGAATGAAGTAAAAAATACTTGAATTAATACACAACTTTAGCAAAGTTACAGGCTATAAAATAAATCCAAAGAAATCATCAGCATTTCTGTATATTACCAACAAAGCCCAACAGCAAGAGATAGAAAGAGAAATCCCATTTAAACTTACTGTAGACATTATAAAATATTTAGGAGTCTACCTCCTGAAACAAACCCAGGAACTCTATGAACACAATTACAAAACACTTTTCACACAAATAAAATCAGATCTAAATAATTGGAAAAACATCAGTTGCTCATGGGTAGGCGAGCTAATATAATAAAAATGACAATCCTACCTAAGCTAATTTACTTATTCAGTGCCATACCAATCAAACTACCAAAAATTATTTTATAGAGTTAGAAAAAAATAACAAGATTCATTTGGAAGAACAAAAGGTCCAGAATATCAAAGGAACTAATGAAAAGAAATGCAGGGGAAGGTGGCCTAGCAATTCCAGATCTTAAATTGTATTATAAAGCAGCAATCATCAAAACTGCTTGGTACTGGCTAAGAAATAGAGTGGTGGATCAGTGGAATAGGTTAAATATGCAAGACACAGTAGTCAATGACTATAGTAATCTATTATTTGATAAACCCAAAGACCCCAGCTTCTGGGATAAGAACCCTCTTTGAAAAAAACTGCTGGGAAAACTGGAAAAGAGTATGGCAGAAACTAGGCATAACCCAATCTCACACCATATACCAAATAAACAAAATGGGTTCTTGACTTAGATATAAAGGCTGATACTATAAGCAAACTGGGAGAAGAAGGAATAGCTTACCTATCAGATCTACGGAGAACAGAAGAATTCATGACCAAACAGGAGATAGAGAACATTATGAAAAGCAAAATGGATAATTTTGATTACATTAAATTGAAAAGTTTTTGCACAAACAAAGCCAATGCAACTAAGATTAGAAGGAAGGTAGAAAATTGGGAAAGAATTTTTACAACCAGTCTCTCTGATAAGGGCCTCATTTCTAAAATATATAGAGAATTAAGACAAATTTATAAGAATACAAGCCATTCCCCAATTGATAAATGGTCAAAGGATATGAACAGACAGTTCTCAGATGAAGAAATTAAAGCCATCTATAGTCATATGAAAAAATGCTCTAAATCATTATTGATTAGAGAAATGCAAATCAAAACAACTCTGAGGTACCACATCACACCTGTCATATTGGCCAACATGACAAAACAGGAAAATGATAAATGTTGGAGAAGATGTGGGAAAACTGGAAAACTAATGCATTGTTGGTGGAGTTGTGAAATGATCCAACCATTTTGGAGAACAATTTGGAACTATGCCCAAAGGGCTATAAAAATGTGCATACCCTTTGATCCAGCAATAGCACTTCTAGGGCTATATCCCAAAGAGATCATACAAATGGGAAAAGGACCCACATGTACAAAAATATTCATAGCAGCTCTTTTTGTAGTGGCAAAGAATTGGACATTGAGAGGATGCCCATCAATTGGGGAATGGGTGAGCAAGTTATGGTAATGTAATGGAATACTATTATGCTATAGAAATGATGAACAGGTTGACTTTAGAAAAACCTGGAAAGACTTGTATGGTTAGATGCAGAGTGAAGTGAGCAGGTCCAAGAGAACTTTGTACACAATAACAGCCATGTTATGCGATAACTAATATTGACAAACTTAACCCTTCTCAGCATTACAAGGATCTAAGACATCTCCAGAGTCCTTGTGATAGAAAATGCTATCCACATCCAAAGAAAGAACTGTGGAAGTTGAATCGCTATCATTTTTTTTCTCTTCTGTTGAGTTTTGTTTCCTCTTTCTGATGGTTCCTCCTATTGGTTTTAATTTTAATTACAACTTCACTAATGTGAAAATATGTTTAATAGGAATGTAAATGTATGGCCTATATCAGATTGTGTGCCGTCTTGGGGAGGAAGGGGGAGAAAAACTTTAAACTCAAAAGCATATGGAAGTGATTGTTGATAAATCAAAATAAATTAATAAAATTTAAAAAAATAGAAAAAAAGTTATACCTTTGGAGCACAGGCTTCATCAGTTTCTACCATACTGGAAAGTCTTCAAGTGTGGTACCAGTAATAGATTATGTCTGCCTTATAAGAGCCAGCCTAAGTGCAGGGAAGTTTGTAAGTAGTCTGGCCACATGGTGATGAATTCTTTGGTCATGGCAAACCAGGCAACAAAGAACAAATTATGTGTGCTCTCCTGCATTTACAATGGTAGAATGGTAGAAAGGAAGAAGTTGCTAGAATAAGATCTGCACAAGATAAGAAGGTATAGATTGGTTGAGATCTGAACCATTGGAAAGAATACTCATATCCATGATATCACAAATCAATTACAGTATCAAAGCACTTGTATCCACTAGGATGTTTATCCACTGGGAGAGTGTAAGCTCCCTAAAAGAAAGGCTGCTTTTTCACTTTTCTATTTGTGTTCCTAGAAGTGTTAGGGAGCCATTGACATTTATTGAACAGAGGGTTGACATCATCAGACCTGAACTTCAGGAATATCCCTTTGGTAGCTGAATAGAGGACGGAGTGGTGAAGAGGACAGACTGGAGGCAGGGCAGCCAATTAGTAGGTTATTTCAATAGTCCAGGCAAAAGGCTTTGAAGGCCTGGATTGGGTTGGTGGCCATGTGAGTGAAGAGAAGATGTGAACATAATAGAGACTTGCAGAGATGGAATCAATAGGAAATGGTAATGTTATGTCAAGAACTTTGTAAACTTTAAAGTTCTATGTAAAAGGCCATTATTATCAAGCCAAAATAGTTTTATCTCTGGCTAGAGGAAATCTATAAAGGTTGTGGATGTTGCATTCCAGTAAGTGGAATCTAATTAGGTAGCTGAGTCATACACTGGTGATAACTGACATGTGCTCACACAAGTCATATCCTATGATGAGTCCTTCCTTGACAAAACCAGCTCTTGGTGGTCTCTCACTTCTCTGGAGACAAGTTTTTTCTTTCTTTTTTATGTTGTCTCTTTTGAGTTACTGGTAATTTTTTTTTATTAATGTATCATTCCCTCAACTAGACTCTAACCTTTTTTTTTATAACAGCCAGAATTATGACTAAGTCTTCCTGCTATTTTACCAAAGGGCCTGGTATAATATTTTGCATATAATGGATATTCGAAGATAGAGTATGTATTCTATATGTATTGAGCATTGATTTTGCCTCCTATGTGATGGGTGCATAGTGATAAAAGTAGCAGAAAGTATGAAATGGTTTCTGCCCTTAAGGAAATGACAACCATTTTTCCCCCCAGAAGTTATTAATGGACACCAATTGCTATTGTAAGTATCTACATAAAAAGAGTACACTGACCTGTGGTTTCCTATCACGTGATAAATAGCTATGTACTGAAACATGAGTTCATGCTTTTGTGAGCCTAAAAAATAACCCCCTTGCCTGTGGACAGTAGTAAGTGATCCTCATTACCACAAACACTCTGCAGTCTCTGTCTCTCATCTGCCTGTCTGAAATATTGGCTCTCACTTCAGTTCTAAAGATGCTAATGCTGGAAGGAAGAGTCAGACATAAAAAACAATGTTTTTAATTTACAAAGGAAGCTAGAATCAGAAAAAAAGCAAAGAGAAGAAAGCCAACGCACACATACGTGATTGTTTTTCTCCTGTGTCCTACTCCTTGTCCTCCACCCACAAACACTGCAGGCATGCTAGTAGAATATAGATGATTGCATCTGTGTTTACATAAAGTAATGCTATTTGATTTTTCTTGAAATGTTACTGTTTCTTTCCAGTTGAGGAACTACCCTGTTCTACCAACAAATTAATATGGTGACTTGTTTAAGTGGAATTGTTATTGAATTGAATTATACTCTGCAGAACTGAGTACATGGGGAAAAAATCTCACAGCAACTAATATCTCTGTAAAACAGGCTTCTAAACTCTGGGCAATGCCAATGTTTATTTTAAGCAACAATGAGCATAATAAAATTCTAAAATAAGAGGAGAATTCAGACAGTCACTTGAAGTCAAGTATGATGGGATTTAAATTACCTAGGGACTAGTTAATACACGGTTAGTTTTTCACTTCCAAGAAAAATAAGCCACCAAGATGTCAAAAACAAGCCAAACCAAGAGGTGTTATTGGGTACTTTTGTGCCTCTAAATGTAATGACTTCTGACATTCAAATTATGAATACAAGAAATTTCAAGAACGAATAAAACCCATCTCTTTCAATATACTTTACAGGAAAGGCCATTGGTATACAGTTATGAAATTCATTATTATTGTTTTGAAAAATCCTACTCTGGGTAAAAAGAGGGCTGGCTAAATTGTGATTGCGAAGCTCTTAACTTCACATCCATGCACTGAGGGAATACAGATGCAGATGTGTGCTCTATATATTTGTAAAATGAGATAACCTCAGATGGAAAGCCTCACACTAAGGTGTACTAAGCCTTCCTTAACATTCACAAGATGGTCTGAAAAGCCTTATGAATGAGGATGGTGACTTTTTGCTTCATTATTTAAAGATCAAACAAGAATGTATACACACACACACACACACACACACACCACACACACCTACACACCTTTCACCCCACACACATTTAGTTTCATCCAAAAGACATTGTACTCATTTACATATTCAATATATTAAGTTAGGAATGAACAAACAACCTCATTGATGGTCTGATATTGAAATCCTGATATGTAGATAATGAGAAATCAACATTAATACATTAATCCTTCTAACATTTAATAGACATTAGAGAATGAGATGCTAGGGGTTCTGAACCTGGAACATGAACTTGGTTGTTGATTTTTTTTAATCATCTTAATTCTATTATAATGTAATTAGTGGCATAGTAGATAAAATAGTGGGCCTAGAGTCAAGAGGACCTGAGTTCAAATCAGTCACAGATACTTACTAGTTGTGTGACCCTGGTCACTTAACAGAGGTTAAGTTTCTTCACTTTCCTCAGTTTCCTAATCTGTAAAATTTGGATAATAACATCATATACCTCCCAAATGTGAGGTATTTGTGAGGAATACATGAGATAATAATTAAGTGCTTAGCATAGTTACTGACACATAGTAATTGCTATGTAAATATTAGCTATTACTTCTCCTCCTCCTCCTTCTCCTCCTCCTATTACTACTACTCCTATTATTTTGTAACACTATGTGTTTTAGTTTATGCATTTAAAAACATTATGGGAAGGGGTCCATAGCTTCACTACACTGATACCAAAGGGGTCTATGACACAGGAAAGGCAAAGAACTGTTTTTTTCCATAGGTTTGTCACACAAGAACCAGAACATCACCAAGTTTCTTCAGTAAAGTCCTTTGAGTGGCAAAAAATACAAGTCTAACTGTAAACACTAGAAAAACAAAGTGGATGAAAAATATGATAAAGCCTAGATACTGATATAAAGCTAGTGGGTAGCCTATTGAAGTATTCTGTCAATATGTGTATCCTGCATATTCACAGAAGAGCCATAACTAGTGATTTTAGCACCTCTGGCAAGCAGAACAGATTGGGCTCTCAAAAACTTTTGTAATATTAGCAGTAATTAGGACAAATTCACTTCTGCAGGAGGGAGAATTAGTTACTAAAGTGACTCACAGCTGTTTACAAAGCTCTAGCAGTTCCTCATAGTAATTTATACTTTATTAACTTCTTTATTTCTGGGCTCCACTCCTGACTTTCCTCCATGCCACTGAAGCATCCTCATTTTGGAAGTTCACTTTGATCCTGGTATCTTTACACTGGAAATATTCTACCCTTTCCTCTGATTGATTGGCTCCTCCCAGATTCTCCATTTAAAAAAAAAGTTCCTGAACTAACCATTTCCTCTTCCTCTCAGGACTCTATTCCTTAATTCTCCAGACTTTCTCCACCAGGTCTTCTCCTGGATACCTTTGCATTTCCCTCATTTCAGCTTCCTTTTCTGTGTTACAACCTTCTTGAGGGTAGGGACTGTCTTTCTTTTTTTCTCGTATTTATATTTCCAGTAATTAGCATAATATTTGACACATAATAAGTAACTAATAAATGCTTGGACAGCTTGGTAGCACAGTAGCTAAAAAGCTGGGACTAGAGTCAAAAAGACTCATCTTCCTGAATTCAAATCTGGCCTCAGACACTTGCTTCCTGTGTGACCCTGGGCAAGTCATTTATTCTTGTTTGCCCCATTTCCTCATCTGTATAATGAGCTGGAGAAGGAAATGACTGAACCACCACCCAAAAAATGCTTGTTGACTTAATTTGACTTTCTTCGTCAACTAGGTTACGATCTCAGTTGATACCAACTGCATAAATAGTTAAATTTTTTGTGTCTTCTAAGTTCATGGTATTCTGGGAGCAAAGCTCCAGTTGCCCTGACTAGTTACAGTTCTAATAATAAACTGGACACAGGGTGGAGGAAGAAGAGGAGATAGGGCTGAATTGTGTATATATAACCACATATTAATTTAAATAATTCTACACTGTTTATAGCTGCCAAAGCCCATCTCTTTAAAATCAATATTCTCCTTATGATATCAAATGGTTATAGCTCATGCAAAACCATGATCCCCAAACAAAAACAAAAACAAAGACCAGAGTAACGAAAACCATTCATGTTGAACAAAACCAGGCCAGATGTTACCTTGTATGGTACACTATGTATGGTGATTTCTTAAGTACCAGACTTATGAATGGTAATTTCTATTAAAAAACATAGCTGGGAATACGTATGACTAGAAAAAGAGGTGGGAAATTCATGTGGCAAGAACTAAAGATGACAAATGGATAGTCCAAATTGTACACTGGTATACCCAAGTTAATAAGCACAAAAGGAAGTCCTTCAATGGACCACTTTTCTATGGAACATTTATGTCAAAGCATAGACAAAAACTTGTATCAGGAGGAGGCTTGGAAAGGGTATGATTGGCATTATAACATGGAATACTCATGTCAGTGACATCATGGATCCTTCAAAAAAAGCATAATCTTCAAAGTCACATTGGCTCATAGATATCACACTACTACCGTGTTTCCAAGACAGCACAAATACCTAGTAATTTCCAAATACAGTGTATCTCCTTTTTCCTAAAAATAACTGATGGAAAAAATGCTACTGGAGCATATAGTCTTAGGGTCTAACTATTAATCTTTTTGGACAAATTTTATATTACCATTGCCCTAATAGCCACTGTAGAGGGATTTCTCTCTACAAAAGAAAGGTAATTGGAATCAGATGCTAGACGCCAGGTTCCACAACACTGCCCAACACATTAATTAAGTCTGACAGGATATCCTGTCTTCCAGCTTCTTCGGCCCCAATCTTTGCATTGAAAGGAAGGAAGTATATCCTTCTATCTCTCCTTGGAAGCCTACCTTTGTTATTATAATGACAGTGTATGGTTTCAAATTTTGTTGTTGTTACTCGATAGCCATTGCTATAGTCATCATTTGGGTTGTTTTGCTTGTTCTGTTTACTTCATTTCACATAAAAAATTGGAATTTTCTTAGGCCTGTATGGATTCTTCATGTCTATTCTATTGTATCACATTCATGTGATATTAGATCACTTACATGTACCCTATTTATTTAGCCATTCCCTCCAGCAATGCTTATCTACTTTGTTTCTAATATTTTGCTACAACAAAAATGCTGCTAAAATATTTTGGTACATATGTGGAATATGGATCTTAAAAAATCATTAACCCCTTGGGGTATATGCCAAGCAATAGGATCTTTTGGTCAAAGATTATAGACATTTTACACACTTTCTTGCTATAATTTCTGAGTGTTTTCCAAGATGGCTAGACAAATTCCTAGTTACATCAGCGTTACAGGATAATTAAAAGTCTAGAAATTGTTCCAATTTTATTTTCATTTGTTATAATTATCTCTGTGTTTAAACATATCTAGTAGACCTCATGGGCAGTTAGTCACACAATGAATAAAATGCTGGGCCTAGAGTCTGGAAGACTCACCTTCCTGAATTCATGTCTAGCTGCAGACACTTATTAGCATTGTGACCATAGGCAAGTCATTTAACCCTGTTGGCCTCAGTTTTCTCATCTGTAAAATGAGCTAGTGAAGGAAATGGCACCAGTATTTCTGCCAAGAAAATCCCAAATGGAGTCGCAAAGAGTTCGACGTGACTCTGAAAACTAAACTACACCAATCAAGTAATTTTGATAACTAATATTAGTGTGCCCATCTTTTGATAACCCCTCCAACATAGACTGTTTCCATCTTTTGCCATCTATGACAATTTTCTGGGCACGAGGTGAAACCTCAGAATTGTTTTCTCTTTTTATTTCTACAATCAGTGATTTGAAGTAATCTTTTATATGGTTCTTAATAATATTTAGTCCTTGTTTATAAAGCTCTTTCTTCATGTCCTTTGATTGCTTAAGAATTAGTGAATGCCTTTTGATCATATGTTTGTGTTAGTTATCAATATATTTTTGATATCAGACTCTTATCAGATATATTTGATACAAAGATTTTTTTAAAACTATTTTCCTTATATCTTACTTACATGGATTTTGTTATTGTAAGAGGTTTTTAAATTTCATAAAAGTGGAATTCTCTGTTTTATCTTTTGTGGTCACCTCTAACCCTTTTAGGTTAAGAATATTCCTCTTATATTTCACAGCTATAACTGTGAAAATTATCTTATGTTTTTTAAAACGATGTTATATTTAATATTCAATGTTTTTGAGATAACTGTGGTATTTGGAGTAAGATATTGGTCTAAATAATTTGTGACAAATCTCTTTCCAGTTTTTATAATAGTCTTTGCCTAATTGGGAGTAATTCCTAAAATAATTTTAAGTTTTGGGGTTTGTCAAGCACTGGGCTATTGAGTTTAATTGTTTCAGATCTGTCTTTTTCAGGCTGTTCTATTGACCTACTTTCTATTTTTAAAAAGCAGTATCAAGTAACTTTGATGATTGATGATTTATAGGATAATTAAAAGTCTAGAAATTGTTCCAATTTTATTTTCATTTGTTATAATTATCTCTGTATTTAAACATATCTAGTAGACCTCATGGGCAGTTAGTTGCACAATGGATAGAATGCTGGGCCTAGAGTCTGGAAGACTCATCTTCCTGAATTCATATCTAGCTGCAGACACTTATTAGCATTGTGACCATAGGCAAGTCATTTAACCCTGTTGGCCTCAGTTTTCTCATCTGTAAAATGAGCTAGTGAAGGAAATGGCACCAGTATTTCTGCCAAGAAAATCCCAAATGGAGTCGCAAAGAGTTCAACGTGACTCTGAAAGACTAAGCTATAACAATCAAGTAATTTTGATGATTAATGCTTTAGAGTATGATTAAAAGTTTACAAATTATTCCAATTTTGTTTTTACTATTTACATGAGATTCTATCTATGGTTTTGTTTTCTTCAGGTGAATTTTGTTATTTTGTCTACTTCTACACAGTGCCCCCTTGGTAGGTAAAATAAGAAATCTGTTATTATTTTATTGGCACGGTCCAGTCATGAGTCCTGAATCTCCCTCTAATTACTTATGTTAGTAGTTGTAGCTATGTAACAATGTTAAATGGAAATAATGCCTCATTGTTGGAGATAATCTGTTCCCCAAATTACATTTCCTTGGGCCTTTCCCCTGCGTTGTTTTTCTTCCAGGCCATGTTCCTGATGCTGGAGCCCTCTCAACCTAAATATCTTTCTCTAAGATCTGCCCCCTCCTCACACTGATGCTTCCTCCTGGAGCCCCCATTTGTATTTTGTAGGAGCCCTGACTAGATCTAATTCCTTTCCCACTCCTGTTTCTGGCTTGTAGACTTTAAAACCATACTTCAAAACCATGCCCCTATGTTGGGGATGTCTCCTTCTTGTTCACCCCTCTTTGAGTTCCTTTTTGTGTGTTGTTTTCCCTCATTAGAATGTAAGCTCCTTGAGGGCACAGATTTTTTTTTGCTTGGATTTTTATCCCCAGTCCTTGGCATATAGTAAGCCCTTAATAAATGCTTGTTTCCATATTTCTTTGATCTTAATTTTCATTCCCAAGACTACATCTCTCCTCTGTCCCTATGTTCTCTCTCTCACTCTGGATGCTAGCTGATCTCTTTTTCTCCCGAGATAGAAAATTGTATGGATGTATACCTACACCTCAGAGACAGGAAACTCTGCTCCTCCAAATTTAAACTTTTCCATGTCTGCCTATCACAAGGCCTTCATTTCCCATTACAGGCTTAGACCTCCTCCACTATGGAGAATGGTCTGTAGTGGTACTTTGTCCTTCTCCAACTCCCTGTCCTCTCCTTTCTAGCCCATTTGCCTCAATCCTTTCTCTGTATTTATCTTGTGGCTTGCCCTAAAAAGACCTTCAGCTCTCGTTTAAGAATATAGGCTAAGAAGACATCAAATATTGAACTAGTTTTACTTAACTCAAAAAGCCCAAAGGACTTTAGTCCCCAAAGATTTAAGGTAATCCTATGCTCTGGTGGGACCTAACTTCCCCAGGGTCCAAAATAGTCACAGAAGACTTATAATGACACCCTGGGATTGTCTTCCCTCACAAAATATAGGGAAGGAATTTGAGGTAGCTGGGAGTAAAGCAAGCTCCTTCCAAACATGCCTCAGACCTATAAAGTCTACATGATTTAAGAAAAGGTGAGTTCAAGTTGTTCCTTCATGTCATAGCTCCCTACTAATTCATCCTGCTTCCTTTTTGGGACTGAATGAGTGGTGTGTTCCATGAGCCTCCCTCCAACACCAAATGAGGCTGGACACCTTCATTTCTTCTACCTGCTCTTGCCTAGGCTCTGCCTCCTTGCTTCTCTACCTGGCTTGTCCATGTGGAGATGTAGTCCATCTTGTACCTAACCTCCAAACCCTACTTTTCTCTATCTGATGCTGACCTATGTTTTAAAGGCCAAGGCCATGGTTCCAGCTCACGTGTGGGAACTAATAATAGTTAATATTTGTGTAATGCTTTAAGGTTTCCAATGTTTTACAAATATCACATCACCTGATCCTCAGAACAACCCTAGGAAGCAGGGCTATTATTATCCCCATTTTACTCGTGGGGAAACTGGGGCAGGTAGAGGTTGAAAGATTTGTCTCTGGTCACATGGTAGTAAATATCTGAGTCTAGATTTGAACTCAGGTCCTCCTGATTCTAAGTTCAGCACTCTATCTCCTAACTACCTAGTTGCCTCTAACTAAGCAATATATAGGAGTCAGTGTCAGAACAAAGAGGTCAGGAGAATATTCACTGTACCTTTAACCTCACTACTTATAATCACTGCTAAGGTGGTGACAGACTTTCCAGTGAGCACTGTCCTTCTATACAAGGATCATTTGAAGGCCCTGGGTCTATTCAGCCTGAAATAGAGAATACCTCTAGTGGATGCTATATGAAGAGCTACCCTGAAGAGAGAGAGAATAGACTTATTTTGTTTGCTTTTTCCATGAAGAACATGAAGTATAGAATTTGGGGGAGTTGTGGGTGGGACAGATTTTAGTACAGTCTAATGATACAGTAACGATTAGATGTGTGGAATGGGATGCCTGGGGAGGTTGGGAGCTTCCTATCACTGAAGCTGTTTAAGGAGAGGTTGGGTGATCTTATCAGGGATGCTCTAAGAAAGGGCTTTTTAAAAAAATTAATGTACAGATGATACTACAGAAGACTCCCGAGATTCCTTCCAACTTTAATGTAGGCCAGGTTCATAGGCCAGGCAGGATCAAGGGGGATGAGTGGGGCTAGTCTGAAGCACATGCCATGCAGTATACATGAGTATTGTCCTTAATGGGGCTGTCTGATGGAGTATGCATGGAGATGAGCTTGTGTCCTGGTCACTTTTGGTGACACTGGCCCATCCCCACACAGCTAGGTAGCACAGTCAATTAGTAAACATTTATTGAGCAACTATTATGTTTTAGGCTCTGGGCTAAGTGCTGGGATAAGGCATAGTGAGTAGATAGAGTACTGAGTCTGGAGTAAGGAAGACGTGAGTTCATATCCAGATTCAGACAGTAGCTGCATGACCCAGGGCAAGTTATTTAATCTTTGCTTATTTTTCCTCAACTATAAAATGGGAATAATGATAGCACCTACTCCCCAGGGTTGTTGTGTCAAATGAAATAATTATTAAAAAGAAAAAGAAAAAAGCAAACAAAAACAATACTTAACACAATGCCTGGCACATAGTAGGTACTAAATAAATATTTGTCCCCTATGCGCTTCCTTCTCTCTCTGCTCCATTCTATGTGCTTCAAGCCAAACTTTGCATTCCCTCCACACTAACATTCTTTGTTTTCATACCAGATTGGGTGGTCTGTAGTCTGGTTACAGATGAAAGTTTAAGTAGCAAAATTTTATTCACATATTTTGGAAAGCCAAGATTTTGAAGTGATTCAGGTCAAATTTAAAGAAAATATTTAAGGATATGGTTCTTGCCAAACTAGGCTAAGTTGGTAAGTTTAGCCATCTACCCTTCCCCCAATGTCACATCAGGTTCACCAAGACTGCTTCAACCCTCAGAATATTAAATCTCTGTCTCAGAATGTTCACCCCCTTCCTGACTTTGTGTAGTTGAACCTCAGAAGATCACTGAGAGCATTTCTGTATTTCAAAGCAATTTAATTTTAAATCTGAAGCTCTGAGTGAGAAAAAAATAAAAACCTGATGATTCACTGGTATCTGGTTATTTTTTAGAAGAAATAAAGAAAAAAGGGACCTGCCTGTTAAATACCTAATTAACTATTTTTTTAAACTAAGCCTGTGATTTCATCAGTATATGGATTTCCCAGTGAAAAACTCCATCTGCTCTGAAACTTGCAGTCTGAAAGAGTTGCTTGGGGGCACTGAGAGGCTGAGTGATTTGTAAAGGGTCCTACAGATAGCATGTAGTGTTTGAGATGGACTGATCTTCCTGACTCCCAAGCCAGTTCTCAATCCACTATACCATGCTATCTCAGGCTCTCCATCAATGGGCACACACAATTCTTAGCTAACTTGGGATTCTAGAAAATGAACTTCAGCTGTCTAGATTTGTTTTATAGCTTCCTGTACTATATCTGACACTTCTGACAACGGGGAACAGCTGTGCTATAGATATTAATGGCACATTTTTCTCTAGAGGAGGCCAAATAAAATCATCCTAAAGATGAAAAGATTGTAACAGAAGAGAAAGAGTTTTGGTTGTTTGAAGTGTTTTCCACTGACAAAATTAAATAAAAGAATGTTACATCTAATTTAATAAAAATAAATTCATTGCTCTTCCACTTACAAAACTAATATAATTATTTTAAAAAGGATTGTCAGAGTTGGAGCCTTGGAACACAAGATTCTTGGCAACTAGTAATGCTTAACCCTACCTGAGTCACTGCCTTGTTGTGGTGCAGGGGCTTGCATAGCTCAATGAAACCATGAGAGTTACCCAAAACAGACAGGGAAGAGAGGAGTCCTGCCAAAACGTGACCCACTGGAGAAGGAAATTGCAAACCACTCCACTTTGCCAAGGAAACTCTATGGACATTACTAAAATCATACAAGATATGACACTGGAAGATGAGCCCCCCAGGTTGGAAGGTGTCCCACATGCTACTGGGAAAGAGCAGAGGAGACTTCAAGAAGCTATAGTGTTAATCAAGTGGCAAGGCCAAATCCCAACTCAAATGAGTTGGAAGTTCAAACACAGATATGCCTGATGACAAAAAGAAAGTCTGATTCTATAAAGATCAATATTGCATAGGAATCTGGAATGTAAGATCTATGAACCAAGGTAAACTGGATGTGATCAAATAGGAGATGGAAAGATTAAACATTGACATCTTGGATGTCAGTGAACTTAATTGGATGGGAACAGGTTAATTTACTTCAGGTGATCACTACATATACTACCATGGGCAAGAATCCCTTTGAAGAAATGGAACAGCCCTCATAGTCAATAAAAAGGTGAGAAAAGCAGTACTGGGGTACAATCTCAAAAAGAACAGAATGATATCTGTTTGAATCCCAGGCAAATAGTTCAACATCACAGTGATATGTCTATGTTCCAACCACTGACTCTGAAGAGGCCAGAGTTGAAAAGTTCTATGAAGACCTACAACATCTTTTAGAAACCACACCAAAACCACTTCACACCTATCAGATTGGCTAATATGACAAGGAAAATGACAAATGTTGGGGGAATGTGGGGATATTGGGACACTAATGCACTGTTAGTGGAGTTGTGAACAGATCTAACCATTCTGGAGAACGATTTGCCAATATGCCCAAGGGGCTATAAAACTGTGCCTACCATTGAACTAGCAATACCATTACTAGATCTGTATCCCAAATAGGTAAAACAAAAAGGAAAAGGACATATAGGTACAAAAATATAGCAGCTATTTTTGTAGTGACAATGAGATAGAAATTAAGGAGATGCTCATCAAATGTGGAATGGCTGAACAAGTTGTGGCATATGATTGCAATGGAATACTATCGTGCTATATGAAATGTTGAGCAGAATGTTCTCAGAAAAACCTGGAAAGACTTATATGACCTGATACAAAGTGAAAGTGAGCAGAACCAGAACAGCGTACACACTAACAGCAGTATTGTGTGATGATCAACAGTGAATGACTTAGCTATTCTCATAAATACAAAAATCTAAGACAATTCTAAAGAAAATATAATGAAAAATGCAATCTACCTCCAGAGAAAGAACTGATGGAGTCAGATTTAAGTATTGCTTTCACAACCTGACTAATATGGAAATATGTTTTGCATGACTATACATGTATAACCTATAACAAATTGCAATAATACCCAAAAAGATGTCATAAAAAATTGGAATTCTAAAGTAGGAAATCAAAAGATAATTAGAATAACATTTGAGTTTGGCCCTGTGGTACAAAATGAAGCATGGAAGAGTCTAAAAGAGTTTGTCAAAATAACTCACTGGTCATAACAAACACTCTTTTTTCAACAATCCAAAAGGCAACTCTACACATGAACATCATTAGATGGTCAATATCAAAATCAGATTGACTTTATACTTTGCAGCCAAAGGTAGAAAAGAGCTTTACAGTCAGTTAAAACAAGACCTGGAGTTGACTGTGGATCAGATCATGAGCTTCCTATTGTAAAATTCAGACTTAAATTAAAGAAAGTAGAGAAAAGCATCAGATTGTGTAGGTATGACATAACAACCCTTGCGAATATGAAGTAGAAGTGATGAATAGATTTAAGGTCTGGTAAATAGAGTCCCTGAAGAACTATGGACAGAAGTTTGTAATATTGTACAGGAGGCAGCAGCAGCAGCAGCAGCAACAACAACAAACATTCCAAAGAAAAAGAATTGCAAGAAAACAAAATAGCTGTCTGATGAGGCTTTACAAATAGCTGAGGAAAGAAGGAAAATGAAAGATAAAGGAGAAAGGGAAAGACAAACCTAATTGAATACAGAATTCCAGAAAATAGGAAGGAGAGATAAGAAGGTTTTCTTATGTGAGCAGTGCAAAGAAATAGAAGAAAATGATAGAATGGGAAAAACAAGAGATCTCTTCAAGAAAATTAGAGGTATCAAGGGAATATTTCATGCAAAAATGGGCATGGTAAAATACAAATAGTACGGAGTTAACAGGAGCAGAAGAGATTAAGAACAGGTAGCAAGAGTACAAAGAAAACTTTACAAGAAAGATCTTATCACTAATAACCAAGATAGTGTGGTTACTGATCTAGAACCATACATCTGGGAGAATAAAGTCACATGAGGCTTAGGAAGCTTGCTAAGAATAAGGCTAGTGGAGGTGATGGAATGCCACTTGAGCTAATTAAAATCCTAAAAGATGATGTTGTTTAAATGTTGCACTTAATATGCCACCAAATTTGGAAAATTCAACAGTAACCACTGAATTGGGAAAAGATCAGTTTACATTCTGATCCTAAAGAAGGGCAATGCCAAAGAATGTTCAGATTGCTGAACTAATGTGCTCATCTCATACGCCAGCAAGTTTTTGCTTAAGATTTAGTGTGATAACCTCCAAAATGGCGCACAGTGGTGTGAGTGGATAGAATCACATTGGGTCCCACAATACACAGCCATAACTGCTACTTTAGATTTTACTTTCTCTTTTAAAAAAATGCATTATTTTTAACTTTTAGGAGTATATCACAATACCATGGGAAGCTATGAGATCTTAGGCATAGATTCAACCTTTCCCCATCCCATCTTTCCCTATGCCTTATTTCTCCTAAACTTGTTATTTATCCTCACCATGACTTCCAGCCCTCTATTCCTCTATAATCTCCTTGGCCAATACCCTTGCTCTGGCTTCATCTTTCCCCCTCCCAATCTTGACCCTTTTATGAACCACTTCAACTCTTTCCTGTTCTCTGCTCTTGAATTCCTTATCTGTCCTATCACTACTTGTGTATTACCAACTTCTAATCCTGGAAGTCTTCTTCTATTTACTTCCTCTGTTCCTGCTCTATATACTGTGAAAAGAAATGAAGGAAGTTATAACCATGTTGACTGGGTTTACTATGCACGAGTTATTGCATCTCACCTGGGTCCTCAATGCAGCAAAGCCATCCTTTCA
Source organism: Phascolarctos cinereus (assembly GCF_003287225.1). Classification (NCBI taxonomy): domain Eukaryota; kingdom Metazoa; phylum Chordata; class Mammalia; order Diprotodontia; family Phascolarctidae; genus Phascolarctos; species Phascolarctos cinereus. The sequence goes on along the minus strand of NW_027556180.1, from coordinate 78,200,988 downwards.
TTCATAGTCTTTCTTTTTGCACAGTAAAAAACATTTAATCTTCCCTTTCTCTTTCCCTCTCCTTCCCTTCCCTCCCCTCTCTTCTCCTAGCCTCTTGTCATTACTTGGTAGTTTCAGTTGTGTCAGAAACCTTGTATCCCCATTTATAGTTATAGTTTTCTTGGCTTAGATACTAGGGCAGTTTGCCGTTTCCTTCTCCAGCTCATTTTACAGAGGAGAAAACTGAGGCAAAGAGGGTTAAAGTGACTTGCCCAAAGTCACATAGCTAAGTGTTTGAGGCCAGATTTGTATTCAATTTTCCCTGACTCTAGGCCCAGTTCTCTATCCACTGTGCCACCTATCTGCCATATATTTATCTATGTGTATGTATGTATATATGTGTATATATGTATACACACACATATAAACACGTGCATACATACACATGCATACATATCTATGGCATGTGAATACACAAAAATTTGAATGCCCAGAAAGAGTTAAGCCACTCAGCTACAGACTACTTGAGACCATGCTTCTTCACTCTAGCTATTTTTGCCCTTTACCCAGCAGTAATCCAGTCCACCTCCTTCCCCCCTTCCCCTCCCAAACATATTCTCTTGTTTTGATAACTATAATCAAATCAATCCCTCCATAGCTTCTGGAAAAAAACAAATGTCACTTGGCTACCCTTGTGTACTGCTTACTATCCCCCTTGACTTGTCAGACCAGAACACCATTCCTTGGCTACCACTCTCCTGTGTTTATTGTCTCCTTCAATTAGAAAGTAAGTTCTTAGAGAGCAGGGAAATTCCAACTCTTGAATTTGCATCTCTAGGGCTTAGCATAATGCTTGGCACAAGTACTTAATAAAGGATTTTTCATTTATTCATCCATGTAGTTTCTCTCCATAAATTTTCCTTGATGACAGGGACCATTTCATTTTTTTCCTTATATCACTGAAACCTGGTACAGTGCCTGTTTATTGACTGACTGATGGTCACTTAAAACTTTTAGTTGTAGTTTCCTAAATTGTAAATTAGGAATAATAATACTTTGTTGCTCTACTTCAAGGGGTTGCTGTGAGGTTCAAATGAGTCAGCCAACGTATGTGTGGTGCTTTATGATGTCTGTTTATGAGGACTTGTATAGAAAGAAGCTTCAAACAGCGATTGCATTGAATCTTCCCACTTTGCACTCTCTTTCTCCCTGTCTCCATCTCTATCTGTCTCTGTCTCTATGTCTTGGTCTCTCTGCCTCTGTGTGTGTGTGTGTGTGTGTGTGTGTGTGTGTGTGTGTGTGTGTGTGTATGTATTTCTGTAGATTTTTACCTGAACTAGAAAAATAAGCAAACTCAAACCATAATAAGGTGAAGCAATGGCATGATCACCACTGTCAATAAGAATTAAAGCGAGATAATTATAGCTAAATCTAAAAGTTGTAAGATTGCTTTTTAGATAAAACAAAAGGCTAATTGTGTTCAGATGTACACCCTTTGTTCAAAAAGAAAAAAAAGGTAAATATACTACAGTTCTATTTTAATCTTCCCAGACTACCAGTCTTAGGACATTTAATTTAAATTATCTAATTTTTTTTAAAATTTCAAACAACGAGTTGCTAACCTGGCACAGAAATGAACAACTGTAAACATCCATTTTCCAGTTCACTTTTGCTGGGCCTTTTCTCCTTATATTCCCTCTTTGATCAGTTCTGATTTTTAAAATTTCCTTCTTTCTGCCATTTTCCTCCCCTTGTATTATCAATTTTATTTCTAAAACATTCATTTTTAAAATAGTTATCTTATGATATGTTCCTACCAACTTAAAGGCATATATATATATATATATATATATATATATATATGTGTGTGTGTGTGTGTGTGTGTGTGTGTGTGTATGTGTGTGTGTGCATAATCATATATATGTATACATATATAACATGTGTGTGTATATATATGTGTGTCTATACACACACACACATATGTGTGAAATCATTCTCTAGGGACCTCACTTCTCAAAATTATAGTTTCTATTACTGGTAAATATTGCAAGTCCTTGATCTTTAGGTGTCCACATTAGTTTTAAGTTCCTTCTTCCAACATGTTGCCAATGAGCATCCTACTATGTAGTATTTCTTTCTTTCATTTCCACATATTGCCCTCAAAGTTCTTGCCTCTTTCATTAGTGTTTCCCTTCCTAGACAAGCATAAAAATTTTAGTAGCCCCATAACTTCATTTTCCCCTGTATCTTTTCCAACGCCACTTTACATACTCTTTTAATTTGGTTTTCTTTTACTCTCATCCTATTTATTATTCCTTTCAGTTCTCTCCTTTTTTACATCTTGCCCTTTTCTAAATCACTGAGTAGACAGAATGAGGTCCCTGCCTCACCTTTTTTGCTCAATATTTCACATTTATCCATTCTATGATAACTTTCAAAGGGAAGTGATCAGTTTTGACCAAACTTGGTAGATTAAGACTATCAAGTTATATTTTAAATCCCATTTGTGCAACAAGATGTCAGCCAATGGAGATTTTCAAATGGGTGCATCTTTTGGGATGGATTTCTATTTGAAGTGTGAGTAGAGATAAATAGGCTCTTCTAAAAGTCTTAAGGTATACTAAGATTTTGGGGACATGCTATCAAATGTCCTAAGTGAGGTTTACAGTCATCAACAGACCTAATTATTTTTTTCTTCTGAGGGATTCTTATTTCTCCAAACATGATTTAAAAGGTGAAATAATCTTGAAGATATCTTTCTCTGTACTGTCCTCTCACCTCTATGTACATCCTTTATTCTCCTTTATTGATCTCTTAGATACCATGACATCATTCCAAAGAAAATTTCAGGAATTATCATTGTTTACCCTCCTTAATTGGATAGTGGATAATACTCTAGATGCCTCTTAATTGTATTAGTATTATTTTTCCGTATAGTTATTTTTAAAACTTAGCAGATTTTTATGTATGTAAGCAAAAATTAAAGCTTTTTTTTGAGATTAACTTTTTCTCAAAGATAATTTCTTTTAATTTTCTTTCTTTTAATTGTTCTACTTCTGTCCCAATTTTACTTTGCATCAGTTTTGCTTTACATCTTATGTTGAGTCTATACTTAACTCTGAACTGGGAACAAATGAAAGGAAACATCTTAAAACAATGTTTAAAAAGAGAAATCATAACAAGGGAGGGAATCAGAGAAATAATGAAAAAAATGAAAGGATACAAAAGTATATGGGGGAAACATACAGAAATTGATAGGTAAGGGATATATCAGAAGATAGAATACAAAAATCTATTTAAGAAATTCAATGTTTTTATAAAAAGTTTAGCTTTATCTCTGTTAGAAACAGTAATGTTGTTTCAGGGAGGTAGAGTGAAGGCCAGGCCTGGTTTATCACTGTAGTAATGTATCATTTCATTAAAATACAAAAAGTAAAACATATTAAAGTTCATACCTTTAAGTGATCCATCCTCCTGGCCCAAGTCCATCCTCTGAGCTTCTCTTCAGAAATCTGGTTTAGTCTGATAACATTCAGTATGCCTCAGCAAACATGCAAGCGGGTTTTATTACAAATGTGGTGCATTTTGTGCTTGTCTACATTTCAAACTAAAAAGCTTCAGAACTCTGGATTTACTCTTTGTCTCCTGGGGTTTTATTTCTGATCTGAGGTCATCCTGTGCATTTTTATCTTCCTCATCCAATAGACCCTATAGACCTTCGTCTTTAATAAATGTATCTTCTTCTTTTCTTCCTCTTTATCCTTGACCCTGTGAGCTTTTCTGCACATAAATAAAATTGTATGACCCTAACCCTTGAAGAAAATCAAATTAGACTTTTAAAAAGAAAGGCCAAGTGTGTGATGAGGATACTATAAAATTAAATTCAGATTAATAAATAAGTAGCTTCATTTAGTATTTGTTAGAATTGGGCTAAGTGCTGGGGGGGGTGGTTTACAAAAACACAAAAACCAAACTCTTTCCCTCAAGCACCCTACAGAATGAGGGATAGATTTGTATCAAGAAAGAATTGGTAGAATCTCGGTTCTACTATTTACTATTTCTGAGACATTGGACAAGTGATTCAACCTCTCTGGGTCTCAGTTTCCTTATTTGCAAAATGAGAAAGTTGGATTATTTGAGATCTAAAGTTGTCCCAATTTCTATATCAATGATACTGTGTCTCTCTTTCTTTCCTTTTTTTTTTTTTTTTGGTATTCCCAGTACTTAGCACATAGCTTGGCACATAGTAAGTACTTAATAAACGTTAGTCTGCTTAACTACTCATCCTCCTACTATCATTGAAGGGGAATTGGTAACTTATCCATGATGTCTTCTAGTGTCATGGATAGTAGTGATTAGTAGGCTAAATCTAGTGGGAGAAATAAAATGCAAGGAATGAGGAAGGGGCAGTTTCAAGACCTACTAGTCTTACCATTAAATAAGTATTTAACACTATACAGGATTTAACTGTAAGACAGACATGGTTCCCTGTTAAATTGCTTCCATTCCCAATCTCTTATTAAGCCTGAGGACTAGCCACAGGGACCAGCAAAAAGAATAGATGGGAAGTTGTTCCAATTTTTATTTGATGTTTCAGGATACTCAGGATCCTTTTCTCTAGGTATTATAGAAAATAGTCCTTGAATTGGACTCATCTAGCTATTTTAATACTAGTTAACCTGCTCTAGAATAAAGTGATAGACACATCATGTTTCTTGATATTTCACCATGTAAAAAAAAATTGAGGAGGGCAGAGCCAAGAAGGGGGAGTAAAAGCAGTGACTTGCTTGAGGTCTCCCCAAAACCCCTCTAAATATCTATAAAAATGACTCTAAACAAATTCTAAAGCAGCAGAACCCACAAAAAGACAAAGTGGAACAAATTTCCAGCCCAAAACAACCTGAATGGTTGATCAGAAAGGTATATCATGCCAGGCTGGTAGAGGATTGCAGTTGGGTGTGGGCGCGCAGGCTGCAGGGAACCTGGAGCAGGACTCAGAGGACTGACTCGTGGGCAGCTGTGGCAGTTTCCAGAACTCTCAACCCACGAATACCCAAGACAACTTAGAAGGTCAGTGGGAAAAGTCTGTGTCTTTGGTGAGAGACAGAAGTGTGGTGGTCTGAGCTCCAGACCCCAAGCTTGGCCCCGGGATGGCAGCTACCTCCAGAGCTTCTGGCCCACAGACTGAGGAGGAATTGGGTGGCTGATCAGGGATCCCAGCAGGCAGGGATGTCTCTGCTGGTGCAGGATTCCCTTGCTTTGCCTGTGCTTGGATCTGGGTCACAGTTCTGGGTGGCAGTCCTGGGGCAAGGAGGATCTGCAACGGTAATGAAGAGCAAATCCTCCTCATGGTTCCAAGACAGAAAAGAGTGCTTGTGGTCACTCATAGACCACAGCAGAGGCCAGGAAAGGAGTAAACACCTGGCCCTTGATCATAGGCACCTTGGAAGAACTGAAAATTTTCAGGTCCCTAGAAGTATCTCTGAAAACAGCCGCACAAAATCCCTGAAGCTTGCAGTACATTCTCCACACTGGAAACAGATCCCTACCTTAACAAAGAGTTTAAAACCCCAAGTAATTGGCTGGGATCATGAGCAAGCAGCACAAAAAGAGTCAGACTATATTATCTTACTTTGGTGAAAAAGAAGATGAAAACATGCAACCAGAAGAAGACAACACAGTCAAAGCTCCTACGTCCAAAGCTTCCAAGAAAAATATGAATTGGTCCCAGGCCATGGAAGAGCTCAAAAAGGATTTTGAGAAGCAAGTAAGAGAAGCAGAGGAAGAACTGAGAATGATGCTAAAGGAGACCCCAAAAATACTGAAGAAAATAACGTCTTAAAAAATAGCCTAACCCAAATGGCAAAAGAGGTCCAAAAAGCCAATGAGGAGAAGAATGCCTTAAAAAGAAAAATTGGCCAAATGGAAAAAGAAGTCCAAAAGCTTACTGAAGAAAATACTTCCTTAAAAATTAGAATGGAGCAATTGGAAGCTAGTGACTTTACGAGAAATCAAGGCACTGTAAAACAAACCCAAAAGAATGAAAAAATAGAGGAGGAGAATGTGAAATATCTCATTGGAAAAACAACTGACCTGGAAAATAGACCCAGGAGAGAGAGTTTAAAAATTACTGGACTATCTGAAAGCCATGATCAAAAAAAGAGCCTAGACATCATCTTTCAAGAAATTATCAAGGAAAACTGCCCTGATATAGTAGAACCAGAGGGCAAAATAGAAATTGAAAGAGTCCACTGATCTCCTCCTGAAAGAGATCCCCAAAGGAAAACTCCTAGGAATATTGTAGCCAAATTCCAGAGTTTGTTCCCAGGTCAAGAAGAAAATATTACAAGCTGCCAGAAAGAAACAATTCAAGTATTGTGGAAACACAATCAGGATAACACAAGATTTAGCAGCTTCTACATTAAGGACCAGGGCATGGAATATAATATTCTGGAGGGCAAAGGAGATAGGATTACAACCAAGAATCACCTACCCAGCAAAACTGAGTATAATCCTTCAGGGTAAAAAATGATCATTCAGTGAAATAAGGGACTTATAAGCATTCTTGATGAAAAGACCAGAGCTGAATAGAAAAGTTGACTTTCAAATACAGGACTCCAGTGGAACATGAAGAGGTAAACAGGAAAGAGAAATTATAAGAGAGTTATTAAGGTTGAACTGTTTACATTCCTGTGTGGAAAGATGATATTTGTAACTCATGAGTCCTTTGTCAGTATTAGGGGAGTGGGAGGGGAAATTATATGTATGTACATACATATATATATATATATATATAATATATATGTATATGGATAGAGAGATAGAGAGATAGAGAGATAGATAGGCAGACACAGGGTAAGTTGAAGATGAAGGAGTGATATCTGGAAAATAAAATTAAGGGGTGAGAGAGGATTATACTGGGAGCAGGAGAAAGGGAGAAGTAGAATGGGGTAAATTATCTCACATCAAACAGACAAGAAAAGGCTTTTACAGTGTAGGGGAAATGGGGGAAGTGAGAGGGAATGAATGAATCTTATTCTCATAGGATTTGGCTTAAGGAGGGAATAACATACACAATTGGGGTATGGTAATCTATCTTACCCTACAGGAAAATATGGGGGGAAGTGGACAAGAGAGCAGGGAGTTGATAGAGGGGAAGGCAGATTGGGGGAAGGGATAATCAGAAGCAAACACTTCTGAGGAGGGACAGGGTCAAAAGAGAGAATAGAATAAATGGGGGATAGGTTGGATAAAGGGAAATATACTTAATTTCTCACAACATGACTACTATGGAAGTGTTTCGCATGACTACACATGTATAACCTGTATCAAGTTGCTTGCCTTTTCAATGAGAGTGGGTGGGGAGGGAGGAATGGAGAAAATTTGTAACCCAAAGTTTTAAAAACACATGTTAAAAAAATAAAAATGATATTTTACCATGTATCAATTTGTTCTCTACCATTTGTTATTTTTAAAGTGAATTTAGCTTCAAGTTGAAGCTTTAAGTTTATTTAACATTTAAAATTCATTCAACTTACCCCAATTGCTGCTAATATAGGTGCTTGATAAATCCACTTGAAGTCCCCAGCACTAAACTCCCAGCACCTATAAAGCCAAGAGGGATATTCTGTGAATAAAGTGGTAGAGCAATAGGCAGTTATTGTTAATTAAACATTCAAGATCTTTTAACTCTTCTCCAGAGACTCCATGGACTTAGTCCTTGATAACTAATCAAGGTACAGAGAGATTAACGACTTAGCTAAAGGAGAAAGGAAAGTGTAAAGAAGAGAATAAGGGTTTAGATAGCACCTTCTATATGACCGGCACTCTACTAGGTGGTGTTGCTGTTTTACAAATATCTCATTTGACCCTTACAGCAGTCCTTTCAGGTAGCTGCTATTATTATCCTCATCTTATAGTTGAGAAAACTGAGGCAAAGAGACGTCAAATAATTTGCCCAGGGTCATACAGCCAGGAGTATTTGAGATCAGATTTGAACTTGAGTCTTCCTGACTCGAGGCCCATGCTCTATTCATTGTGCCACTAGCTGCCTGACACATTAGCTTGTGAGATCATTGAGGACAGGCACCATCTTTTGCCTCTCTTTTTCTCTTTAGTGCTTAGCACAATGCCTGGCACATAGTAGGTGCTTAAGAAATGTTTATCGATTGACTTGACCTAAAGTAATAAATTATAATTTTTTTAAAAAAGTGAAATTAGTCCTGCTTTTTCTAATAAGAAAGGCCAAGTGCCTTCTGCCTTCATATTTAATTGAAAATTTGCATTTGTCTCAAGAACAGTCAATCATAGGTTGAAAAGACATAAAAATAATCTGAACATATGATATAAATGGATTTTCTCTTCATTGAATGACTATCAAAACTAGTTGAGAGAATGGTTGCCTATTTTTGTTAAAATGCTGATAAAAGTTTCATGGAAACCTTTGTGTGGGATGTAAAAAGTACAACACAAAAAATAAATGAATAGGTTTTCACTGTGGACCTTTTGAAAGAGAGAACTCTGGTAACTTTTGTATATATCTAAGAAAAATAAAACAAGAAAACATTTTACTTAACCCATGGAAACAATACAAGGGGGAAAGCAACACACTCTTTCTTATTTTACCAGCCTTCCTACATATGGGTAGAAGCCCTTAACCAGCACATCTTTAACAAGTCAAGTAAGCAAATAACTGACAAATGGTTCATTTTGCAATTAGATATTTTGCCCACTTCGTGCTTCCCTTGCTTATCTATTTGAATGACCTTCCTTTTAAACATTAAATTATTGTGGATTATGTTTTGGCAGCAACATCTGAAATCTGAGCTACTTCCCTGTTAATCAGGGAACTTTTGTCTTGCCTGCTCCCACTATTGGCTATTGCACAGACAAGAAAAAGTGGGCCTATTTTAGCATTACTTTGAGGATATATGGCTAGAGGGATAATGTCTCTCCCTTTCCAATACTATACCACCTCACCAACAGCCTGTAAGTTCATTAAAGGTGGGGACTGCCTCATTTTTTATCTTTGCGTCTCAGCACCTCACACAGCTCCTTGTATACAGTAGACATTTAATAAATTTGTTTGGTTCATTGAAATAAAGCTGCATCACCTTTCCCAGGCTCAGAGCCTTGGATTCATCCTTGACTTTTTCCTCTCTCACTGCCCACACATTACCAAAGATGGGTTACTATGTCTATTCACTGTCTCTTTCCAAATCACAAATGAGTAAGGACTCTTTAGGTTTACTTTGGCACATAATTCATACTGACAGCTCAAAAAGTAAACGATCACTTAAGAAAGCATGGCTTCAGATAAGGACGTCTCCATTACTCTGCAAGAGTTTTGTAAGGTTTTAACTCTGCCTTGAGAACAAAACAGCTGAAGAGACAGTTCATCAAGGCATTCTTCTCATCGTGTTTATCAGTGTCACTGCTGACCTAACACATAAGAGTGTGCCTTTGTTTGCTTTTATGTACTCAAGCAGAACCAGAAGCTTATTTAAGGCTACAATCAAACAGCCTTACTTGATCAAGTCCACTGTCTCTAACTGACTTTGCCTGACTCAGTCTCTGCATTATTATTTTACCAACATTTCTGTCCCGGTTTAGGATTTTTTCCATGCTCTTATTATAGTGAAGCTGATTTAAACTTTTATATTGATACACAAATTTGTTTTGCTTGATTCTGAGTATTTGCTACACAGGTTTTTTTTTTTCTTCTTTTTTCCCCAGTTAGAAATAGGACAGAGAGGAAATATATTTTTGTTATTTGGACATTTTGTTAATTTTTTAAAAAAATAAATAAAAAGAATGTTTACACACACAGACTGTTGCTTCTCTTTATTCCTTTCATTTTGACTAAGTTACTAATGCTGAACACAACATAAGCAAAAATCTGGCATCTATAAATCTGGAATAAGACAAAAAGAAAAGCAGCATATGTAAAAGTGAGGAGGTCACCAATACCTCAAAGGATTGTCAATTATTGGTCCTCAGATCTTTATTTTTGAATATTTCTAATTCTTGCTAGTGAAAGTTATAGGAATTTAGGACTGGAATTATCCTAGGTACTAAGATTATAGACTTGAGATGGAAGTGATCTTAGGGATCATTTTATCAGAATGATTTTCCCAAAGCTTCAGTCTGACCATGTAATTCTCCTTCAGAACCAATTCCCATGATTCCCTTTTACTTCTAGGATCACACATTAACTCCTCTGCTTGCCATTTAATTTAATTTAACCTACCATTCCAACCTTACTGTATATTACCCTTGCACATTAGAGTCCAGCCTTCATACCTAATATGTGTTCATTTCACTTTCTTTGTATGTCTGCATTGGCTGTCCTTCACGGCTGAAAACCTCCTTACTTGTGCTTCTTAGGAAGCTCTAATTTCCTTTATGTCTCCACTCAAGGGCTACCTTATTTAGCATGAATCCTTCCTCATCCCTTATGCTGCTTGTATCTTTTCTCAAAGTGATCTTGTATCTATATATTATGTATGACTATCCATGTATATGTTATCTACCTCCATGGACTATACATTTCTTGGAAAGTGATTATTTAATTAAATTAATTTGTGTTAATTAAATTGTAATTTAATTGAGTTATTAAATGAATTATCTAACATCACACCACTAGTTAGTGGCAGAGATGGAATTAAAATTCAATTCTAGGGTCCTTTTCACTTTACCACATCATCTCAAAGAGTTCTCTCAGAGTATAGAGCAAACTAATATGTCCAGAAAATTTCAATTTGGACAACTCAGTTCTCAGATTCCCAAGTGAATCAGAATTCCAGGAAAGATCTAGCACCCACAGGCAGACATGATGACTTTACAAAAAGTCAAAATGAACCTTATAGGATCATAGATTTGCAGTTGAAAGACACCTTAGAAGTCATTTGGTCCAATTCCATCATTTTATAGATGAGGAAATTGGGGCCCAGAGAGTTAGGTGTGTCTGAGGCTGGATTTGAACTCCTCTTCCTGACCCCAAGTCCAGTGTTCTATCTATTTACACCAACTTATTGCTTGTCAAGGAAATCCCATGCCTTGATTTTAGGTATATTTAATTATTCCAGAGAATTTAAGCCATGTAGCACTATTATATAAAACTAAAATCCAATTTGTATCTACAGAATGTCCACTGTTGACAACTTTAATAATGTTTCAATGCCCAGCTCTCAGTGGCATAATCATTCAGCTGATCAAAATTTATTTAACACTGTTTAGCTCCTGAGAAGCTTTGGTTAATGGATTTTCAAAATCTTCACATCCCATCCAGCAATTTAACAGGACACTAGAGCATATCCAGGGTGAGGAATCTTGCCATCTGGCCTGTGCTATGCCATGTACATCACACCCACCTCTTTCCCACCTCTTACTTTTAAAATAATAATCAAATAAATACTACCTTGGCTACTGAAAAAGAAATGCCAAAATTACTGGTATATGGCTTTACTGAAAATCTTTGTGACTGCTTACATGAAAACATCCTTCCCCTGACCACCATTTCTATGTGTGCTATAGCTCCCTATGAGAATGTAAGCTCCTAGGACTGTTATTTTTGCATTTGTTTCTCCAGCACCTAGGACACTGCCCAGCCTACAGTAAGTCCTTAATAGATTCTTGATGATTGAATTGATTTATAAATAAATGTATAGCCTAAGCAACTTAAGTTGCATTTTATTACTTAAGAAAGTATTTAGTTTGTGATGAATAAAATGAATGAATGATATTTCTTTCTCAACATTTCTCCATATTATTGATTCTAAAATGACAAGCTACAAATTGAAATATTGGATAAAAATCTCCTTCTACTATGCCCAAAGGACTACAAAAATGTGCATATCCTTTGATCCAGCAATAGCACTTCTAGGGCTATATCCCAAAGAGATCAAACAAATGGGAAAAGGACCCACATGTACAAAAATATTCATAGCAGCTCTTTTTGTGGTGGCAAAGAATTGGAAATTGAGAGGCTGCTCACCAGTTTGGGAATGGCTGAGCAAGTTGTGGTATATGAATGTAATGGAATACTATTGTGCTATAAGAAATGATGAACAGGCTGACTTCAGAAAAGCCTGGAAAGACTTATATGGTCTGATGCTGAGTGAAGTGAGCAGAACCAAGAGGACTTTGTACACAATAACAGTCATGTTATACAATGACTAATATTGTTAAACTGAACCCTTCTCAGCATTATAAGGATCTAAGACATTTCCAGAGGCCTTGGGATGGAAAATGCTGTCTACATCCAAAGAAAGAACTATGGAAGTGTAATCGTCATCACTTATTTTTACCTTCTGTTGAGTTTTGTTTCATCTTTCTGATGGTTCCTTCTATTGGTTTGAATTTTTACTTACAACTTCACTAATGTGAAAATATGTTTAATGGGTATGTAAATATAAAGCCTATATCAGATTGTGTGCCATCTTGGGGGGGGGAGGAAGGGGGAGAAAAATTTTCAAATCAAAAGCATATGGAAGTGATTGTTAATAAATCAAAATAAAAATAAAATTAAAAAAAGATAAAAATCTCCATCTGTAAACTGTCTCTTATTTAGAGAAATTGTTAATGGAAATCCTAGTAACAAACTCTCAAAATTCAAAATATAATATTAATACTAATTTAATATTTTGATTTAACACAATAATAATGTCTATGTATTTCTTAGAATTCCCTAACACATGAACTGGTTTAATGAAAACATAATCAGTGAGCAAGGAATTGAAATTCCTGACAAGCTCATAGAGGTTAGGGATCCATACTTTGCAATTTTTTTTTACTGTCTATTTTAGAACTAAATCATTGTTCAATAAATATTTTTGAATGAATAAAAGTGAGTTTATTTCTTTTGGCCACCTTTAGGATGACATGGAGAAAAGAATCCATTCTCCATCCTCGACTTAAGTCTAATCTATGCCTTATTTGAGGGAGAAGATTGCTTGACTAGAATCGTGGAGCTAAACAATAATTTAATCACAAATTCTCTTTTTCTAGAAATCATGGATGGAGTCACATAATAAAGGTCAGATTATATAGTCGTAATGCAGGGATGAGAACACTGCTGCTGTGTTAAAGGATATGGCAACCAGTATAAGCTAGAAATTTTAATGGTTCTGTCGAAGGAATTGGAGATATTTTACCTGGAGAAGAGAAGATTTGTACCAGTTAGGTTGTAGGGAGTGGAATGATAATGATATTCAAGTATTTATAGAATTTTCATGTGGTAGAGAGATTACATATGTTATTCTTGGCCCCAGAGGTCCCAGACAGAAGCAATGAGTAGAAATTGCAGAGGTGAAAATTTAGGCTTCATGAAAGAAAAAATGTCTTAACTCTTAACTAGAATTACCCAAAATTGCACATTTCTTGAGTACTGTGGAGAGAGAGTTCATATGAAGGTATTGATTTGGTTCTGAGGTCTCTTCCCACTCAATAATTCTGCAACATCGTCATTTTGCTTAATGTTGATTTGGATGCTCCCATGTATTACAATTTCAAATTAAACTCAAGCCAAGTCAATTTTTATCCCTTCCTAGCTTACACAACTGAATTGTATAATCTTTTGTAGCTAAACCATGACACACGAACTGGTTTTCCAAAACAAAACACATTCAAATTATGGGAAAAACTCACTGAACTTGTGGCAAAATATTGAAGGATCCTAAGTTATAAGTAAGAGCTGGTATAATAGAGAGCTGTCCTCAGAAGCAAGAAAGACCCAAGTATAAATCCTGTCTCTGATACATGCTGACTGTATGACCCTGGGTAAGTTACTTAAACTCCAGTGCCCTAGGGGTTCTTAGCCTGTAGTCATGCACTTAAAGATTTGTTAACTATTTCAATATAATTGATTTCCTTTGTAATCCTACAAATTGTACAAATTTAAAACGTTACTCTGAAAAGGGGCCATAGACTTGCCTGACTACTGTATGCCTCCATGACACAAAAAACATTAAGAACCTCTCTTCTAAGGTATAACTATACATTGGCAGTGGAAATTGCTCAGTGTGAGTTCCCTCTAATGAGGGAAACATTGGTCATAAAAAAGCAAAATAAAAAAAATAAAACTACAACGAATGAAAATGGCACACACATTTTTGATGCGTCTGGCAAATTGGAAGACTCATTTGGAGAAGTTACAAAATTTGGCATTTTAATTAGAAAAATCATATCTGCCTTAAAAAAGCTGAATATAATAGAGATGGTGGATGGCACACAGGATAACTTTTTAGAGAACACTGGTGAGCATGCTTAAAATGATTTCTAGCTTAGATGATGTGCTGATGAACATTTCACTTGGAGTTGATGGACAGCCAAGTACAAAGATCTTCATTTTGTCCTTAAAGTTGATGATGCATTACCAACCTGTTTATTATGATTACTATTTAAGATATTCCCTATTCAAGCTGTTCTATTCAAACCATCTTCCATTACCAATTCAAATGTAGCATGATCTTGTAATGATTGGGTCAGCAGATATAATAAAAACAGTCAAAGAATGAGGGAAAATAACTGCTTCCAATTCCATCTGTGATTCCACGCTTCATTCTTAAGTGACTTGTTATAAAATGTTAAGTTTCCAATTTTCAGTGCAGTTAGTGTTACAGTGTAATGGAAAGAACCAGCGACAAAATTTCTGTGTTCAAGTCCCTGCTCATTGCAACCTGGAAAAAGTTACTTTTAACCTTGCTATGCTAGTATTATCACTACTAAAGTAGGGGAATTACGAAGTGGTTTCTAAGCATAAGGCTCACAATGTAGGTTGTTTTTAACAATAGTTATGTTATTAGACTAGGAAGTAAAGAGCATAATAAAAATAAAGACAGCAAATCAGTCATGATCCAACTTTGGACTATAATGAGTTTAAGCCTGTAGGGATTTGGGGATACTTTAAATGAGATTAATAGCTCATTACAGTCAACAAGGATTCCATATCTGATAATAATAATTTAATATTTTGATGGTGTATTTCACTTTATAACATCTTCCTACATACATGATCTTATCTCTCCTTCACAAGAATCTTGTGAGATTATGTAGAGACCCATAGAGGTTAGATGACTTTTCTAAGGTCACACAATTGGTAGAACCAGGATTTCCGACCTTCAGACCAGTGTTCTTTCTGCTACTATAAAGACCACTGATATTGAAAGCTCTTCATAATTCCCTACCTTTCCAGTATTTGTGCATCTTGCTTCCTTTCACATAAGATATGATCCAGCAACAAGGCCTTCTTGCTCTCCCATGAAAACAGCCCCATCTCCTGTCCCTATCACTTTGCTCTGGTTTTACCTCTAATACTTGGAATAATCCATTCCTTCGCTTTTTAGTTTCCTTGGATTCTGTCCATACTCAGCTCAAAGCCTATGTTCTGTAAGAGATCTTTTCTAGTCCCCCCCCCAACTTTGAATGCTTTCTCCTTTCAGATTACTTTAACCTACTGTATGTATTTTGTTGACCAAATAGTTGGACAAGAGCATCATGGTGGAACAAATTATCCTGTTGAGTTCATGGTTTTTACTTTCTGTCCAGGTAAACAGAAGTAGAGACTGGTTCCTAGGTTTTTTTTTTCAATAATGTTATTCATGCCACTGGTACAGAGAACTTGTGCAAATTCATCTATTTACTGTGCTAAAATAAGCATTTGAATCATTGTTCTGAAAATATTTTCACACTTACTGGAAGTATTCACAAGAGTAAAACTGAGAAATGATAGTTCAAGTCAAGCAGCCTTTTTAAGTTGTCCAAGAGGCATCTTGTTAAAATTGGAGAGGAGAGAGAGTAATTCTGGGGATATCTGAATTGATTTGACTTGTTTCTAGTGTAATGTGTATATGTTTTTTTTTTTCAAATGATGCAAGAAAAATCAAAGGATGTCTCAAACTGACTACCCAGAATTTACTACTCTGGGAAAGTTGCCTTCTCTGTGGCTTATAGGACAGATTGTGTGAAGAATGTAGAAAATATAGTTTAGCAATTTGCTAACCACAAAAGCTGCTCATTTCTTTCTGTTTTGTAAGTTTTTCTTCTTTGTAGCATTGTTTCTGAAATCTACTCTTTCCCTTAAATAATCATAATATATATATATTACCTTAATAGTATTTCATTATGCTAAGGTATAAAAAGACTGCCATTTAAAAACACTGGTTTAGCAGAATAGCAAAATACTTGTATTTGAAGAAGGTAAGCAACAGTCTGAAATTTAAAGTACATATAATTTTAATTAGCTATATAACTATAATTATCTTTTGATTTTTCATTTCATAAGCTTCCAATCTTCTTTTTGATATGGGAGGCAGCTGAGTCTATCTTTCCAGTTGCATCTTGCATTCTTTCCTTTCTCATCCCCTACAGTTGAGTCAGATTGAATTCCTCACTCTTTCTTGAACATATCTAGTTCCTTTCTCAACTTTATGCCTTTGCTCCCATAATTAATTACACCCAGAATGTCCACTCCCTCATTTCCACTGTAATTCTTTTCTATTTCCAACAATTCTTCAAAGTCTAGCTCAGATATTACCTCCTTAGGAGGACAGAATCATAGATTTATATCTAGGAAGCACTTAAGAGATCATCTTATCCAAACCTTTCAATTTAGTGATAATCAGACCAGGAATCATGAAGTGACTTGCCCATGACTTCACAGGTAGTAAGCAGTAGAAACAACAGCAGAATCTCCATGGTCTGACTCAAAATTTAGTGCTCTTTCCTTTACACCATACTACCTTTCCAAGAAGACTTCTTTAATCTTCCCAGTCAGAAATGATCACTTACTCTTCCGAATTCTCAAAGTACTGTGAATTCCTCTACTATATCTATAACCCTACAACTAGGCCACACAGGATGTTCAGTAAGTACTGTGGAAATTACATGTAGGTATAGATTGATTCAAATAATGGATCTTGTGAATCAGTCACATCATTCACATTCATACTATATACTTCCATTGGCCTGGAACTAATTACCATATCTTACATAATTATAGCTTTGAATAGTGCAAATTGAAATACATGCAACCAATTCATTGCATTCATTATTCACACTAATCAGGACCTACCTGTATATGGAAATATAGAGGTTAGTTTAGTGGTTTTCTAAGCTAACTTGAATGGAGGTGATACCTCATTGTACTTCCATCATCACCTCGACTCTGAGATAAAGGGGAGAATGGGGAATTTTAATAACACTTTAGGTCATTAAGAGTCAGCCTGGCTTAGTGGATAGCAACTGAAGACCCTGTATAAATCCTGCCTTCGACTTCTACTGTCTGTGTGACCATAGACACTATTTAGCCTTTCTGTCCCCCGGTACTCCTATGAGACTATAATTTCCGGATGAGTTAGTGAACTACATTAATGGAAAAAGTTTCCACATGGGTTAGTTCTCAAAACAGTGAAATCATAGACTTGGACCAAGACCACAAAAACAACAGCAAAAATACAAGGAATTAATTGGGTATGAGATTGCAATGTGGTATAGTGAAAAAGAACTAACTGGAAAGCCAGGCTACTTGGGTTCCAGTTTTGGCACCATTACTAAGTGTCTGAGTGACCTTGGGCAAGTAGCTTAATCTTTCTTGCCTCAGTTTTCTAAAATGCGGTAGCTAGACTCATTTATTTTTAAGGTAACTTCCATTTTGAAATCTGTTTCTGTACTTTGTGTCATTGTTATTTGTAGTTCTTTTCAGGGAGTGGAGAGCTGGTTTTACCAATACACTTGCCAGCAAACTATCATTATATACTAGCAAACTTGTAAAAAGTTAAACAGCTGTTGGTACACTATGTTTCTGACTTGAGCCTAAAACAAGCCTAAGAAAAGCAAGGAAGAACGCATAGCTGAATATTTGCATTCTGCTACCTTTGTCTTTGTTATAAAGTATCTTACTTACACAATTTCTGCATATCCCTACCCTCCTTTACTCCCTCCCCCCCAAAAAAAATTATCAATTCCTTACAGCAACGAGCAGGTAAAAATTAGTGTGTTAAGTCATTCAATCACATCCAATTCTTCATGTGCCTGTGGACCATACTATCCTTGGGGTTTTCTTGGCAAAGATACTGGAATGGTTTGCCATTTCCTTCTCCAGTAGCTTAAAGCAGAGGTTAAGTGATTTGTCCAGGGTCGCACAGCTACTAAGTGTCTAAGGCTGGATTTGAACTCAGGTCTTCCTGACTCCAGACCAAGTGCTCTATCTACTGAGCCACCTATCTGCCTCCTTAAAAAGTAATCACTTGAGTCAAAGTATTGTATTATTTAGTCAGCTAACTAATTTTTACCACTCAGTGCTATAAGGAATTGATCATTTTGGAGGGGAAGTGTGGAAATTCTGTAAGGTTTGTGTAATAGTTTTAGTTATTTCACAGTGTGTTGTGTATCTTTGACATTCAGTTTGGATTCAGAATTTATCCATTATTACTAAAAAATGATGACCCCAAAATAACAGTTTTTCTTCTCCCTCAACAACTAACCTAATTTAAAATTTCAAAAAATTTCAAAATTTTATTTTTAGTAAAGTTGCATACCATTAATACATTTTAAGGAAGAAAGAACACAAATTATTATCTTTTTTTTGCATCTTATCTCCCTAAGTAAATTACAAGCTCCATGAGAGCAGGACCCATGCTTCATTTATCTTCATATCCACCTTAGCTTTTATCACATAGTAGTCACTTAATAAATGCTTTTTGAAATGAACTTCATACAACTAAGTCTGTTTTTTATCTTAACCTACTTTGCTACAACATATTCTTGACATATTTAATATAGTTAGTTACAGCCTACAAATGAAATCTTCCCCAAGTGACACATTTTTGTACATGTTCAGGGTCACCATTCAGAAGGCAAAGAAAAATAAATACTGGCTGAGGTAGTCTCGATTGAAAATAATCAAGAGCCTCTGCTAATCTCAAACATTAGACCAAGAAAAGGTAAATTTTTCTTTGGAGAGACTGAAAGATACCCCCATCCCTACTGGATTTTATTACATCTCTGCAGAAAATTTATCATCTCAGGAAGCTCTGAGAGTGGCTCTTTGCTACTGGGTAACTAAATCTCATTAGAGAAGAACAATTACCAGTGCCTCAATAAGAGCTACCTCTTCCATCTTTAGAGAATTTTTATGCTGAGCAAAAATTTACTTTAATGCAACTAAAAGGTTGCATATCTTTCAAACAATTCAAAACATTAAGCTTTTGGGTACAAACATCACTGAGATTCAGCATTTGCTACAGGTTTCATTACCCTATGGGAAACATGGGAAAATCGACCCTGAAGTGAGAAAGTTTACTTACGTTTCTTGTTTTTCTGTGGAAGTTTATTTTATATTTTATCATTTGTTCTTCAACCTAATCCTTCAAGGTGGGTGTCTCCCAAGCTTCTTTCCTCTTCTTCCTTCTATATTCTCTTCCTTATCAATCTTAACATAGTCCCATGGCTTTGACTATAGTCTCTTATATATGAACCATACATCCTTATTTCAGGCCTGTATTTCCAACTACTGGGCATTTTTATTTGTAGCTTCATTGGCACCTGAACTCCAAATGTCCAAAACTAAGCTGATCTTTTTTTGCCCTCCCAGACTTGCTCCTCCTGACTTCCTTGGCAGTAACAGTGCCACCAGTCATTCAGTCTCCCATAGTGAAACCCTGGTGCTATCTTTAACTTCTTTATACCTCTACCTCTATCCCCATGCAGTTATCACTAAGCCTTACTGATGCTATCTATGCAATTCCTCTCACATCCATGTTCTCTCCTTTCCTATTCTTGATATAGGAGAGATTGGTGGATTTGGAGTCAAGATCCCTTGGTCAAAATCCCATTTCTGACATTATATGAGGGAACTTTGGGCAAATCACTTAACTTCCCTGACCCTGATTTTCCTTGGAGGGTGATATTCCTTATTATGCTTATCTCACAGAGTTGTTGTAAGGACCAAATGAGATGATGTATGAAAAGAACATTATACTTTTTAAAGCACTTGTGGGGTTTTGGAATGTTAAAGAGAAAGGGATAATAGTTTTCCTTCCTTGACGCAAGCCATGCCATTTTAGAGTATACTTCCATTGAGTGCTAACCTCTCCTCCCCTGCCTGGACAATTATTACCATCTAATTAGTTTTCTCAATTCCATCCTTCGCATTACTTGCACATTATTCTCATTATGCCTAGAACTTCTTATCCCATTTCTCTGTTCAAAATCATTAATTAATCAATAATAATAATAGTATTTATTTAGTGTAGTACTTACCATATGACTGGCACTGTGCAAAGTACTTTAAAAATGTTATGTCATTTGATTCTCATGAAAATCCTTAGAAATAAGTGCTATTATTACCCCCATTTTGAGGTTGAAGAAACTAAACAAAGGTTAATTGACTTAGTGCCCAAGGTCACACAGCTAGTAAGCATCTGAGATTGGATTTGAACTCAGAATTATTTCTGAGCTCCTTAGCCTAATATTAGATATTCCACAATCTAATGCTCTTCTATATTTTCATTCTTATCTGATACAACTCTCTAACCATTATTTACCACCATTCTTCAGTTAAGCTGAACTATTTATATAGGTCTTGTGACTTTTTTGCTCTATGCCTTTATGTATACCCTTCCTTATAATTGTAATGAGTACTTAGGCTTTTCCTCACATCATTTACCTAAACTTTTGTAATCCCATCTGTCATTTTATTTCTTTTTTTTTATCTTGATAGGTTATCTTATTTTTATTATGTGTACAAACCAGGGCAAGACAAAAGTGATACAGGATGAAATTAATGACATTGTTAGTGACAAAGTTAGTGACATTGTTGTGCAAAAAGAAAACTAGGTCAATCTTCCGTAGCTCTAGCATGAACTGAATCTTTACGACCTCCTTTTGTAAAAGCATCTTGAATTTTTGGATGGAACTTAATGGGATCATCAATTCAAAGAATGGTCATTGCAGCTACTATTGCAAATTTCAGGCTCAACTTTAACTACGGCAAGTTCAAAGGTTAAGCTCAAATGTAACCCTCTGCGTGAAGCTCTCTCTGATCTTCACCAATGGGGCAATTACCTTTTGCTTTGGCCCCACCTAACACTTTCATATTTTATGTTGACTTACTACTTTCCCCCCTTAGTTTAGTTACTTATGTGTCTGATCTTCCTATTGGACAGTAAGCTCCGAATAGGGTAGGAACTTTCTCTTATGTAAACTTTGTTTCTCTCCCAGCGTCTTTCACGATACTCTGTGCACAACTAATAAATAATAACTGAATTTAAGTTAATCCAGAAATTAGATTTTACTTCCAGAATCTAAAAGTTAAAGAACTATAATATAAATATCAAAATGTACAGGATGTACAGATGATTAATTATATTCTGTGCTTTTGACATGGCACCGAAGGTTAAATACACTAATAGCTAACCCATCTCATTTAAAACTACCCTCATAGATTTCTTTTTTTCTTAATGAGTTTGAAAAAAACAGCAACCTACATGCACCAGATAGAATTTTCTTTTCTTGTTTGACTCATCATTACTCAGCCCCAGAAATAAAACGAAAAATGAACAATTCAGTGTTCATCCATCATTCATCCCCTAGAGGGAAATATTCACAAATGCGGACATGGGGTGGTGTGGAAGTGGGAAGACAGGGTCTTCACAAAGTTCACCTGAAGCCAATTAAAATTATTTCACCCAGTGACCAGCAATCTGACAGAAGATACCTGGTAACAGTCACAAGTACAGTGCCCCTCTACTGTCTTTCAACTGTTAAGATTTTCCAGTTTGTTTTTAGTACTATACAATTTAGAAGGAAGGTTCTCAAACTTTTTTTCCTTTTAATATGGAAGGATTAGACTTCAACAATTGCTAATTTCCTGACTAACTACACTGTTAGATCCTTCATAGCCAAGTGCTATTGAAGTTAGAAAAGGGAGCATGTAGGCTGAATTATTAAGGGAAAACTGAATAGAAAGGGGCCACTTTGCTTTTTAATGACATCACCTGCTATACCGTAATAGTACTTATTGTTATTAAAACTTTCAGAATATTGTTTATTTTGTTACATTTGTTATTAAAAACTTCACAAAATGCTTTCTTTTATAAAAAAAATAAGGAATAATCGGGGCAGCTAGGTGGTGCAGTGAATGGAACACCAGCCCTGGATTCAGGAGGACCTGAGTTCAAATGTGGCCTCAGACACATAACACTAACTAGCTGTGTGACCCTGGGCAAGTCACTTCACCCCATTGCCTAGCCAAAAAAAAAAAAAAGAAAAAAGGAATTATCATGTCTTAGAGTTGAAAAGAGCCTCAAACATCATCTTTTCCATGGATTACATACATGGGGACTATGAACTTTAGAAAAAAATTAACAGTTCAAAACAATATAATTCTTTCCATTGTGGTGCTAAATATATATGTGTTATTTGTATGTATGTATGTACACATATACACACACACAGACGCACATATATACACACACACATATATAGCTACTACTAGATACTAACTAGCTAGTTTAAATATGTTCAGTTTCCCTTTACTAGCTGAAGAAACTGAGGTTTATCAATATGTGTCTGTTTCATGTAACAAGACCTAGTCTGCAGAGCATCTAATGAACAAGAACAGAAAGGTTGTTTTTGCATTCATAAAGTTAGTTCCCCCATTAACAAGATCCAGATGCCCTTAAGTGTTAAAGGATATATCTGGTGAAAAGACTACACTCTTCCCCCCCTCCCCTTTTTTTCACACTTAACTCTCATCTGCTACCATTGCTCGTACCACTGTCCAAGCCACAACAAACACTGCTGGAAATCCTATAAGAAAAAACAAAACAAAATAGCAGGTTTGTGGTAATATTGATTTCAGATTTTTTAACCATATAAAATTATCATTGAAAAGTATTTACTGGATTCAAATTTAAAGATGTCAGACATTGCTCTAGAAGAGTTCCTTGTGACTTGAATAGACCCACTGTGTGCATATGACTTACCAGCCTCTCCAGAATTTGTCACAAACATTTGTTTTTCTTGTAACTGATAACCTAAAGATTGTGGTCAGTTTAATTGAAGCATGAAAGGTTATAGGATCAAACTTTATCTGGAAATGGCTGAGGGGACCAAGGGCAAAAACATGGTAGGGTCTCAACATTTGGCTTCTAATTTTATATGGATGAATACCACAATTTCATTGGAGAGTAAATGATCAAAGGCATGGGAGATGACATTTGAAGATAAACTTGGTAGATTAAGAGACTTCAGTCTGGAAAGATGAAAGCTTAGAGAGCATAGAATTGAAATTCATGAACTGATTAAGGTTTACCCAACATAGCAATTCTTACTTTCCTTTTTGTCATTTGAGGATATTAATAATTTTTTCAATCCTATTCTGATCATGCCTTATATTCAGGCCCCTTCAGTATCTATGGATTTAGTTAGTATTCTAATATCTACATGATTGCATGCTCCTTCTAAACATTCTCATTTTCCTTTTTATGTTTATCAACAGGTATGTATTAAACACCTACTATGTACCAGGTATCATGCTAGGTTCTAGATATTAAATATAAGAATAAAATAGTACAAAACCTCAGGGTGTTTACATTTTACATTTTCCCAAAACATTATTCTTTGTCCTCAACTAAACTGTTAGAAACTCTTCAAAGAAGGTACTGTCTTAACTTTTGTTCCTTTCTGAGCGCATAGCATTTTGTGTAATATTCTATATAAAAGTAGTACTTAAAATTATATAGTACAGTTCGTTTAATGGAGAGAATGTCTGGAATTCAGAATTTTTAAAAAAAAATAAAAAAACCATTATACTGGGTGCCATGTTTTAATGAATTATTTTCCATAGTTATGGACAGATTTTCTCATTCTGCTTTGCAGGTACTTCCTTTCCAAAACTTGAATAATCTTTTTTTTTTTAAAGAAAGAATAAAAGAAACCAAAATCATTACAAATTCTCAACAAGATAATCATTTAGAACATATCACACATGCACAATACACACACACACACACATATATACACATACATACATACATACATACACAGAGGTGAATAGAAACCAATATATACAAATATCCAACAAATTTGCCTACATTTGAAAATTTGGCTTTAAATTAAAATGCTATAATATAAACAACTCCTTTCGATTGGCAGTATTATATAGAGGAAAACAATGGCCCAGGAAATAGGAGATTTGCCTTCTAGTTTTATCCCTAATATTAACTGGCCACATGATCTTGAGGAAATTATTTCACTTATTTCAATCTCTTTTCTCTTTAATCAAATAATCCCAGACTTTAAGGTCACATGATTTTATAATTCTCACATATTAATTTAAGGAGGGAAACTTTTTTTAAAAAAAGATTTACAGTTCAGTTTTTACATTTGCTTCTGATTTCTTTCTAAGAATTTTTTTAATCTTTATTTTATAATAGCTAATATTTATATATTGCCTACTGTGTCCTAGGCACTGTGCTAAGTACTTTAGAAATATCTCATTTGATCCTCACAACAACCCTGGGAGATAGGTGCTTTTATTATCCTTATTTTATAGTTGAGGAAACTGAGGCAGACTGAGGTTGTGATTTGCCCAGGGTCACACAGCTTGTAAGTATCTGAGACTGGATTTGAATTCAGATCTTCCTGATTCCAGGCCCAGAGATCTATCCACTGTGCCATCTAGCTGCCTAAGCAGATGACAACTGAATATATAATTAAGCATAAGGTGATATTCATCTGATATGCAAGAGTTTTATATGTGTATATGTGTATATGTACATATATGTATGTATGTATGTATATGCCTGGTATATATAAAGGGCAGCCAGGTGGCACAATGAGCCTGGCCAAGACATTTAGCTGCTATTTGCCTTAATTTTCTCAATTATAAAATGGGCATAATAATAGTACCTACTTCCCTGGATTTTTTGGATGATCAACTAAGATAATACTTATAAAACATTTCACATAGTGCCTGACACATGGTAGTTGCTTAGTAAATGCTTATTTCTTTATGAAGAACATAAAATGCTTAAAACTGCAAATTAATGAAGACAACAAAACATATTATAATAATACGAGTTTAAAGTTGGAATGGGCCTTGACGGTTAGCTACCTCTCATGTATAGATGATAGCTGAGATCTGGAGAAGTTAAATGACTTCCCCAAAAATCATATGGGGATTCCTTCTGGAAGCATAACTCAAACCCATATCTTCTAACGTCAGATTAAAAATCATGTATGATGCTGCCCCAAATGATACTTCAAAAGGAACCTCAGGAATAGCATCCTGAACTAGACAAAATGACTTAACTTCTAAGATTATAGATTTAGAGCTGGAAAGGACCTCAGGAGGCTACGCAGTCCAACCTTCCCATTTCTCATAAGACTCAGAGAGGAGAAAGCCTCCTAAGGTCACAAAAGAAGGAGCCAGCAGATGTGGGATTCAGCCAGCTTCTCTGACTCCAACTTTCTTTCCACTGCCCTATACTGTCTTCCTTTTTCTTTTCAAAAAGTTTTATGAAAGATGCTCTTACCTGAGGCTTGGCAACAAGGAAATGACATCATGATCATAATCATTACCAGTTGTTGTTGATATTGTAATAGTTATCGTTAGATAGTCCTAGTCATGGCAGTACTTTAAATAATAAAATACATATTTAGATTATTTTCTTTGGCAATATGTAATTAGAGAACTGCAGTTATAGACTGAGAAGAGACATTGCATTTTTTGCAAGGACAGAGAGCTAGCATTTGTAAGGTTTTCTATATACCCCAAAGACACGAGAAACCAAGTTTTTAGGATCATACATTTAAGGCTGGAAGGGAACTTTGAGGTCCATCTAGTCCAGTTCTTAACTTCTTCTGGCATGGACTCCCTTGACTGTCTGGTGAAGCCTATAGAGTCCTCCTCAGAATAATATTCTTACATTCATAAAATAAAATACATAGGATTATAAAGGAAGCAAATATATTGAAACCAAAATTATAAAAATATTTAAAAAACCCCTAGTTTATTGATTCCACATTAAGAACCTCCAAATTCCAGAACAATTTCCTCATTTTACATATCAGGATATTGAGGCCCAGAAAAGTTGTGATTTGTCTAAGGTCACAAAGGTTGAAAGTGCGAGACCTAGATTTGAACTTAGGTCCTTTTGACTTGAAATCAGCCACCCTGTCCCATGCTACACAGTGCATCAAATAAAAAAAAAAACACAAAACACAAAACAAACAAAAAAACCAAGGTGGAACCAATCAATCAGAAATGGAGATTAAGTGAAAAAGACCAAAGGACAATCAATATATATGTATATGTACATACACATATTCACACAGAAATACTGGAGTGGTTTGCCTTTTCCTTCTCTAGCTCATTTTATAGATGAGGTAATAAGGCTAACAGAGTTAAGTGACTTGCCCAGGGTCACACAGTTAGTATCTGAGGCTGAATCTGAATTCAGGAAGATGAGTCTTCATGGTTCCTAGCCTCATGGTCTATCCACTGTGCCACCTAGCTGCCTTATAATCATACATTTTTAATACCATGCATCATATATAATAACACATTATATATAAACCATATATTATATATAATCATACATTTTATATATCTATAACATATATTATATATAAAATCATGTATTATATACACATTTATATACACATACACACATGTATACATAGAAAGAAACATAGTCATTATCATCCATTTGCCTTTATTTTGTAATAATTTTATCTTAGAATAAAAACAAGCACATACTAAGTGATGAAAGGAAGCTGGTAACTGATTTTATAACAATAATTTTCAGTATCTATCTTTAATTAATTCAGGAAAACCCAAGTCAGAGATAACATTTATTCCTCTAAAAGAGCTCATTCTCTTTTTCTTCCATTTTTACTATTATGAATCAGCAAAACTGAGATAAGTCAAGTCACTTAACAAACCAACAGAGAATTAGTAATAAAATTCTAAGTATTTATCTGTCTGGGTAAATGTTAAAGTAAGAACTTTTAGGTCCACTTGAAAAACAAATGCATACAAGGAATCCAAGCAAGTCCCTTCCTCTAATGACGCCAATAAATCACATACTAGGAAGAAAGTTTGAAATCACCCTTTCTATGAATTACGCAAGCAAAGAATCCTGCAGAGTAGCTAAAAGTCTGTTGATAGATTTTTTCTGATGGGAATTTGGAAAGAGGAGTCAGAAGTAAAAATAATATCTGCTTAACTTCACAACAAGACAGGGTATTATACTATATTTTAGGATTGAAAGAGAATGAAAACAAAGTATTACAGGAGTATGTTGAGAAGTTAATATGATTAAATAGTTGGTGGAGCTTCATTCCAGTGGTATGTTATTCTCTCCAACAAACATGTGATAATAAGAGTTAGAATTTATATAGTGCTCGAAGATTTGTTCAATGCTTTATGTGATATCTCATATGACCCTGACAACAACCTTGTGAGTTATCCCCATTTAACAGATGAGAAAACAGGCTGACTTTCTTGTGTCTGAGGCAGGATTGGAATTCTGGTCTGCCTGACTCCAATCCACTGTGCCACCTAGATGTAGCTTACCTCCATGGTCATCAAAAGAGATATATCTTCTTTTCACATTTTGAGTCATTTCTATTTTTATAACTATATTAGTGGAAGGAATAGCTAACCTGTTGGATGATATACTCAGGCTAATATTAATAATGATAATAATGACAATAACAACAGCAATAGCAATAACTAACAAAGCACTTTTCAGGTTTGCAAATAATCTCATTTTATACTCATGGCAACTTTGGGGGGCAGGTGTGATTCTTATTCCCATTTTATAGAAGAGAAAATTGAGGCACATAGAGATTGAGTGACTTGTTCAAGGTCATACAGCTAATAAATGTTTGAAGCAAAATTTGAACTTGTTTTCCTGACTCTAGGAGTAGTGCTTTATTCATTGTGCCACCTTTAGATGTCCAAAGTTCACAACAAGAATGAGAAAAATGTACTGTAAGATGAAATTTGAGAGGCATATGCCAAGTCTTAAAAAATAGTCAATCTCAAAAGTGGAAGATTGAGAATACATGGCTAAGCAGTGCAGATGCAAAAGATCTGGGGATTTTGTTGAATTTGGAACTCAATATGGGCCATCAGTAAGACCCAGTGGCCAAAAAAAAGAATTAATTCAGAAATTTGAAATGATCTAGAATGAGGGCAACAGTAGTCTTGCTGTACTGTTATGCCCTGATCAGAACACATCTGGAATATAGTTAGTTCTGGGAGACCTATTTGAGAATTGACATTAATATGCTAGAGAACAGCCAAAGGATGGTGCCCAGTTGCCCAGTCATTTAACATGTATTAAGAGCCTACTATGTGCCAGGCACTGTGCCAATAGCTCGGGATACAAAGAAAAACAAAAGCCACTCTCTGACATGGAGTTCACAGTCTAATGGGGCAGAGGGAAAGGGCAACAGACAAAATAACTATGTAATACAACCCCAAAACAGAACAAATTTTAAATAATCAACAGAGGGGAGCCACTAGTGTTTAGGAGGATCATGAAAGTTTCTAGTAGAAGATGGGGTTTTAGTTAGGACTTGAAGGAAGCCTGGAGGTCTAAATGAAAAGTGAGAAAGAACATTACCAATATGGACAACATTAGTGAAAATACTCTGAGTCAGAGTGGAACAGTCTTGGTGGAACAGAAAGGAGGCCAGTGTCACTGGATTACAGTGGGGTGACTCATGTAAGATGTAAGAAAACTGGAAAACAGGAGAGGGGTAAGTTGGACTGCCAAACAGAGGATTTCATATACAATTCTGGATATAATGAGAGTCAATGGAGTTTATTGACTAGGGAGATGATATAGTCAGACCAGTACTTCAGAAAGATCACTTTGCAGCTGAATAGAGGATGAAGTAGAGTGGGGAGAGACCTGAAACAGAGAGATCAGTAAGCAGGCTATTGCCATGATACAGGTATGAGATGGTGAGAGCCTGCTCTGCTTGGTGGCAGGGCCAGGGGAGAGAAGAGGGCATATTGGAGATGTTACAAAGGTAACATTGATAACAGAGTGGATATGGGGCAGAGTGAGAAAGAGTAAGGAGTTGAAGGTGTTACCTAGGTTGTGAATCAGGGTTACTGAAAGGAAAGTGGTACCCTCTGAGCAAAAGGAATGTTAGCAATAGGGCAAGGCTTTTTCTTTTGGAGGGGATAATGAGTTCAATTTTGGACATATTGATTTTAACCTGCCTATGGGCCCTCCAGTTTGAGATATTCAAAAGGTAGTTGGAGATGTGAGACCTTAAAAGTCTGCAAAGAGGTATAAGTTGGAGAAGTTGATTTGGAAATCATCAGCAAAGAGATGATACACGAGAACTGATTAGGTCACCAAGCAAAATAGTATAAAGAGAGAAGAAAAGAGTGCTCAGGACAGAGCCCTGATGGATGTCATTGGTTAGCAGGTATGTTCTGGATGAAGATCCAGCAAAAGAGACTGAAGGGTAGTAAGATAGGTAATGGGAAAACCAGGAAAGAATAATGGTGAAAACCTAGAGAGAAGAGGGTTATCAATGATTGATAGTCAGAGTCTACACAAAAGGACAAGATGGATGAAAACTGTGGCAGAAGGCATCTTAGTGATGTTGGATGAGGAGGAAGAGGGAAGGAAGAGCTCTCAGCAAATAGACTGATTTTTTTCAGTAAAACATGAATCAAGGTTCTCAGCTGAGAGGGTGGGGGAAGGGAAAGCCATGGAAAGTTTCATGAGAGATAAAAAGGTTTGGAAGAGCCTCTATGGTATACAATAAAGTGACTAGATTACCATAAAATGACTGGCTGAAGGAAATGTGAACTTTTGAATCAGAGAATAGCAGAGTGAGGGAGGTGGGAGAAGAGGATATGAAAGTTATCTACAAGTATTTGAAGGCCTGACATGCATAAAAATGATTCAGCTTGTTCTGCTGGTCACCAGAGGGCTGAATTAGAAGCAAGGAATCAAGGTTTCAGGGAGGCAGATTACTGCTCAATTTAAGGTATGTTTTCCTAAGAGTTAGAGATGTTCAGGATTGGAACAGGCTGCCTCAGGAGGCAGAGACTTCTCCTTACTTGACATTTCCAAGCAAAAAATCTAAAGTTAGGCAGGTTATAGAAAAGGTTCTTATTCAGGTATGGCTTAGACAAGGTGGCCCTTCCGACTCTGTAATTATATAGCTGATGATGGGAAAGGAGTTCTATATGAAATATAGACAGGTAGATAAATAGGACCAGGTCTAGGTATTTGTCGTATTCTTTTGTAGGGACCTATGATATCATTTATGTCAAGGTAACTCCTTCTATCCATGTAGACCAACAACTTTTCTGCAATTTATAATATCAGAGAATTGCCTAGGGTCACTAGAAGATTAAATGACTTGTCCTGGACCTCAGAGCCACTACATGTATATGGTGGGAAAGGCTGGTTATCCCTACTACTCCACATTACCATATCTGTATGAATATATGTGAATATATTTATGTCTAATTGTCTCCAATGATAAATGAAAAGACCAACTTAATATTGAATTTTTATAATATCTTTTAAATATTACATTACAAACAATTACTATTCAAACTGGCAACTATTATTTTTCTTTTAAACTATATAATAAAGTGCTCACTGCAATGATTAGCACATAGTAGATGCTTAATAAATTCTTGTTCCCTCTCCCTATTTTTGCTAATCAAATTGTTAATGCTTAGCACTCATTCTAACTTAAGGAAAAATTACTCTAATTTCTTGCATGTGTAATTACCCATATTGGCTATATAGGGTTTCCTAAAATTCTCAGAGCAGTTTTAAGCTTTAATAGACTTTTGGTACCCCCTGCATAGACATGCCCATGTGTGCAAATATGTGCACACTCACACAATTTGTCAGATTCAGGAGTAATGCTATTTTCCTTTAGAAGTTGATGTCCAGTAATGCATCTGCTATTCCACAGGCAAATTGCCCAAATATTTCTGTCCCCATAGAAAAGTCTCTATTACTTCCAAATGGCCTTTTTGTTTCTTCTAAGTTTTTAAAAGTTTAATACTTTAGTCACTAAACAATTATCTATTAATTAGTGGACCATTTTTGAGTAATTTTTGAATGAAAAAAAAGTAAAACTAAGTTATTCTTCCCCATTTTAACCATTTTGGCTAGATCTATTCTGATCGCTAAAATTTTTTTTTGCTTCTTTTTGCCTGAAGAAGCTTTCAAGGATATAATAAACAAGTGTCAAAATTGTGATAAAATAAAGCTATTGTTTTGTACCTTAGAAACCTGGGCTCTATGAAACTAACATGCAGATTCACAAATCTGGCTAGTTTTCCAATTTTAATGTTCTCTTTTGGTCCCCAGAGTCACACTTCCATTTAGCAAGAGACTTTCACTGAATCCAAAAGGCAACCACACCAGATATTTCTTCACTGGCAAACATGCAGTAGATGGTGATTGGATTGTGACTTTAAAGATGTTGACTCTGTTAGGCAGAAGTAAAGAGGGAGTGTGTTACAAAAATATCAGTAGCCTTGCTTTCCTTTTTGGCCAATTGTTAGGTGTATGAAAACCTCAGTTAGGCTGTTGGTGTCTGGCAGTCTTTTACTGACCTCTTACTTACTCCCTAGCATGCTCTCCATAGCAACTCTTCCCAACCTTTTTCCCCCCCTTCTCAATTCTCTAGACCCTCTGATCCCTGCCTCCTCCCAATAACACCACCATGGTGGACGACCCCATTTCCTACTTACTGAAGAGGGTAAGGTCGTCTGATGTGGGCTTTCTCTACTCTCCATACCTCAAAATTTCTTCATGTTTTCATCTATTATCATCTTCATCCCTCTTTTTACAAAGGAACAAATGTATTTATTCTTTTCCAGTGCTCACATCTTTGCCAGTGTATTTGACCTTTTGTGCATTTCTATTCTAAAAATACCAATACCTAAATAAATATTAACTTCTTTTTATCCCAGTCCACCCCCACTTTTTATAAAATTGCAAAATATTGGACAGAAACTATGAAATTGCATATTGATATAAAAAGATGCATTTCCCCATCTCTTCACAACACTCTTAAAACACTAATTTAGTAAAACACTGTTTTTTTTAAAAAGCTTAATGTTTCTGCCACATCAATTAAGTATTTATTAAGTTGCCAGGTGCTATGCATTCCAGGAATACAAGTGCAAAGGATAAAACAATCCCTACATGAAAGGCACATTCTAATGGGGAAGGCACTAAGTATGTATATATATATGTATGTGTGTGTGTATGTGTATATATCTATATCTCTATAGATATATACACATACATGTTTAAAATATAAACACAAATGCATAAAAGTAGTTGAATACAAGGTAGTTCAGGAAGGAGGGTACTAAGAAGAGTGGGATCAGGAAGGATTCCATGCAGTAGATGGTGCTTGGATTACGACTTTAAGGAAGAGGCTGACTGTGTTAGGCAGAGGTAAAGAGTGAGTGTATTACTAATGTGAAAATATGTTTAATAGGAATGTATATGTGTAACCTATATCAGATTGCATGCTGTCTTAGGGAGGGAGGTGAGAAGGGAGGGGGAAAAAATTTAAAACTCAAAAACTTATGGAAGTGATTGTTGATAATTCAAAATAAATTAATTAAAAAAAAGAAGAGTGAGTGTATTAACAGGCATGTGGACTAGCCAGTTCCACAAAGGTTTGGAGACAGGAGATGGAATGCTTTATATGAAGAACAGAGAGAAAACCAATCTGCCTGAATTGCAGGGTGCAGGAGAGTAATGTCCAGTGAGACTGGAGAGATGGATTGGGGCCAGGTTGCGTAGAGCTTTAAAAGCTACATTTTTGTGGTTCAGTTGTTTCCCCTCTTTGGGGCCCCATTTGGGGTTTTCTTGGCAAAGATACCAAAGTGGTTTGCCACTTCCTTCTCCAGCTCATTTTACAGATGAGGAAACTGAGGAAAACAGGACTAGGATCAAATAACTAGTAAGTATGTGAGGCCAGATGAAGCTTCCTGCCTCCAGGCCTGGCACTCTATCCACTGTGCCACCTAGCTGCCCAGAAGCTAAAAAGAGGAGTTTATTGTCCTAGAGGCAATAATGACCAAATTTTAGAACTGGAAGAGAATGTATTGGCTATCTAGTACAAATTCTGCATTTTACAGAAGAGGAAACAGATCCCATAAGGCTAAATGTCTTATAAAAAGTCATACAGACAATTAATGTCAGAACTCAAACTTCGATTTCTTTGAATTTTTTCTTTCAAACTTTTCTTTGGTGCTTCTGATATGGTAAACAAAAAACTAGCGGTCTTTGTAACAAAAATGGGGACATTTGGCTTGGGGAAGAGTGCACTGACTGCCATGGGTTATGTTATGTGGGCCATTGAATGTGGGCTATGTGGGCTACTAAATAAAAAGTGAGATTAATAAATAGTGACAAAAAATCAGTACTCAGTAATCATCAAAACTATTTGGTAGTAATTAAAAATAGGAAAGCGGAGCAGACTAGATAAACAAGTTTCTGAAACAGTCAAACTCAATAACGTATTATTCATTAAAAAAAAGAATTTCCTTTTTGACAAGAACTGATGGAAAACAATTTAGCCAATAGTAAATCTACTCAAACATCTTGCACCACATACTACAATAAGCTCAAAATGCATACACAGTTTGAATGTTAAAGGTCACACATACAATAGTAGAAAATTATAAGAGGTACTTTTCATACTATGTCTAAGGGCAATAAATCATTTCAATCACATGAAAATTAAGAGCCTTTGCTTGAAGAAAATCAATGAAATACAGGTATGAAAAGAAACCATTAACTGGGAATAAATCCTTGCAGCAAATATTAAAAATATATAGAAATCTAACAAAAATAATGAATGAATATAGATGAATTATAGTATTTGCTAGTTGGGTACTATGTTTAAAGCCATGTGCTAATTAAGCACTGGGGATACTAATGGAAAAGTAAACTAGTCTCTGCTCCTGGAACTTACTTTCTAATGGAGCAGACAATGCATATAGATAAACACCAACAAGAGAGATTCCCCAACAGAGAAGTGATCAAAGGACATAAACAGTTCACAATAGGAGAATGGCAAAGTATTATAGCCATATGAAATATTGCTCCAGATCACTAGTAATAAGAGAAGTGAACATCAAAGTAGGCCTGTAGTTCATTTCACAGCCGGAAAATTTACCTTCCTCTATTCCTTGCAGAGTGGGGACTGGGGATGTGATACACCACATGCTATCATACTCAGGTTATGTTGTGCTGCTTAGTTTTGCTGAAAATCTTGTTCACCCTCTCTCTTTTTTAATCTTTCATACAAGGGTAGGTTATGGATAGATTAAAATGAATGTGATATATAAGCAAAGGATTTAAATGAAAGTAAAATAATATTTTTAAAATCGAGTTCAATTTACACAAAAATATTCTACATGTAGACCCATTGCTGCATTTGTTATTGTGATTTCTACCGACGCCTTTAAGTTATCAAGCATATACCTCATTTCCAAAGCATATCCTCATGGGCCTTGTCCAAGCAGCAGGGGGCAAGGCTAATCACGTAATATAGCTAATAGCCTGAACAGCAGGAAGGTCTTTAAAGTACGATGTCCTCTCATATATTCATTGAGGTTTCTAATTTACAAATATCATTTATAGCCACTTTAGGGTAGATTCCGTTTTTGAAATCTTTCTCAGAATGAAAACTTAATTTCTTAGAAAGTAATATCAGGCAATCCAGAGCAAAACCACCAACACACACACACACACACACACACACACACACACACACACCCAGCAACAACAACAGCAAAAAATAACAGGAAATCTAAACTCCTTCCCCCCCAAATTAATGAGAAATAAAATTTAGTACCCTTTAAAAAATCCACCTTGAGTTTTAATGAAAACCACATCATAGGCAGATCGCTTAACGCAATTCTTTACAAGTCCCACACACTGACTGTGCATTAACTAACTAGGACAGTAAACGTTTTAATCAATTGCTGTGAAAGAATGAAGGCTAACACAGCGGTTATATGGGTTTGGTTGCAATAAAAAGTAATATTATTTGGCTTCATTAACTGCTAATGAAAGACATGAGAGTTTCTTAGAAAAAGGCTGGCTGCCTCTAGAACTAGAATTTTATTCATGTCTATTATTACAGTATCTTCGTAAGTGAATTGTCATAGCAAAATGAACCATTTAATTGATTTTATTTTCTATTAAAGATTTTTAATTAAGTAGCAAGACTAGCAACATGTCTTGCTTCCAAATTTTAAAAAGCTGAAATATATTAAGTCAAAGCAAGGAAATGAGTGACTTTATTTTGACGAGTCTTTGAAAGCTGTTGATGGACTATAAGTCCTGAAGGGCTTTTTTTTAAAAAGCTTTTTCTTATGTTTATCATGTAGCAAATTTCATTGTAAAGAATAATCGATGAGGAGGAGGGTCAGCATTAATTCCCTCAAGCACTTTACCTACTTGTAAACAGACTCAACTTTTTAATTTATGAGCCTTAAAATGGTGGAATATATGATCTTTCTCCTCAAATCATGTCATGTTACAGCGTAACTTAACCATTTGTCTTTCCAGTGCTAGACCACTAACCTTGAAGGTGGGGAGACTCGACAATTGGTTGTTCAGCCATTTTTCAGTTGTATCTGACTCTTCAGGACCCCATTTGGTGATTTATTGGCAAAGATACTGGAGTAGTTTGCCATTTCTTTCTCCAGCTCTTTTTACAGCTGAGGAAACTGAGGCAAACAGGGTTAAATGACTTTGAACTCATGAAGATGAATCTTCCTGACTCCTGGCTCTGTGCTCTATCCACTGTGTCACCTAGCAGTGAGTTATATGGTTTATTTTATCACTTACATACTTTTTCTTTTCTTCCTTCCTTTTTCCATTTCACAAGTTAATTAATTAGGTTAGGGAATGAAGGTATTAACACATTCACTAATTTAAAAATGAAGCACACACAAAAAGTACAGTGTTATTTCCAGAAGAGGATTGTGATTGACTCTTCTATTTCTCTTTTTTTTAGAATTTTTTTTTTGGGCTAAGCAACTTGCGCCAGGGTCATACAGCTAGTCAGTGTTACATGTGTCTGAGGCCGTATTTGAACTCAGGTCCTCCTGAATCCAGGGCCAGTACTCTATCCACTGTGCCACCTAGCTGCCCCTCTATTTCTCTTTTGTGTTTATATATCATTAAAAATTAATGAGAGAGAAGAGAAGTGCAGAGGAGGCAGCAGGGAAAGAGACAGACAGAGATAGAGACAGAGAGACAAATATGTGTATATGTGTGTGTGTATGTGTATGTGTGTGTGTAAAGAGTGAGGTTTTTTTTCTTTGTCCACAGTTGTTTGCATATTGTCTCTCCCATTAGATTGTGAGTTCTTTGAGATCAAGAACTGTGAGTTTTTTTGGCCTTCCTTTGTATACATAGTACTTAGGAGAGGCTCTTAATAATTTTTTTCCTGTTATAGACAGAGACAGAAAGAGACAGAGATAGAGACACAGAGACAGAGATACACAGAGAGACACAGAGGGAAAGAAAGGAGAGACAGAGAGAGAGAGAGAGAGAGAGAGAGAGAGAGAGAGAGAGAGAGAGAGAGAAGAGAAGGAGAGAGAGAGAGAGAAAGAGAAGGAAGGAGGGAGGGAGGAGAGGGGAGAGAGAGAGAGAGAGAGAGAGAGAGAGAGAGAGAGAGAGAGGGAGGGAGGGAGGGAGGGAGGGAGGGGCAGGCTGAGACAAATAGTGGCAGAGACAGTGAAAGCAGAGTTGAGACAATGCAGGAACCTATAGATGAGAGAAGAAAGGAGGGAGGGAAAAAGATAATATTGTCAGTAAAAGTATTTAATCTTAAAGGACAGATGAAAAAGAAAGCTAAGAGCCTTACCCCAGCCTACCAAGGTGAAGCCCCAAAGATACTTGGTATCTGAAAAGAAAGCCACAAAGATGAGGCTGTGTAGGTACAGGCCTTCCACTAGGATCCAAAAGTAGTTTGTGGCCAAGAAGTAAATAAACATCACAACAACAATCTTGCACCCCACCTGTTAAAAATAATGGAAAGCATTACTTTCTCCACGGCAGAACTCTCCGCTGAACTAAATGTCAACATGACAACATTCCAAACTTCAAACCTCAGGACTGCGTCTTCTCTTTGTGCTTTTATTGTATCACTTTACACAATAATGTAAAAACCAAATTTGCATTTTAAGCATATTTCCTCTAAGAAGTTCAAAGATAATAGTCAACAAGCATTTATTTGTTAAACTCCTACTCTGGGTTAGACACTGCGATGAACTCTGGGGATATAAAGAAACAGTCTCTGTCCTGAAAGAGTTTACATCCTAATGGTTTAGTAGTACAAATCTATTAGTAAGGAGGGAGAAGATAATTCACCTGTGAAACTAACAAACTGATGGATTAACTGAGGTATTGATTGAGCATATACCATTCTTGTTGCTAAGGTCGAGATTACTGGAATGCTCCTGAATATACTACTGCCTCAGAAGCCCAATAGCCTGAATTCATGGGGGAGTACTTTATTCTCTCTACTAACTGGGAAAAGTCATGCTCATTATTTGAACAATACACCCATTTTCTGTTAGCTAAGAATGACTAGGGATTGTTTTTTTTTCCCAATAATGAGGATGGATATAGAAACAAAGAAAGAGAAAGGGAAAGCATCTTTAGAAG
Source organism: Phascolarctos cinereus (assembly GCF_003287225.1). Classification (NCBI taxonomy): domain Eukaryota; kingdom Metazoa; phylum Chordata; class Mammalia; order Diprotodontia; family Phascolarctidae; genus Phascolarctos; species Phascolarctos cinereus. The sequence goes on along the minus strand of NW_027556180.1, from coordinate 78,163,285 downwards.
AACAAAAACAAGCTATTCAAGACCAGTCACTATCAGTCCAGATGTTTCATGATTTGATGACTAACTCATAATAAAGGGAGTCTAATGACACTGAATTTTCTATATGTCATGAGAATCAGATTCCAAAATGTAATTCAATCTAAAACGTTTTTTTTTCTATTGTCATCCCAGAGATTTCTTGAATGAAAAGCTCCATCCATTTTTACACAGGAAATGTACAAGAGATGAACAAATCTAAAGAGGAAATCTAAAGGGAATGGGAGAAACAATGAAATCAATGATGGGGAAATGATGTACTAGATGTCTGTCTGTGTTCATAGGAGTACTTTCAAGCAGTCAAGATAAGCCAAGTAGCATCAGCCCAATGGATAGCATTTTTGTGTCTTCCTCTGTGTATATACGTGTGTTTAATTTTTCTTTCTGAAAGGGAATCTAATTAGTTGTGAGCAGACAATACTTACATATTGTGATTTGTCTACTGGGGGTACCATCACTGTATTTTGTGGATCACCCATCATAAACGATTCCAGCTCCTTCCTGCCCACATGATCATCGGCCACTTTATCCTTAATGAAGATACTTGCAGCCCTCAGCATGAATGAAACAAATAAGTGCATGTGGATGTAGTTCCTGGTGCAATGCAGTCTCCTGAGAACAAGAAACAGAAAAGGGACAGGTTTGGAGAGAATAACTGAGGGAAAAAGAAAGGAAAAAAGGGAACAAGAAATGCCACGAATCTAAATGAAGATGGACCTTTTGCAAATCTGTTAACCTATGATCCCAGATAGAACTGTAGGGTCATTACTAAAATGGGCATTATCTGAAATCTAATTACAAGTTTAAAATTATGTATTATCATGTCCCCCAACTGAAATATAGCAAATAAATGAAATTTCATATCATGTCCAGTGAAAACTTAGGTGGACTAAATATTATTGAATGTCTCACATTTATCCCAACAAAACTTTGTTTGGAATCAATAAATTATGTACCTTAAAAAGGAGCAAATAAGAGTTGGTCTAATTATTCTGGAATTCTATTTGGAAATATACTAAAAAATGAATCAAACGTACATATTCTTTGATCCAGAGATCCCAGTAAATGGAATGTGCCTCAAGGAGATCAAAGATAGAAAAACAGATCTCATATGTGCCAAAATATTTATAACAGCGTTTTTTGTAACAGCAAAGAACTAGAAACAAAGTAGATGCCTATTATTTAGAATGTAAACAAATAAATTGTAGTAGATGAATATAATGGAATATTAGTGAGCAATAAGAAATGATGAAAATGAAGAATATGGAGGAGCATGGCAAAAATTTATTGACCCATGCCAAGTAAACTAGACATAATCAGGAAAAATATATGCAATAATGATAATACAATATGTGGAAAGAACAAAAACAATGAATACTTCATAATGACTAAACTTGTCCCTAAAGAAGGTATATGAGAGGCATCATTCATCCCTTCTTTGCAAAGGTGGGAGACTAGGTATGTATAGCACTGCATGTACTCTTAGACTAGGTTGATGCATTGTTTTTGCCCAACACATAGTGGATACTTAACAAATACGGGTTGGCTTAAAGTGAGTTACTTTGTGTTTTGTAGAAACTTGATATTTTATGCACAAAGGAAAATTACCTGATAGAAACACATGAGGAATTTAGCATTTATTTTGTGTAAAGCAAAATGCTACATGCTAGGGATCCAAAGATAAAACAAAAAAAGAGAGCTCTGTTCTCCAGATTACATCCTGTCAACTAGTTAAGGGAGTATTAGCAGATTAATTAAGGGATTATTCTCTTAAAACAATATATTTGGGTGAAATAAAATTTTTTCAGTTCCATTATTCCAAAGTCCATGAATTTAATCATTTTAAGACTGAAATCCTTCTCTAATGCTTATCAGAGGTGACACTGGGTTCTTGACATCCATACCAGTAGATTACAGTGTCTAAGAGGTCCTTCTAAACCAAAAAGCTTCACATTTGGGCTGGCTGATGTATTAGTTATCTGCAAATCATTGCAGGGACCAGCTCTGTAACTTCAGAGAGGATCATCCCAAATTTGGCCTCAGGTGATGAACTTTTAGCCACAGTAACTCTTGAAGATCATGTACCAATTATTAGAATACCTGTGATCTTTTACTAATAGAATCAGGTATCGTTGAAGTATTACAGTAACAGACACTACATTCCTTGTGTGCTCCTATAATGTTCTTTTTTTCCTTTGTGTATGCCTGAGAAACAATTTCTGTTCATTGGTATAAATGGAAGTTTACAATGAGTTAAATGAACCTGTAAGCCACAGATACTGATTTTCACGATTCACATAGCTATCTTTAGCAAACAAATACATTGCAGTGTTGATCTGCTGACTTCTAGCCTTTATTCTGTTTTGATCCATTGTGATTTTTGAAAAATTCACCAACTTCCTTACATGATAAGAGCTTTGCCAAAATTAAATAACGGAACAATTCAAGACTGAATACATAAAATAACATGTGGGATAAATGTGTTTCAGCATAGAGTGTCCTGAGACTTTTTTGTCTTCTGTGGATAGGAAGCAAGACCACTCTTGCTGTATGGAGGAAAATGAGAAAAAGAGAATCATGACTGATCTGCTCACCGGAAATAACCAATGATGAAAATAGCTACAGCTAGGGAACTGAAGGAGACAGAATATCCAATAGTGTACATGATGTAGAGACGTTCAAAGAACTCCTGCTGGAGAAGAAACAAACAAGCTTATATCACATAATTATTTCCTACTTATTTTCCTTCTCTGTGTTAGAAAAGAAAATATATCCACAAAATATGACACATTTTCTTTGGATGTGAAATCACTAAATGTATGTTGTTAGTAACCTTTTGGCATGCTACAAACAGGTTTGAATTTTGTGCTTTAAACAATTTTAATCAACTTGTGCCTAATCTTAATCATCCCTTTCCTTCTTCACCTTTAAATCATTACTCCCTTATTTTGTTCATCCATAATTTGGAAATACTTGGACATGTTTCCAAGTACAAAGGAAGGTGACAAAATTTTTTTTAGTAACCTTTCCCCAAATTTAAAGAGAGATGTTCCTTAAAGCTTTAAAGTGCACATTGTTCTTTTTCTAAACTAATCATTTAAGGCAGGATCATTTGTGCAACAACCAATAATAGATAATACATATACCAGAATTTACTTCAGAGCATTTCAAAGCTTTAAGTCTTTGGGGAAATAATTTTCTAATATTTTCTGAGATTACATTTTCAACATTGAGACTAAAAGAAAACTTTAGAAATACAATTGAACCAATTATATTACATAACTTGGTCAGGGCTCCAAAGTACGTGTCTAACCAAATATTTTAATTCCTTTTTAAAAAAACTGAAGATACCATTATATGTTTACTACTTCTGTTACTATGCTGTTTTTGTGAGATTAACAAGAATGATTTTGCAATGGATGTGTAGTTCAATGTTACAAAAAAAATTTGAATAACAGATAAAATTCAAAATCATGGATATAGTAAGATAAAATTCTTTTGAGGCATCTTACACTAATACGAATATTTTGTTACTGTCATTACCAAAGAAATTCCAAGACTGACTAATGTTTTAAAAGGAGATCTTTGGTAATGAAATATAGGATCAAAATATTTAGAAACTTTCCGAAGAATGCATGGAATAGAATCCCTTAGTACAGTGGACAGGTGAGGTGAAGAAGACAGGTTTGGAGTATTTAAAAATTAAATATCAGTAACATAATAGTTAATATTTATACAATGCTTTAAGGTTTTCAAAGATATATATATATATATATATATATGTGTGTGTGTGTGTATATGTGTGTATGTATATCCATGTCTATCTCTATCTAATCTATCTATCTATCTATCTATCTATCTATCTATCTATCTATTATCTCATTTGATCCTCCAACAATTCCATGATGTAAGTTATTGGCATTTCATGGATATAGAAACTGAGTTTGAGGAAGTCTAAGTGACTGTGTTAAGGTCAAAATGCATCTGAGTTATGATTTGTGAAAAGATTACTGAATTAAATTGATTTCTTAATTGGAGAGATATTTAAAATCTGTACGCTATCCTTAGAAATCTCATTTAAACCTTTCATTAATTCCACTCCATTTATATGTACCTTTTATATAATAGGTATTTGTGAAATTGAATTACATCACATTTATATAAGTAAATGAAGTACTATATGAATTTTTATTAAGTATGAGAAAACAAGCTACATTACAATACATAGACTATTCTATATTACTTAAAATGAAAAATTCTGGTGACTTTGCTTATCATTCCTTTGTCATGGCCTTGGTCTAGGAGTCAAAAGCCCAGGCTTCAAGTCCCAACTCTGCCAATGACTAGCTATTTCACCACAGGAAAGTCTCTTTGTTTCTCTGGCCCCCAGTTTCCTCCCCTGCAAGCTGAGGTGGGGAAGGGTGGGAGTAGATGTTCTTAAAGGTACTGAAGAAAGTTCTAACATTCTAGACTTTCATAATTGTAACTTTTCAAAATTTGGCAATCAGAACTTTCAGGGAAGGAACTCTACCAAAGCAAATCTATTCCTGGACCACACAGCTAGTACATTTTGAAAACAGAACTTGAATCCAGGTATTCCTGCCTTTGAGGGTGACTGTTTCTCCACTATGACAAGACGCCTCTAACTTTTCAAATATTCATGAAATTCATAACCAGCCATTCTTTATAAGATTTCAAAAATCTGCTTTGTCTCTAAAATCAGTAGCAGGGCAGCCAGAGATTAAAATAATTTGGGCTTCTAAGAATGTAGGAACAGGCTATTCCTTAAGAGATAAGAAACAAGCATTGGATAATAGAGTTCAGATTTGGAAAGGGCTTTTTTAAAGACCATCTAGTTCAATCTCCTCATTTACCAATGCTGGTTTTCCATTTGGTTGTATCTAGAAGTGCCCCTAGCCTGAGGAAGAAACAAAGATGTCTCATTCTCTGTGAATGGTGCATGAAAGAGAAAATAAGCTCACACAGTATGGACAATATCAGAAAGGACCAGGATCTAGGAGAATAGCAATTTGTATATACAGTAGGCACTAAATGTCTGCTTCATTGAATAAAAGGAATCTTAGACTCTACTCTTGCTCTTACTTTGTTTTCCATATTCTCAATGAAGGAAGAAAAATGAGTTCCATATATAATTGGGTGATGTCAAAAATGTTCAAAGTGTCAATGTGCTGTCCATTTCAAAAACCCAACACCCAGATACCTTTCCTGTGGCGCTTTCTGGTTCGAAGTAGTTGAGGCATTCTGAATAATTGACCCATGTTTTATTTAAACTGTGCATAAACTCCCAGGTCCCATTGAGGTTACAGTGCCTGAATGCAACTCCTGTAAAAAAAATACAAGGAAACATGTTTAGTCTGATCATTTCCCTTCAGTTCTATCACAGGCACAAAATAACTAGCTTTTTGTCTTTGATTGACTATTTCTGGAGGAGTTCAGTACCTTTATGATTGAAGTCATAAATATAAGGAGGACATGGGACAACCTGCATTTTCCCCAGTGTGCCTCTGGGCCAGCAAATTAGTCCATCCCATTCTGGAAAACAATTTCCCTCTGGAAGAAAAGAAAGGGAGGGCAGGAGGGAAGGAAGGAAGGTGAAATCAAGTGAATGAAGAGAATGAAAACATAGGCAGTATAAACCTAGGTCTTCAGTTGGTTATTTTTTTTTTTGCAACAGCCTATAATACTATATAAAAATCCAGGGAATTGTGAGGATGGAAGGGAAATTTGGGTGTTAGGATGAGGCAGATAGCATATTAAGTAGTTGCTTAATAAGCTATTCCACAATGATCCTGTCAAGTAGGCAGAGCAAATGCTATTATATCTATGTTGTGGATAAAGAAATTGAGGCACCTGGAGGTTAAAGAATTAGCCTAGGGTTACACATTGTAAATACTCAAACTCCATTCTCTTTTCTGGAAGACTCTTGCTCTGAAATGGAGTTCTTCCTCCTTGCTTATCCCTGAGGCTACTTGACTATTTTTGTTAAAAGCACAACCATTGGGACCTTTATATTTGCATGAATGGAAAGCTGTGTTACAGAATATCTAAGATGATGTGTTTATAGTTGCAAGTGTGAACAATGCCTGAATAACTTCCCTGCTATGAGCTATTGAAATTAAAACCTGAGCAACAGGACTCACTGTTTTCAAACTCTTCCCTAGGCAAATGAGTTTCAGCTACTGGAGAGTCCAGGCATATCTAATGCTCACTAACTTCATAACCTTGAGAGCAAGTCACTTAATTCCTCTGAGCCTCATTTTTCTCAACTAAATGGGTCAGTTGGACAAGATGACCTCTAAGGTTCCTTCTAGCTCTAAACCTACCATCCTATGATCCTAATTCTTTATTTTCCCAGTGTATGAACAAAATATCAGGAAGAATGGAAGGTGGGACAGATTGATAATCACACCTAGGACTTAAAATCTAGGTTTAACTTCTTGCTTTTCATTTCAACAATTCCATGAAGTCCAACATTTCATTTCAAAGAGATGAAATCTCTTATCTGAGCCCAGGGTCCTTGCTGATAATTTGGGCTAATTTCCAACAGGCTTTAACCTTCTGTTTAAATCTCTCAAATAAGAAATTTAGACATTTTGCACCCACAACTTCTCCCAAATAATAACTCAATAACCTGCTTGACTATACTGTCTAATTTTCATTCTGTGGCACAAATTCTATTTCACTAATAATGGAATTCTTTCAATTAATTTAAAATAAAGAAGGAGACTATAGTTCTGCTTAGGGTAGTCAACACACTGGAGGTTTCCTATAACATTGTTCACTGGAAAGTGCAACGAAGAAGTCGTGTCTGCTTGGAAAGCAAAGTGAAGGGACCATTGTGTTTGCCTTCTAACTTGATGGGGAGGGAGCATGAAGAGAAATTCTAAAATGACAACTTCAATTTCATCTAAGAAACATCTTTCCTTTTATCTGCTTCTGAGGAAATATGTCCTTGATACCTGTCATATCATTGGTATAGTTCATTCCTCCATCTGCCTTGATTTCTGGGACAATAACTTAAGAAAATGGTTTGGTTTTATTTCTGGGAATATATTCACAGTACCTTCCCCCAAGAAAATAAAATTTTCTTGAAGAAAGCTTCATTTTTAGCCCATTAAGAATTAAAAGTTGTGACATTGTATGTCACAAACTAAAATATGTGTTTCTTTCACAGACCTTTACACCTTGGTTCCTGCATCTTTCTCTGTGCTCAAGCCCACCTACATCTCTTTCCACTGGCACAGCTGTCTAAACTGCTCTCATTGTTTCCACCCACTCTGGATTTACTGCCTTCTTTCAAAATATTACTTATGATGTAACATCCTCCATCCTCATTTTTTTCCTATACAAAATATTATATCTTTTCTTCTTCATTATTTGTAACTAACTTATTTCATAATGCCCATGCTGTTATTTAACATCTTTTCTACCACATCTATATACATTATACCTGCAATGATAATGATAATAATAGTAGTAGTAGTAGAATTTATATAGTAGTAGAATTTTAAGGTTTGCAAAGCACTTAACATTTGTTTCAATAGATCCTCTCAACAACCCTGTGAGGTAGGTGACATTATTATCTCCCTTTCACAGATGAGAAACCTGAGGTAGAGAGGGGTTAAGTAACTTGACCAAAGTCATCCAGATAATAGGTGCCTTAGGCTTGATTTGAACTCAGGTCTTTCTAACTCTAAGTCTAGCCTTCTATCCATGGTACCATCTAATTTCCTTCCATCTACTATTTTCCCCACTAAAAATGCATGACTCAGTCATATGACATTTTCTGGTGGGGGCATTTTACATGATTATTAGTTGTCTATGAGTTCTTAAAGGTACTATCCTTCAAATAAATATCAAATCAAATTATTGGTTTATTTATTAATTACATGGTTATTACAATTAATGGTTCATTTTTAATGATACTTAACATATTCAAAAGGGCTTGACTGTAATTTTCCCCCTAGAAATGTCTATTTCTAAAAAATTACTCCTCTCAAACAAAAGAATTCGCAGACAAGCTTACTTAATTATACAACATTTTAATGTTGATGCTTTGATAAAGAAGATCAGATATTTCCATAACTAATGCTGCTGCCTCTCAGAGAATTTCTAGAAGATGATCAAATGAGTATAAATTTTAATTAGTGTATTTTTCTGTCATCATCATTTCATATATAGTAAGAGTAAACTGTATTTCATTACTTGGCAAAAGGGAAAAATGGATTGCTTCCTTCTTAAAATTAATTGCATAATGACTCACCGATGTCCCTTCCTAAATTTACACCATTAATTATCACACCCAAATCTTTGTATATACCAGCACAAAAACTAATTATTAGTAGAAGGTTTTAAGCTGTGGCATTAAAAAATATTCTAAGACCTTGGGAGTGGAACATCCAGTTTTCCTATGCTTCTGTCTTTTATTCCCTTAAGATAAGTTAAAAGTGCCCTTGTAAGTTGTACTATTTTTTGCTGGTACCAATATAATTGCTAGTGATCATAGTATGTAATATAAATAGCAGAGAACAGAAAGCAGTGACTTTGGAGTCAGAGACTGTGGGTTCAAATCCTAGCTCTCTCACTTATTATTGATACGACTGTGGGCAAGTGACTTAACTTTTTCTGTAGAATGAAGGAGTTAGACTAGATAAGCTTTTTTCCAGCTCTAAATCTATGATCCAAATTAAAGTTATTTTACAATCCTTGAAATGTCCATTCAGTTTCCTTGGCTTGAGATTTTGTTTCTATTTTCCTTTTTAATTCTTGAGACAAATTAGAAATGAAATGTTTTTCAGTCCCCTTGTGCTTTCATTTTACTCATTCGAATTTTCATTCTATTTTCTTCTCAATTTCCGTCTGTTATTGCAAAAGCAATCAAATAAGGAAAACTTTATTACTCACTGTGAGATAACCTGATCACAAAGTTGTAACATATTATAGTTAAAAGAAATCTCAGAATTCATCTAGCCAAACTCTTTAATTTTGTTTTCTTTTCTATTATGAATTTAATAAATAATAAATGAAATGAGCCTTTTCATACACAAATTAGAACAGAAAAAGATCTTAAACTGTGAATCTGTAGTACATATAGCTTGCTTTTTTCATGAATTATATAATAAATTCAATATGTAATTTTTAAAGTTATCCTACTTAACAGACCTTCCTTCTGTTCTGAGCATTAAGCCCCCCACCAAAAAAAAAACTTCAGTGACCCTCTTTTCTTCATTTTTTTTTGGGGGGAAAGAGGACAACCCTATTACCATCTCTCCAATTTTTTTTCTCACTTCTCCCTCCCAAAATTGGGAAAAAAATAAAGGAAATCCTTTTACAAACTATATAGACATAAAGTAAAGCAAATTCTCATTTTGGTCTTGTGAGAAAATGTATATCACCTTCAACACCATGAGTCCATCACTTCTCTGTCAGGAGGATGGGAGAAAGCTTCTTTATCAGTCATCTGATTATCAAATGAAATAATATTTGCAAGATTCTTAGCACAGTGACTGGCACGTAGTAGGCACTTAGTAAATGCTCCCTTCTCTCCTCTCCCCCACTGCACTCCCCCTTCCCCTCTCCTTCACTCCCCTCTAATTCCTTTCCCTGTTCTTATTTTTTCAAAGTTATTTTTCTTTAAAAGGTTGACGTGGAATAAATTGTTCTACCAGTCCTTCGCACTTCACTCTGTATCACTTCATAGAGTATTACAAGCTTTGTCTGAACTATTCCCTTTCATCATTTCTTATAGGCCAATAAAATTAAATTATATTTAGTACCAAAACTTGTTCAGTCATTCTTCACATGGCAGAGACTCACTGAACTTTTATTCTCTGCTACAACAAATACAGAGATAGTAATACATACATAGATACATATGTATCTTTGATTTCTTTGTTTTATAGATATAGCAGTGGTACTACCGGTTCAAAGTCACAATTTTAGTAACTCTTTGGATATAGTTCCAAGCTGCTTTCCAGAGCAGAAATTCATATCTACACTAATTCATACCCTTACCAATAGTCCATTAGTATGCTTACTTTTCATAACTCCTTGTTGTCACTTTCTTTTTTTTTGTCACGTTTGCCAATCTGAGGAGTGTGAAGCTTCAGTTTTTAAATGTGCATTTCTTGATTATTAGCGATTGAAAGCATTTTTTTATGCTTGTTGATAGTTTGAATTTTTTTTCCTTTGAAAATTGTTTATATTTTCTGACCATTTGATAAACAGGGAATAACTCTTTCTCTTCTAGATTTGAAGTAGTTTCTTTTATACCTTAAAGATGAGATACTTATGAGAGATTTTTGTCATAACTTTTTCCTCAGTTAACTCTTTCCTTTTAATTTTACCTACATTGGTTTTGTTTGTGCAAATTTTTTATTTTATGTAATCGTAATTGTCCATTTTATCTTCTGTGATCCTCTCTCTTTTGTAGGGTCATGAAATCTTACCCTTCCACAGACATGAAAGGTAACTTATTTTATTCTCCTTTCAGTTTATCAGATGATCTTTTGTAGCTAATTTCATTTGGAGCTGATCTTGGTACATAGTATGAAACATTACTACACAATTTATCCTAGACTATTTTCCAGGGTTCCCAGTAATTTTTAAAAAATCAAATTATGAGTTCTTATCCCTGTAGCTGAGATGTTTTGATTTATCTATCACTAGGTTATTAGGTTCTTTTGCTTCCATATATTGTGTATCTAAATTGTTCCATAGATCAGTTTTAATTTTTTAACCATTATAAAATCATTTTGATATTACTGTTTTGTAATATAGTTTGAAATCTGCTATTGCTGGGGTCTGTTTCTTACCACTTAAAAATATTTACCTTGAGATTCTTGCCCAAGTTCCTTAGGATGAATTTTATGATTATTTTTCCAGTTCTAGAAATAACCCTTTGATAGTTAAAATTGTTATGACATTGAACAAGTAAATTAATTTAAATAGTATAGTCTTTTTTATTATATTGACTTAGACCACCTATAAGGAATTAATAGGAATGCCTTTATTATCATAAAAAATGTTTTGTAGGTATATGTGTATAGTCCCATGATGTGTCTTGGTAGACAGTTCCATTAGGGTCTACTTTAGCTATAAATCCAAATTTTTAGTATATTGTTTTGTTGCCAGTTTCTTTTACAATGCCTACCCTAGTAGATTGTGATGTCTTCAAGGGCAGGGACTCTCTTCTATCTTTCTTTGTATTCCTAGCATTTTGCATAATGCCTCTAACATAGTAGGCATTTAATAAATGCATATTGACTGACAGATGGAATTTTCTATTGATTCTGTGGTTTATTCTTCAACCTACCATTTTTTCTTTTTAAGGTTTACATTTTTATTCTGAATTGAATAAACCCCAAAACAGTAACATACAATAATTATAGCTAACATTTATATAGCATGTGTTATATCCCAGGTACTATGCCAACCACTTTATAATTATTATCTCATTTGAGCCTCATGACACCCTAGGAAGTCGATGCTGTTATTATCCCTACTTCACAGATGATGAAACTGAGGCAAATGGAGGTAAAATAACTTGCCCAGGGTCACAATGTGTGTAAGTATGTGAGATAGAGCTGTTGCTCTATCAACTGCCACCTAACTGACCCTATGCCAAAAGAAGAAGGAGAATAGAGAACATCTCCATATACCAAGAGGATGATTATATGTGGAACCATGAATTCAAGTACATACACATATATGTATATATATATATATATATGTGTATATATATATGTGTGTATATGTATATATATATATACGTATATGTGTATATAGAGAGCACTTGCTTTTTATCAACCAATTCTTTAAGATTAACTTATAATAAATTTTAATCCTTTCTTCAGTAGCCTTTTTTATAATTTTTGTTGAATTGTGACCAGTAAAAGATGTCTTTGATATTTCTGCTTTGTTATTTGTTTGTAAAGTTTTTAGGTCCTAACATGTCATCAATTTTTGTACAAGTGCTACTTACAGTGGAGGAATACATATTATCCATTCTAACCCATTCAGTAATCACCAGAAATTCATCACTTACAATTTTTAAAAATTCTATTCAGGTCTTTAACTCTTTTCTTTATCTTTTTGTTAGGTGTTTCTAGGTCTGAACAGGGCACAGTGAGGTCCTCCACTATAATTACATTATTGCATATATCTTTCTATGTTTTGATTAACTGTTACTTATGTATTTATATGTTATATCATTTAGTACACATATATTAATTATTGATATTGATGGTGCTTTGAAGCATCAGTTTCACTGTTTATTGCTTTTAATCATGTTTATTTTTACAGTTGCCTTATCTGAAACTTCATTGCTACTCCTTTTTTGAGTTCATCTGAAGTGAAATACTTTTCTCTAGTCCCTTATTTTAAGTTCATGTGGATATTTTTGTTCCAAATGTGTTTCTTATAAACAACATATTGATAGGTTTTGCTTTCTATTCAATTTTTTCATTTCTTTATATTTAGTGGGTGAATTCATCTTATTCACATTCATGGTTATAGGTGTTGATTGTGTATTTGCCTTCAATCTTTTCTCTTGTAGTTGTCCCTCTCTTTGTTTCCTGTCCTACTCTTTACAAGTAAGAAGATAGTAAAAATGGTGATTTTTTTTTCCTTAGGGAGTTCATTGATGGCTTGGTAAATTTCTTTTTCTGAAATGGAATTATTTAAGTGTTTCATTTCCTCTTCTTTTAATCTGGACAATTTATGTTTTTGTAAAAATTCAACCATATCACTGATTTTTTGGCATACAGTTGGACAAAATAGCTCCTAGTTATTGTTTTAATTTCCTTTTCATTGGTGGTAAATTCACCCTTTTCATTTTTGATACTGGTAATTTGATTTTCTTCTTTTGTAAAAAATCAACTTAACCAAAGGTTTATCAATTTTATTTTTTTTAATAAAACCAGCTCTTAGCTTTATTAGTTCAATAGTTTTCTTGATTTCAATTTTATTAATCTCTCATTTGATTTTCAGAATTTCTAATTTGGTATTGAATTGGGAATTTTAAATTTGTTCTTTCTCTAGCTTTCTCTAGACCAATTCATTCATCTCCTCTTTCTCTATTTTATTCACATAAGCATTTAGAGATATGAAATTTCCCCTAAGAACTGCTTTGACTGCATCCCATAAATTTTGGTATGTTGTCTTATTATTGTCATTCTCTTGTGTGAACTAATTGATTGTTTCTGTGATTTGTTTTTGACCCACTCATTCTTTAGGATTAGATTATTTAGTTTTCAATTGATTTTTAGTCTGTCTTTCTGTGGCCCATTTAGTACATGTAATTTTTATTGCATCATGATCTGAAAAGGATGAATTTAACATTTCTGCCTTTCTGCATTGGATTGTGAGGTTTTTATACCCTGGTATAGGGTCAGTTTTTGTCTAGGTGCCATGTACCACTGAGAAAAAGGTATATTCCTTTCTATCCCCATTCAATTTTCTCCAGAGATCTATCATGTCTAACTTTTCTAAAATTCTATTCACTGCTTTAACTTCTTTCTTGTTTATTTTGTGGTTAGATTTATCTATTTCTAAGAGGGGGAGGTTGAGGTCCTCCACTAATATAGTTTTGCTCTCTATTTCTTTCTTTAACTCTCTTAACTTCTCTAAGAATTTGGATGCTATACTACTTAGGACACATATGTTTAGTATTGATATTACCTCATTGTCTATGGTACCTTTTAGCAGGATGTAGTTTCCTTCCTTATCTCTTTTAATTAGATCTATTTTTGCTTTTGCTTTGTCTGAGATCAGGATTGTCACCCCTGCTTTTTTACTTCAGCTGAAGCATAATATAATCTGTTCCAGCTTTTTATCTTTACTTTGTGTATAGCTCTCTGCTTCAAATGTGTTTCTTGTGAACAACATACTGTAGGATTATGGTTTTTAATCCACTCTGTTATCCACTTCCATTTTATGGGAGAGTTTATCTCATTCATATTCACAGTTATGGTTACTAACTGTGTCTTTCTCTCCATCCCATTCCCTTCCCTCCCATTTATGCTTTTCTCTCTCCTTTCACCCTTTCCCTCCTCAGCAGTGTTTTGCTTCTGATTGCTGCCTCCCTCAACGTGCCCTCCCTTCCATCAGCCCCCCCTTTCTTTCCTCTTTCTCCTATTTTCTATACAGTAAGATAGATTTTTATACCCATGTGAGTGTGTATGTTATTCCCTCTTTGAAACAAATCTAATGAGAGTAAAGTTCAAACAATGTTCGCTTCCCTCCCTTTTCCCCATGTATTGTAATAGGTCTTTGCACATCTTCATGTGATATAATTCACTCTTTTTGAGCTCCTCCTTTCCTCTTCTCTCAGGATGGTCCTTTTATTTTTCACCCCTTAATTATTTTATCATCACATTAATGTCAAATTATATGCACACCCTCTACCTAGGTATACCTCTTCTAAATGTCATAATAAAGACATGGTTCTTAAGAGTTATAAGTGTTATCTTCCCATGGAGGGATTTAAACAGTTTAACCTTATTGAATAACATGTTTTTTTCCCCTTTCCTATTTACATTTTTATGCTTCTCTTGAGTCTTGTATTTGAAGATCAAATTTTCTGTTCAGCTCTGTTTTTTTTCATCAGTAATGATTGAAAGTCCCCTATTTCACTGAATATCCATCTATTCCCCTGAAAGATCATGTTTGATTTTGCTGGGTAGTTGACTCTTGGTTGTAAACCAAACTCCTTTGCCTTCTGGAATATCATATTCCAAGCCCTCTGATTCTTTAATGTAGAAGCTGCTAAGTCCTGCATAATCCTGACAGTGGTTCTACAATATTTAAATTGTTTCTTTCTGGCTGCTTGCAGTATTTTCCCCTTTTTATAACAATTCTGGAATTTGGCTACAATACTCCTTAAAGTTTTCATTTTGAGATCTCTTTCAGGAGGTGATTGGTGGATTCTTTCAATGACTATTTTGCCCTCTGGTTCTAGGATGTCAGGGCAGTTTTTCTTGATAATTTCTTGAAAGATGATATCCAGGCTCTTTTTTTTTTTATCATGGTTTTCAGGCAGACCACTAATTCTGAAATTATCTCTCCTGGATCTATTTTCCAGGTAAGTTGTTTTTTTTCCAATGAGGTATTTTACATTTTTTCTATTTTTTCATTCTTTTGATTTTGTTTGACTGATTCTTGATGTCTCATAGAGTCATTAGCTTCCACTTGCTCAATTTTAATTTGTAAGGAATTGTTTTCTTCAGTTAGCTTTCAGTTAGCCTTTTACATTTGGCCAATTTTACTTCTAAAGGAGTTCTTCTCTTCAGTGAATTTTGTACCTCCTTTTCCATTTGGCCAATTCTACTTTTTAAGGAGTTGTTTTCTTCAGTGGATTTTTTTCCTATTTGGCCAATTTTATTTTTTAAGAAATTGTTTTCTTTAGTCAGTTTTTGTCCTTCCTTTTCCAAGCTGTTGACTGTCTCTTGCCCATCTCTCATTTCTTTCATAGTTTCCAAACTAGAATTGGCTCTGTCCCTTGCTATGACCCTAACAAACCCCAACCAGATGTTGTTGATCATGCTGCCAGCAACCTTCCTCAAGGATCTCAAGTACTTGCTTCCCAGATCCTGCTCTGCCCCTTCCTGTATGGGCTCCCTGGGTGCTGGGCTGTCTCAGTACTGGTCTTATTCTGTATCCTGATAAGATTCAAGAATGAACTGCCAAGGTACTGGTTTGATACTTTGTCCTGCAGTGGTGCGGGCTCACGCTTCCTGAATGCTACACTTCCTGGGCACTGATCAAGCTTTGTTTTCTCTTATGGCTCAAGTTGATCTGTCTGCGTGCTGATTTGGTCCTGTCTTGGCTCCATTAATACTCTTATTTTACAGAGGACTAAACTGAGGTAGGAGTGGGAGAGGTGTTAAGTGACTTGCTCTAGCTGATGACAAGAAAAATGCTTGTCAAAATCAGCCTAAAATATTCCCATGTTCACTTGGGTCCTGGTTTTTCTAGGTACAGAAAGATTTCTTTTCAAAAATATTTTTCCAGAATTTTACATTATACAATTAATAATTTCCTCTCATAAAGCACTATATAATATAAAAAGTATTCATTTGATCTTCACATCCCTTTGAGATAGACAGTTTCATTTTATTATTTCAATTTTACTCATGTAAAAGGGCAGTCAGGTGGCACAGTGGATAGAGTGCTGGGCCTGGAATCAGGAATTCCTGAGTTCAAAAATGGTCTCAAACACTTACGAGTTGTATGATCCTGGGCAAGTCACTTAACTTTGTTTGCCTCAGTTTCCTCATCTGTTAAATGAGCTAGAGAAGGAAATGGCAAACCACTCCAGTATCTTTGTCAAGAAAATCCCATAAGGGGTCACAAAAGGTCAGACACAACTGAAAAATGAGAAAATAACTACACAGATGTGAAAACAAAGCCCTAGAGAGATTGAGTGACTTACTCAAGATCACATATCAATTAAGAAGCAGAGTTAGGGGACAGCTAGGTGGTACAGTAGATACAGTACCAGCCCTGGATTCAGGAGGACCTGAGTTCAAATTTGGCCTCAGACACTTACTGGCTATGTGACCCTGGGCAAGTCACTTAACCCCAATTGCCTAAACTCCCCCCCCAAAAAAAAAAGCAGAGCTGGTGCTTAATTCCAGTTTTCTTGATCTCTAGTTCACACTATATCTATAACATATGATGCTTATCATTTCATACCTTCTTTTCATTCCCCCAAAAGCATATGCAGGTATTTAGCTATTTTTTATTTCCTTATTTAAAAATATAAATTCACCCAACTCTTCATATATCAGGTTTAATCATATCTAAAAAAAAATTTCTCAAATAATTTTATGGCCTCTTGGTGGACCTGCAGATTACCAGGGTTTTTTTTTTTATTCTCACTGAACCCAAAATAGAAATTTAAACTGTGTATATTATATGCGAAAGAGAACCTAGTTTTAAGGTTTTCATCTCCCACTTAAAGTAAACTGAAGAGAAGGCTGCAACTAGTGCATATTCTGAGATAGCGCAGAAGTGTTTGGAGTCTCCTTACCTCCCTCCTGTTGCTGAGTGGTGATGTTTAGCTCACATTGAAGCTTAGCCTTCAACAGGAGGACAATCTGATCCTCCATTGTAATCATGTCATCAGAATCTATCTGCAAAAAGTAAATGAGTGAAAAGACAAATGGCACATTTCCCCAGAGAGATAACATTGGTTTTGTCTCAGCCTCCAAAAGAAAGGGGGAATAGTTATTAACAGTTTTTACTTTGATTAGCTGTCCAATGCATTCGTTATCTGATGTAAAGCCAGAAGATCCCTTAATCTGTAAGGATTCTATGCTATTTTGATTTTGAGACTCAAGTGGCAAAAAGTTCACCCTACAATCTGTAAACAAAGATAACATAAGTTAAATCCTTAGTAAGAAAACTAAAAATGTTTTTGATTTATGAAGAGTAAATATGAAGTGAACTGTAAGACTTATACTGGTATCTGTTAATTATGACGAAGTACCGTATCAGGGATGTGTTTGTGAAGGGTGTGATTTCTATTGATTTCATTTCTTCACTGGCTAAGCAAATATTTATTAAGCAAATTCTGTGTGAAAGTATTGTCCTAGGTGTTGTGGGTAATTCAAAGAAACAAGATAACAACTTAATGTAATATTAAACTACAAAGCCCTAGACAAATAATTTCTTGTGATGCTAATACTTCTATCATGTACACTAGTGGTTCTTAAAACATTAATCTTACAATAATCATTTATTAGTCTGAATAGATCAGTGATAATAGGGTATTGTGTGTGTGTGTGTTTCTAACTGGGGTTTCCACACTTCCTTCTGAGTGCAGCAACTTTGTTAGAAGGGGAGAGAGTTTAGAGGAAAACAAGTAAGGAACATTACTTTTGTAACAGGTTGATTCTGTCAGCTTGCAATGTGAATTCATTATGATGATATGGTATGTACACATATATTAATTCCATATATGCAAACTACATACAATCCTATAAATATAAGATAAAATGTTTTATATTTTATAAAATATTGATGTTATAAATGTTTTATATTTTGTGTTTTAATAAACATTAACAAAATAACATTTCTGTATACAAAATAGAAGAGAAACAGAGGTTATATGTGAAACTGCAAATTTCTATTTTACATGGCTTCTTGTATATAATATAAATATATTGGTATGTATATGTAAATATATGCTACATTGATATATGTATATTTAAAAGCAAGCTATATATAACATAGATTTACGATTTTATGCATTATCCCACTTTTCTGTTCTCCTTTGTACGTAGAAATATTTTCTTTGTTGTATTCATTAAAATTAAGAATAAAAAGTAAAATTATAAAATCATCCTGTTACTCCAAAAGTGCATGCACATGGAGCTTAAAATAATGTTATCAATATTAAAGTCTAGAGCATGAAATGCCCTGTCCTTCAATTAGGCAGATTATCAAACTGACACAAATATGGGGTCTTAAGTTGTCCTAGGATACAGTCAGGCCTATACATGTATCAAGGGAGGGAGGAGCCCTTGTGTAATAGATCCCATTTCAAGCAGAAATTTCATAGGCTGTGGAATAGATGAAATTATAAGCCAGAGAAATTAAGGGGTGCTGCTGACCATGTAGGGAACTTGAGTGTAAAGGTTTCTTTGTTTTATGCTTATCAGAAAGTTTTGTGCTGGTTATGTAGGCCCCATTTTCCTGAGTAACATGTACAAAGCACCTAGCAAAAGGGCTCCTTGGTCTTCCTTGACGTGATGTGTTCTCCATCTCAGGCAGGCTACATTAGCCACTGTTTTGAAGAAGGGAAAAGGAAACCGTGGAAAATCATTGCTCAGCCGATCCAGGATCAAGACTTCATTCCAAAAGATAAAAATTGTCAGTGTTGGAGTTGCTACGGGAATACAGGCACACTAATACGTGCTAAGTATAGTGCCTGGCACATCGTGGGTCCTTAATAAGTACTTATGATTTGATTTGTGTATTTTAGTCCAACCATTCTTGAAATAAGTTTGATACTAAGTGAGAAAAGTTACTAAACTGTTAATATAATTTAATCCACCTTTCCCACCTTTGGGCACATACACCCAAAAGATCAACGTGAAAAAGAAAAACCCAACCATATCAAAATATTCCTAGCAGCACTTTTTGATGTGGGTAAAACCACAACTAGGAAATGACAAAATACATTGTAGGATAGCTAGGTGGCACTGTGGATAGAGTGCAGGGCTTGGAATCCAGAAGACCTCTTCAAGTCAGTTAACCCTGTTGCCTCAGTTTCCTCATCACTTCTTCCCCCTCCCCTGAGACAGTAAATAATCTGATACAGGTTATACATGTGAAATCATGTAAAACATTTCCACATTAGTCATTTTGTATGGGAAAACAGAAAGAAGGAAAGAAGGAAGAGAAAGGAAGAAAGAAAGGGAGGGAAGGAAAGAGGGAGGAAGAAAGTGAAAATAAGTTACTTCAGTCTATTCAGACAATATCAGTTCTTTCTCTGGAGGCTGTTAGAATGCTTCATTGTGAGTCCCTTGGGATTGTCTTGGATCATTGTATTGCTAAGAATAGCTAAGTCATTCACAATTCTCCATCATACAGTATTGCTGTTACTGTGTGCAATGTTCTGCTGATTCTGCTCACTTCACTTTGCATCAGGTCATCTAATTCTTCCCAGGTTTTTCTGAAATCAACCTGTTTGTAATTTCTTGTAGCACAATGATATTCCATCACAATCATTTACCACAATTTGTTCAGCCATTCCCCAATTGATAGGAATCTGCTCGATTTCCCATTCTTAGTCATCACAAAAAGAGCTGTTATAAATGTTTTTATACAAGTAGGTCCTTTTCCTTTTTCAAAAATAAATCTCTTTGGGATATAGACCTCACATCAGCTAGCATTTATTAAACATCTGTTCCATACCAGGCACTGTGCTAAGCACTAGATACAAAAAGAAAGGCAAAAGATAGTTCCTGCTTTCAAAAAAAATGGGGTTTAATGGACTACAGGTTAGCATTTAAACTCATACCTGTACAAAGATCACCTCTATAACAAACCCAACTAGTAGTTGATCTGACCTTTGTTTGTAGAATCTTATGGAGGCAGAATTCATTACTACCCAAAGCAGCCCATTCTTCATTTGTGTATCTTACATTTCATTGACACTGTTTGCAGTACACAGATTTGTAAGGAGGGTTAACTTGCCATTTTATTTACAGACATAACTTCACATGCTTTTGTCCTAGAATGCAGATAACAGCTGCAGAAACTTTGCAGTGTACTTTTAGGGAAAAAAAAGAAGCATCCAAAAAATTAAAGTTATTCAGAGAGATATCTCCACATTACCCCAAAGACAAAGGATACAAGCAATTTAGTTTGCTATTGATCTAGCATTTTTACAACATTCCATGCCCCATTTTAATTAATCTTATGTAATTCTAATAAAATAAAAATGTAATGCCCTTAAGTATCAGTTGTGTCTCTTAATATAGACAAAATATGCTCCTTACTGAGAAATAACAACATCAAAAGAACATGTTGCCTTCTTAAGAGGAGTTGTCCCATTGAAGTATTAATGTCAGAAACTGTGAAAATATCAACTGTATTCTCCAAAACAAATGTTACACATATTACACATATGTGTATATTCACCTCTTTTTATCTATATGTCATATAGATGGACTAACTCAATAGTTGCCCATCTAACTACATGTCATTATCTGAGAAAGTACACATTCTTCATCTACTTAATTTTTCTTATGTGGATTATTGGTCAACCTTTTTTGCATGACCATAGACCTTAAGGAAAAAAAGAGCATTCTGTAGTTCATTTCAATAATCATTATATACACCTGCATATAAAGGCATCTACAGTAACTTGTCCACTCTGTGGGAAGGGCAGGGAGACAACAGATATGTATTAAGTGATTTTTATGTGCCAGGGACTTTGACAGGTCCTTTATAAATATTATCCATTTGATCTATGGAATTCCTCTTCCATTTAAACTTCTTATAGGATAGCCATCATGACAGTAGCAAATAGCTTTGGTGAGCATAGGTCTCCACATTTATGTCTCACTTGATAATCAGATTTATCCCATGTATCATTTGGATCCCAGTCTCTGACACAATGGACCTGGATATGATTCAGGGCTAGGTTAGTCTCCCACTAAATCTTCCTGAATTATGATACTATCCAGGAGTTTAGAAATTCTATATTTTGTTCATTTGAAAATCTCTTTGTCTTATTCCCCAAGCAGAACTTAAGTTTAAGATAATCAAATTGTTTGAAACTGAGTTTACAAGAAATTATAAGATTAAGTACTTAATAGGGCAGGAAACATCAATTAAAATTTTCATTAAGTACAATGATTGGTCCAAAACAGATTTTATTTGTTTACTCTAAATAAAATGGAGAAATCTCAAAATTATCTTAATAATTTTGAATGAATGAAACCAAATTAGCTCAGGATTTTTAAGTTAAAAAAGAAAATTAAAATACAAGGTCTTACCTATAAATTTTGGTCTTAAGTAAATTAGCCTTCATAATCACTTTCACTCTAGCATAGGTTCCTAAACTGGATGAAACTCTCCCTGGAAGTCACCGGGGGGCAGTAATAGCCTTGGGTGACACAAATTTTAAAAAGTTACAGGGTTAAAGAAAGTAGATTTCCTTGGGGTACTGAGTAATTTTTTTTTGAAAAGGAGGTGTAGGCCAAATAAATTCGGGAGCCTCTGCAATGGCTTTCCCAATATAGCACAAGCTCTGACATTTTGAGTACATCCAACAATAGTCTTCTGATGTCCAAGGGTCAGTTCTGTTTTGAAGGGGTTCATAGTCAGGTTGGCACAGAGCAAAACTTAAACACAATGCTAAATTAGAGGTGGTAATTAGCATTTGCTGTTGGGAGGCCCCACCTCAGTGAATTTACAAATCTTCAAAATGTTGAAGTACAGAACCCTGTTGAAAATTCTGCTGACGAAGAACACTTTCAAAAGCTATACACTTAAGAAAAAAATGTTGAACCTTTAGCAGAAGTGATAACTCTGCAATGAGTAGAAATTCATTAACTTAGATGTTTTCTCTGCTTGGAAATTGTTGACAAGGAAGAGCAATTTCCTTCAAAATAGATGTGTCAGGATAACTATATGATGACCCGTTAGGTCTGTAGAGGAAAAAAAGAGGGACTGTTAGGAAATTTTAGGATTGTTAGGAATTGGTGTTTGTTAAAGACTATTGAAAGTATATACTTAGATTTTTCATAAGAAAACCAATGAGGAATTTTATATCGCTCATTGTGATGGCACTGAAAGTGCAGAAACTGAGTAGCTATAATCCAGAATGATTGCTTACGTTTTGGTATATTACAGATGTAATAGAAAATCTCCCAACTTATTTTCAATGTTCTGCTTTGGCGGCAAGCGAATGGTTTTAAGGGAACAGTAATGCTGGGAATATATACTTATGTTTTACCAGACATAAAACATGGCATTTTTACAAAGTGATCTCTGGTTCAGATTGAAGCATATTTTTTCACCTTCTTTGTGTTTCTTGCTTTTTATTATTATTTTTTGCAACATGGCTAATATGGAAATAACTTTTATATGACTCCACATGTGTAATCGATATTATATTTCTTGCTTTTTCAATAGGTAGGGGAGAGGTGGGAGCAAGAGAATGTGGAACTAAAATGTTTTTAAATGATAGTTTAAATTGAAAAGGAAAATTAAAAAAATTATCCTCTTTTAAAAAATCATAATTTCTTAGCAATAATTCATGATATTACATTTGAAGGAAATCAAGGAGAGCCTAATATAGATGCACCAATATAAACAGATGATAAATAATGGCCAAAATAATTGGTTCTATGGTAATCTATTTATTGTAGTAAGGTTTAGCATTCTTGGTTTCTGAATAAGAGATTGAGGGGACAGGGGAACTAAGATAGAAATATTTGGCAGAATTGTGGAATGTAAGTGGGAAAATACAATGCTGTAAGTTGTTTTCAGGTATAATAATGATTAAATATTTGCAAGGAATTGATTCTAAAAGAATGCTAATATAGAGCTTATCAGCATTTATAGAAAAAAAATTTTTTTTAGAGGAATTAAGGCCTCCCTTTTAATACATTAGCACATTAGTCTTTGTAATATCCCCATTAAGATAGTATAGAATGAGGAAAAGGGGAGAAAGTAATTTATCATATTCAATGAGAGGGTGAATCCAGAACCCATGTCTCTTGACACACAGCCTAGTTTTACTTCAAGAAAAAGTGATGACTTGATAAAGGCCCAATTCTTTATTCCTTTAAACACCAATTCCCTTTAA
Source organism: Phascolarctos cinereus (assembly GCF_003287225.1). Classification (NCBI taxonomy): domain Eukaryota; kingdom Metazoa; phylum Chordata; class Mammalia; order Diprotodontia; family Phascolarctidae; genus Phascolarctos; species Phascolarctos cinereus. The sequence goes on along the minus strand of NW_027556180.1, from coordinate 78,139,899 downwards.
AATAGGATGGAGAAAATCCCCACAGATATTTATAAGAGCACAACTACTTAATCATATAAGTCGAAGAGGCAACAAGCATTAAACAACTCAGAGATCATCAGGTTCAAGCTTTGCAGATTAAAGAAAAATTAGAAAAATAAAGATGAGTTGACTTTCCTTTGGCCATGTAGAGAACAAATACCAGAGATGATGCTAGGATTTCATAGTACAGTGTTTTATCTGTTATTATACAGGTTGAAAACAGCACTACTTACATTGCCTATTAGTAAAATCATATGAAAGATAGTGGGGAAGTGAGCTAGTATTGTATATTACTTACAAAAGTTAATTCCAGCTAAAGGTGGTAGGATGGCAGGCAACTTTCCCTAAATATATCCCTTATTCAGCCCAGCCATCCTAATGCTGGTTACCTCCTTTACTAAATGGCAAAAGATACAGGAGGTTAGGCTCCACTCAGCACCATGGTGAGTTCCCTTTTGCTCATTTTTAGTTCTCTTCCCTTTGTCTCTCTTCATTTTTTCACCATATATATAATTACTGCAGTATTAGAGCAAATGCTAAGGGGGTCCCTATTGTCTCTTTTCTAATGAATTCAGCCCATGTGAATATTTGCAGTAAGTTAAAAGAGGTTAATCAAATTCCTTCTTGATCCTGCCTAAAATTGTGACTACTGTCATCTGAGAAAGAAAATAAAGCCATTTTTGATCATCCTAAAACAACTGCCTAACTCCTCATTCCTCCTCCCTCCCTCTCTCTCTCTCTCTCTCTCTCTCTCTCTCTCTCCTCTCTCTCTCTCTCTCTCTCTCTCTCTCTCCTCTCTCTCTCCCCACCTCTTATTTTTTTTCACCAAATTTTGGGGTTTTACCAGTTTCAAATGCCTAAGATTTAGAGTAACATGTAAATTTTTTTTTGAAAAATGGAAATGAAAGGGATTTCACATTGGAATCCAGGAACCAAAAATCTTTTTGTGTATTTTAAAATGTGCCAAATAACAGGATAGTAAAATAACACTTCTCTGTTCTGGAAGCATTTGCTTAGAAAATAAGGGCCGTGACTGGAGGGGAATGACAAAGAAATGTTCATTTTAGAGCATTTTATTAAACTACTACTGAGCTATAATTACCAAGCCATAATTACTAGGAAAATGTTCAGAATAAGGCAATGTGTAGCAGAGCTGTAGAAACAGCATGTGGAAGATAATTGGACAGAGCACACCAATAACAATTTTGATCATTCACACTGTAGCATCATCATTTGGGAATGAAAGGAGGCTATGTAACACAACTAGGAGTATTCAGCTAACCACATAGGCCTTTAACCTTCTAACTTTGTTTCTCTCATTAGAGTCATCTCTATTTCTTACTTTTATTTTTGGTAAATTTTTATTGAACATTTATTCATTCTTCACAGTACAGCTTGTGCTGTCTAAAGTTAAGAATACAAGGCTTATAAATTTTCATTAATGATCTGGCTTAGCAGTTCCCATTATGTAGTATAGGGAGAGTACTTGTGATCCCTTCAGATATTTCAGAGGTCCTAGGACCAGATCCTTATTATACAAATATTTACATTGCTTAGAAGCTATAGTTTTATTTTCATCATGAAGAGATAGTCTACTTGTGACATTTGATGTTTTAAGAAAATATCCATTTAATCAGCATTTCATCAAAAGTTATACCATTCCCCCAGTGAATTCAGGTAGATTTTTTGTCCTTTTTTTGGTGGTGGTGAGAACATATGAGTCAGTTAGTCGATGTGTAACTGACCCTTTGAAGTGGTCCATGGATTTGATAACTACTAAACTACTGGAATTCTCCAATGAGGAATCGAATTCAGAGAAATGGACATCTTGTTCAAGGTCCTCAGAAACCTCCATTATCAGCAGAGTAGGGATGAAAACACAGACCATTTGGTTCCTTATCCAATGTTCTTTGAAGAATTTAAGGCACAATACCAGAATTCTCTATTCATTCACCATGAACATATGAACATATAGCAAATAACATATAACATATATCATTGAACAGCTCTGTGTTCTCAGCTTTGCAGGTCAATACAGTAATATGAAGCTAGTTCTTGATCCACATAGCAAAGTTGGGGGTGACTGTGAGTAGACTGTGGGGAGTAAAAAATTGGGGCATGGTTTATAAGACTTCATAAAACAATGTTTTTAGAATTCTTTAAGTATATTGGAAGAAAGCTATCATATAAATACCATTTTTTGGAGGTGGAGGTATGACTCACAGTATTCTCTAATTTGGATTTCAACAGACTCCAAGGTAGGTAGAAAAATGGCTTGAGAAAATATTAAAGGAATCTCTTTTATGTACTTTACTTATTACCAAAGTAACAAACATATAAAGCCACTTTTAGAATAGGGAAGAGAAATTTTATAGTGATATCCCCCCCATCATCTATATTTATAAAAAAAATGAAAAAAAGGATCAGTTCAAAAATGTCACCCACTTCCCATAAAATAGAAAAAAAATTCTTAAAATCAAAGCTCAAACCACCCAGTTAAACAAAAATGATACTTATTAATGTTAATTAATATCAGTACTAAATCAATTAATGTCAATATTAATATTAAATGGAACTCACATGTGTAACAGATTCCTACAGTCATAAGTCAAGAAATGGTCGATTAACATTTATTCTTTGTGCTTAGTTCATCAGAAACTCTGATTCAAAATATGATAAGATTTCTGAAATAAATGCCAAATTAACACTTAATGACTAATGTGTACAAGGAGTCATCTTAGTATGTTAGTAGCATGCAGGGAGCATGTTTACAGGAAGATTACTAAAGGAATTCACAAGCAAACTAGAAAAGGCTGGGTTTCTATGACAGCAAAGAGTTGGAAGCAAATATGATTGTCACCATTTTTTGTGCAGGGTCATATAGCCAGCATGTATGTTTTCCTGGCTCTCTATCCACTACACCACATTGCCTCTCATGAATATCAAAACTGCACTAATAATACTTTTTAACCTGTCATATTAAATCATCCCCCTCCCAATATTAGTAAATCTAGCCATATTGTACAACTAGATTCTGCTTTATCTGAAAAAATAATCCTTTAATGGAGTTGCATTATTCAAAATCATATTGCATATTTCCATTGGGCTGGAACCAATTACCATATTTTACATAATTGTAATTTGTACATTTTTGTCATTCTCATTTTATGTTGTCTGAAGCACAGAAACGTGTAGGTACTGCTTTTTTTACAAGTTCATTAGGACAATCTGAACTCTTACAAATGTATAGGGCATACCTGAACAGGACTTCATAGCCATAGGTTTTCACATCTAGTCCTACTCAGTAGTTATTTTTTCTATGATTCTTAAAGCTGGCATTTGCGATCACAGTGCTGTCTTTAATGCATAAGTGTTTATATGGCAGTTTGTTTTATGAGCTATCACCTAAGGTTTGGAAAGGTATAATTGTTAACTCTACAGGTAGGACAAATTATAGGTGAAATGGCCAGTGCACATGTACTTACTGTCAGCAAGTCAAAGATAGCTAATATCATGACTCAAATTTAGCTAACCTGATTCTTTTCTCTAAGTATGAATCAACTCTAAAAAGTTAAGACCTGAACTTGCTGCTTGACAGAAAGAGTAATATGTAAGTAGAGGGCATAAAAGAAATATAAAATGAATTTGAAGTCATATAAGAGAAAATTGAAGACAAAAGCATGAATCATTGTTCATAAAGTGAATGGTCTAGATGATTGCCTTTCCTAATTCATGTTATTCATAAATGTTGCTGAATATTAGAATGGGAAGGGTCCTTAGCATTTATGCAGATCAATCCAGTCCAATAAACATTTATTAAGTGCCTAAGACATGCTAGGAGCTATGCTAAGTGCTGATGATATAATAAATAAAAACAGTCCTTGTCCTCAAAGAGCTTACAATATAAAGTTTTCAAATCAAGTTACTCAATGTACAGATAACAAAAATAAATACTAGATCTAAATGAACTATCTTAGCCACGGCTGCATAGTAAGTTAGTGGCATAGCCATTATTAGTATGAAAGTCTTCTAAAGATATATCAGTATAAAAATGGGACTCTTTCAATGTTCAAATTCCCAAGCAAAACCTTCATATTATATCCATATTGAATTTTAAAATCCACATGCAACGCAGTCTTGATAAGTGTGACTAATGAATCCCCTGAAGTTGTTGCATGTATTTGAATTCTTACTATTCAAAATTACAATTATGTAAAATATGGTAATTGGTTCCAGCCCAATGGATATATGCAATATGATTTTGAATAATGCAACTCCATTAAAGGATTATTTTTTCAGATAAAACAGAATCTAGTTGTACAATATGGCTAGATTTACTAATATTGGGAGGGAGATGATTTAATATGGCAGGTTAAAAAGTATTATTAGTGCAGTTTTGATATTCATGAGAGGCAATGTGGTGTAGTGGACAGAAAGCCAGGAAAACATACATGCTGGCTATATGACCCTGCACAAAATACTTCTCAGTGCTCTAGGCAACTCTTTGATACTATCCATTGTAGAGAAAATGCCAATCTGCATTGGCATAGGGAATTTTGTCATATTAATGAAATCACAGGGCCATTTTCTATCCTACAATTTGCCTCCTAAAATTGGGTTACTCTTCATTTTCGTTGGAGGATATTTTTAGGAAAAGAAATACAAAATAACATAAAAGGGACCCAAGATATTCAAGTTTTTTAATAGAATGAAGGAAACACGTATTTATTAATATGGCAAATATGGCACCAAGAACTTTACAAACACTATCTCATTTGATCCTCACAACAACTGTAAGAGTTATGGTGTTATTATTATTTCCATTTTAAGTTAAAGAAATCCAGGCAGACAGAGGTGAGTTGGAGAATAAACACTCCATCTTGTTTGGTTTTCCTCCTCAAAAAACATTGACTGGAAATGAATGTGTTCTATCCTTTCCTGCTGATTAAAAAAAGCAGGTACTAATTATTATAATGGTTACTAATAATAAATTTAAGGAAGGCAACTAGTGTTACTCACCTAGGCCAAAGAATATCTCTGAGACCATAACTATCACACCTAGGCAACGTAAGCACACTTTCCTTTTTCTGAAGCACCAGGTAAGGAATTTTTGTAATGGTCATTTCTATCAGAAAAATAAGCTTAAATGCATATATCAGTCGAAGTAGTGTAATTACTGTGGACTGCATGGACAAATAAGAAGTTTTTAGTTGACAGAGCACTTTAGATATTCACCATCAAATTTCTTAAATCGATTTCTGTATTTATATTTCCCATGTCAACCAATTTTAAAAGTTTTAACAAAAATAATATTATCCATGCTATTTTAAAGGACTGATTCCTACTCTTTGCATTTAACAGGACTGTGAGTTTCATACAAAAAGTAGGATCATAACCATTAGAGCTGGAAAGAACTATAGCAATCATTCAGTCTAATGCCTACATTTTACAGGTAAGGAAATTTAGGCTCAGAAAGCAGAGTTATTTTGATAGAGTATTTATGCTATATGAAGAAAACAGTGAAAAGGAAGATAAGACATATTAGGCAAGAGAAAATGTAGTTAGGAAAGGGAATTTTGACTTCAAGAATTAAGAAAAAACTTTAAAAGAAATAATATAAATGGAAATATTTCCTAGTGCAAATAGAACACCTTTGTGTCTTAGCAGCAGTAACTCAGAGTAGATCAAAAATAGTAGTTACCGAGTTCAATCATTCATTAAGTATTTATAGAGCACCTACTATGTATGAAACATTGTGTAATAGATTATGGGAGTTATGAAGAAGTTCAAGTCATAGTTATAGTCAGCAAATAGCTTCGATAATCTAGTATATAATAGATAATAGTAATGATAATAAAAGTCATATTATTAACTGGCATAACATAACACTTTAAAGTTTGCTAAGCACTTTATAGATATTATCTCATTTTATCCTCATAAAAACCCTGAGAGGTAGGTCCTACTATTATTCTTATTTTATGATGGGGAAACTGAGGTAGACAGAGGTGAAATCACTTGTCCAAGGTCATACAGCCAATAGGTGTCTGAGGCTGGGTTTGAACTTAGGACCTCGTGGCTCCAAATCTATAGCACTATCTACAATGCCATCCAGATGCCTCAATAATAAAAGATGTCCACGAATAGCTATAATACACAGCAGCATATGAGGATATGGTACAACGGAAAGGGAGTTTCTCTTCTGAAGTCAGAGGATATGGATTCAAACCCCACTTGTGATGATTATTATCATTGTGATCTTGGGCATATTACTTAGATTCCTCGAGCCTCAGTTTCCTCATCTATAACAATGAGAGGATTATGTAAAATAATCTCAAAGTTCCCTTCTAGTTCTAAATCAATTATCCTTTAAGGCAGAGGTGTGAAAAACATGGCTATACCCAAAGAGATTAAAATGTGATTAGGAAATATTTAGCTAACTAAAGAAAATACAATAAAACCTGAATAACATTACATCCTAAAATATGTAACCTGCAGGGATCCTCAGGGATTTATATTTGACTTTGACATCACTGCCTTCAAGCACGAGTCCTATTCAGTGAAGCATTAGTAAGGTGCTCCTATTAGAGTAATCATGAGCTAATCGGGGAAAATGAAGTGATAAGTCATTGGTCTTCATTTTTAGCACATGGTTTTTGAGACTTCATGAAGATCCACCAAACCATCTCTGCACCCCTTCCCTTGAAATTTCATTACAGACGTTTAGGTGTCTTTAAGCTATATTAATCAACATGGAAATGTAACAAAAGTTTTTGCTTATGTGGCTGCCACAAGCCACTGGATTTTTGTTCCTCAGAGGTCTTACTCAGGAAATAAACTGACAGAATATATAATGAGAGAGAAGTTCCACCATGGAAGCCATTGTATGCACGAGTGCCTTTCTGTAACCATAGAGTTCTATACTCTCATTTAGTAGAGGAAGCAGCCTATAAAGGCATCAACATACTCCCTGGCAGCTAGATTCATTTAGATGTTTTGTTACTCACTGGTTTTTGTGATGGCTTTTAACTGGTCTGTTGAAAAGCAAACGGAAAAAAATTCAAGCCAAAACCCCTCAGTTGTGGGTAACAGCAGCAGCTTAGCCATAGAAATAAAGCAAAGACTATCTGCTTGGGCGCACCATCATTCCAATAGTGTTCTTATTTAGGAAATGTCAGTGAAGCTGGTTGCAATATAATTTAAATTAGAATCTGAATGCCATTATAGACATGCAACCAGCTGTGTCCTTAATCAATAGGTCAGAAAGTGCTTGACAGGACCTATTGCTGTTTTTTCTTTTCTTGATTTCTTTCTTCTTTTATTTTGGTGAATCCTGTAATTTTCTAAAAAAAAAATCCCTCACTAGTTCACTAGCTACTTTCATTAGGAGATAGGGAAGAATATAATAGCTACTGTAAATCTGATCCACATCCTTTTGAACAACCCCCACTCAATTAAGTATATGTTCAAGATCACATACATTTGTAGCTTTTTATTCACAACTCATTTATGTAGCTTACATAGTAACTTATACTGAGGTTTTACAAAGTACTCTCTCTGGATTAACCTATTTAATCTTTACATAAACCCTCCTAAAAAATTCTGTGCTATAATTATTCCCATTTACAGAATGGAAAACTGAGAGGATAAGTGGCTTTCCATGGGCCATCCACTAATAACTGAGTCTGGATTCAAGGTCTTCTTGATTCTAAATCCAGTTCTTTATTCACTATATTATGCAGCACACTTGTAATTATCCAATAAGCAAGTAAATTAAGCACCTGCTTTGTGCTGGAGAGGGCAGTCAGGTGGCTTAGTGGACAGAGTGCTGGGCCTGGAATCAGGGACCTGAATTCAATTCAATTCATCTACCTGAATTCAAATCTGGCCTCATACACTTACTAGTTGTCTGACCCTGCCCAAGTCACTTAACTCTCTTGGCCTCAATTTCCTCATCTGTAAAATGAGCTGGAGAAGGAAATGACAAACCACTCCAGTATCTTTGCCAAGAAAGCCTCAAATGGGATCACAAAGTCAGACATGACTGAAATGACTGAACAACAACAATGTTGTGCTGGATACTATGTTAGGTACTGGAAATATAAGCAAAAAGAATGAAACGATCTTAATCACAAAGAGCTCACATTCAAATGAGAGATAATACACATAAAATATATACAGCATAAATATAAAGTGAATAAATGTATACAAAATAGTTAGACAAAGGTAATTCAGAAGGCAGGACATTAGCAGTTGTGAGGGATCAGGAAAGACTTCATGCAGAAGATGGTGCTTGGACTGCTTCATAAAGAGGAAGACAGGAAGATCATATAAGGCAGAAGTAAGGAGAAACTGCATTCCAGGTATGGAGGACAGCCAGCATAAAGGGATAGACACTGGAGATGGAGTGTAAGTCAGTGGGGAGGAACTGAGAAAAGATCAGCCAGGTTGAATCTCAGCATGCAGAAGGGCAGGGGATAATGTTCAAAGAGACCACAAAAATGGATTGGAGCCAGACTGTGTTGGGCTTTAAAAGCTAAAAAGAATTAAGGTACACTGATCTATAAGGTCATTTTCATAAGGAACAGTTAATAATGAAAAGGGTAGGAAATTTGCGCAAAGGAAGAGATTTATATTAATTGTCAAAGGGTATGGCACATTGCCATTCCTATTGAAGAACACTTTGATACCTAATACATTTAGAAAAAGAAATTTTTTTTTACTATATACTGCCAAGATATATGTATGAAGAAAAATCTTTTTCATATGTGATTTAGACAATTTTTGAGAGAAAATAATCTACTCTTTTTATTTGAGAACTCAGATCTCTCCATTAGCAAGATGGAATGATACCTTACTTGTGTGGGAATCTCAACGTTATTAAGAGGTAGATAAAGATCTCTTATTTATTAAAGAAGAAAAAATATGAGAATGAGAAGCATAGTATTAAGGGGACCCAAAGAGAGCAACTACTGGGCTGAGATCTTCAGAGCTGCAAAGAATGAAGGTGTGTCAGCTAATTTGCATATAACTGTTTTATGACTTAAGAGGCTAAAATGGGAAATTATATAAATATTTGGAGACTGGGGCATGATTTTTAAAAGACTGTCATTTCGATAGGAGAAATTTGGGGACTTGTGAATTTTAAAGTAAAAGGTGAGTCACTGAGAGTCAGGAGGATGTCATCTAAGAAGTAAGCAGGCAAGAATCTTCATGGAAGACAGCAAGCAGCAAGAGGGGAAGAAAAACCCTAAGAAGAGTTAAAGGGAAGAATACAGGGCTGAAAAGCTATTGTGTTAGAATTCTGGCAGTTAGCAGCAATTAGCTAATAAGAGAATATTTCAACTCAGCAATTCAGGATTGGTCAGAAAATTGACATCATTGGCCAATAGTTCCAGTGATAGCAACTATCCTTCATCACCTAGAGTTGGAGAAAGGTGAACTGTCTCATAAAGACTTTTTGCTCTGTGCTGCCACTTCTGGTTCATGAAGGAAAAGTAGAAGGCGTTTTATAACTTGTAGCTTCCTGGTGCCGGGTCATCTGTTGTCATCCTGATCTCTATCTGGCCACTAGACCCAAATGGCTCCAAAGGATAAAGTGAGGCTGATGACCTTGCACAGCACTGCCTCACTTAAAATCCAATTCACTTGCAAGTCATGGCATCATCTTCTTGATGTCATGGTCCTCTTAGAGAATGAAGGACAAAACAACAACAATAACAGCTTCCTGGTGAGCTGGCTTCAAGAATGAATGTAAACTGTGTTATTGGTGGACAGTTCAGTATCCAAATTAGTGAATAACTTGTCTGGTTCAGTCTAAATATTTAGCCCTGAATAGGCCGATTTAATGAATCTGTCCATTGTTTGATTTAAAGTGAACTCATATGACCAGATAACACTTTCTAAAGGCTCTTTTAAGAATGATAGTTAATTGAAATGAGGTTTTATCAAGGCTATGTTCAAGGAGAGAAAAAAAAGAGAATTTCCCCAAGCTGAAGAGCCATGAACATCAATAATCCATCAGTGAGCAGAGAAGCAGGGTAGATGTTCCTGAAGGGACCAACCCTGCAGTCAAGTTTTGGCTGACCTAAGCACGGGAATTTTCCTCTCTCATTTGTTTCATGTTTGTATGTGCCCACTGTTCATCATAGTTAATGAGTACATTGGTGGAAGAATATGGTCTGGGTATATGTAAGTATTTTGATATATTTTATTACAGGCACCTAGGTGGTGCAGTGGATAGAACACCAGGCCTGGAGTCAGGAAGACCCATCTTCCTGAATTCAAATCTGGCCTTAGGCACTTACTAGCTGGGCGTGTTGTTTAACCCTGTTTCCCTCAGTTTCCTCATCTGTAAAATGAGCTGAAGAAGGAAATGGCAAACCACTCCAGTATCTTTGCCAAGAATACACAAAATGGGGTCACATAGAATCAGACGCACTGAACAACAATGATATATTTGGTTATTTATGCATTTGCTCAGGTATTTTAGTACTATTTGTATTAAATAGTACAAATTTATTTTGCTTTATTATTGTTATTGTGTTTTTTTTTGTTTCATTATAAAATTAATGATCATGTTTAAGATTTAAAGTGCATTATAAGTGGCTGGTCTTATAAATGGCATGTATGCTATGGAGGTCTTACTTTGTGAATAGCTGGTTGTGTAGACAGAACACATATTAGATGGGGATTCAAGAGCTACAGTAGTGAGTAGGGTAAGTGTATTTCCCCTCAGTAGGATTCCCTGTAGGATAGACTTTGAATGTAACCATATGGTAGTAGTCTATTGCTGAGAAATTAGATCTGTTAGTGTGAGAGCAAATTGGAGGAGTGAGCAAATTCAGAGGAATGAGGTTTTGATATGCATAGGTTATCCTTAAACTCCATCAGAAAAAAAACCTCATTTGTCTAGTTATCTATCTTAGAGACAGTAAGAAGCCACTTGGAGTATGATTGAGTATGGTCAGATCCACCCTTAAGGAAAATCATTTTGGCAGCAGTGTGTAGGATACATTGAAGTGGTGACAGACTTCATGCAGGGAGACCAATTTTGAAGCTATTGCAATTAATATAGGTAAGAAGCAAAGAGGGCCCAAATTAAGAGTAAGCTATGTGGACAGAGAGGAGGGGTTGGATGAGAGAATACTGTGAAGGTAGAAAAGTCAAGACCTGACAACTGATTAGACCTGTAGGATGAGGGAGAGTGAGAAAGGAAAAAAAGAAGGCAAGAAATACAGATAAATGCAAGCATATATCTGTGACTCATCTATATAGAAATGATTATTAAACCCATGGGATCTGATAAGATTACCCACAGAAAGAGTCTAGAGAGAAAGGAGGCCTATTCCAATCTTGAATAATACCCACAGGTAGAAGAGTGTGATATGAATGATGAATCAATAAAGGAGATTAAGGATTGTTCACAGAGCTAGGTGATTGTTGCTTGTCCTAGAAGAGGACCATGACATCAGGGTGGTGATTCCATGACTTAAAAGTGAATTGGATTTAATTGAGGTGGAGCTGTGCAAAGTCACCAGCCTCACATTCTTCTCTGGAGCCATTTGGGTCCAGTGGCCAGATAAAGATCAGGATGACCAGAGATGCCCCTGCTCACAGAAGTAGGAAGAGAACCAAGAACGTAGAGTGTACTACAAAAACTAGGAGAGGAGAAAGTATCCAAGAGGGGATAGTCAACAGTGTTAACTGTAGGAGAGAAGGTGAAGACCGAGAAGTCGCATTTGTTTAGACAATTAAGAGATCGTTAGTAACTTTGAAGAATGCACATTCAGTTGAATGACGAGGTCAAAAGCCAGATTTCAATGAGCTGAGGAGCGAGTTAATAGAGACAATAAGTATCAACAGATTTTCAAGGAGTTTGGATAAGACAGGGAAGAGAAATAGTAGGACCACTACTTGAAGGGATGGCAAGGCAGGGTTAAAGGGTTTTTTTAAGGACTGAGGAGACTTGGGGATATCTAAAGGCAGTAGGGAAGGTACCAGTGGTTAGGGAGAGGTTGAAGATTTGAAAATAATAAGGGGAATCTGTTGAAGATATAATCTGTAGAATAAGATGGGAGGGAACAGAATAAAGTACATGTATAGAGAGCCCATATTCAAGGAAAAAGGCTTCGTCTTTGTCAGAGGTTGGGAAAGGAAAAGATATGAGAAGATAATGTCAAAGGATTTTGAGATGAAGAGAATGGGAGAATAGGGAGCTCACATTGAATAGCTTCAGTTGCCTCAGTAAAGTAAGAGGCAAGTTTCTGAGCTTGGGAGGATGGGGCAGGGCAGGAGGAGGGAGGAAGCTCAGGAAGGAAGAGAAGGTTTGGTATAACTTCTGTGGGGAGTGAGATAGGGAATCAATTAGAAAAGAATAATAGGACTTTGCTGCACTGAGAGTCCTGTTAAAGGTGGATAACATGAATTAATAATAAGCTCGGTCAACATGGTTTTGTCTTCCTCCATCCAACTCCTTGTGAGGAAAGGCAGAAGAGTTGAATGATGGGAACAATCTAGGGCTGATGCCTGGCAAGAGGAGTGGCTTTAGGATGGGGAACAAGAGCAGAAAAGAGGGTAGAGTTGAAATGGCTAACTATTGGGTTGAGATTGGAGAGGAAGGAAATTGAAATCAGACTGAGGTAATGGCCTCAGAAAGTACTGAAGGCTAAGGACCTGAAAATCTTGAGAGTGAAGAACAGGTTTAGGAGAAATGAGGCATAAGAAAAGGTGAAACAATAGGTCATTATGGCCCAATAGTAGAATATTAATTACTAATTGGGGCAGTGGTAGACAATGGGATACAAGGAGGCTAAAAAAATCAGGAAGTTAGAATTTGAGGCAATTTATAGTTTGATATTAAAATCCCCCAGTTTAAGGGTAGGAATTGGAAAACAGAGAAAGATGGTGATTCAGGTGTTGAACTCCTTGAGAAAGGAGGAAGAATGACCTGGGTGTAGGTATACCATAGCCAGCATAATTTAGGTTGGGTAGAAAATCTCGATTGAGTAGATTTAAAAGGAGGACAGATTGTTGATTAAAGAAAATAATGGGAGAAGCTGGAAGTGACTGTGGAAAGCAAGAAATCATCTGATTTTTTCCAGGACGAGAGGATCCACGTGAAGGGTCTGGAAAACAACAACGACGACGACGACAACGACAACAACTAGAGCCGGTGCTATGGAGGGCAGCCAGAAATATAGTATTGTCAGGTGGAAGTCTGGTCTCACTGAAGGCTAATAGATAGGAATATGAGAGCAAGAATTCCAAGATGAAGGGGAGTATATTCACTATGGGATGTAAATTTCAGAGGGCAAGGTGGAAGAGTTATGCAGGGTTAGAATGGGATATGGGTGAGGTAGGGTTAAGGAGGACGGAAATGGTAGAATGGGAAGAGAGAGCTGGGATCAGTTTTCTCCAAAATCATTGATATTGATCAGTACAAGATAGGGAGAGAAAAAAGAGAATCTACAGGGTTAATGGTTGGTGGCAAATGAATAGTGAAGCTCACAGTTTTCAAGGGTTTCCAAGTTTCCAATACTCACAGTTTCCAGTATTGCAGAGAGTGCTGGAGTAGGCCTGTATCTATTTTTCCTGAATTTGGGTCTGGGTTTCACTTAGGCCTGCCAAGTTCAGTTGTTCCTACTCTTTCTCTAGGCTAGTGATTAAAAGTGATCCTATTTCACAGATGCTCTGAGGCAGTGGTGTCAAACTCAAATAGAAACAGGGTCTCCTAAACTCTATGTAAGGATCCCTGTGAGCCACATACTGACTTAGGAAAACCACATATCAGTTAGACATCACCTCTCTAACCTTCTAAAGCAAGGGCCCCTAATTAATTTTAGAGGGATTATGTGTTTTATTATATTTGTATTCTGTTAAATATTTCCCAATTACATTTTAATCAGAGTATTGTGGGCCACAGTGGGCCATGGGTTTGACAACTGTGCTCTGAGATAAAGTAACCTAAGACTGATGACATACAGCTACTAAGTGATGTACTGGAGACTAGAATCTTTTATCTTATTTCAAATCCAGTATTCTTTCCACCATAGAGTGTTGTTTATATAATGATGATATAGGAATTCTAACTCTCCAGATGGCATAGTAAACTTAAAAGCTGGTGGGGGTGGGGGCAGGGAGTGACAGAGGGACAAATTGATTTACTTTCTTTTAGGGATCTTAAAAATCACCGATACATGACATACAATAGCAGGCAATAGTTCAATAACCGCTGAATGCTTAGCCCTCCCAGTCTTCCTGCTGGTGAGACAAAACAGCCTTTTTGAAATATTGAGCTGTCTTATACTGTTACTGGGCAAGCAACATATAACTTCCTCTTCTGATCTTTCCAGTTGAGAAGTGATGTGTGTACAAAGTAGCTCCTCCCTTTCCCAGGAAAATAGATGATGCCCTGCTTAAGGCACAAACTGGTGAACAGAAGGTTTTTTTTTAACTGAGGTCCATGAACTTGTTTTGATAACAATATTTTAATATAATTGGTTTCCTTGGCAACCCCAAACATTGCATTTTGTGCATTTAAAAAACATTATTCCAGGGACAGCTAGGTGGCGCAGTGGATAGAGCATTGGCTCTGAAATCAGAAGGACCCGAGTTCAAATCTGGCCTCAGGCACTTGACACTAGCTGGGTGACCTTGGGCAAGTCACTTAACCCCATTGCCTAGCAAAAAGCCAAAACAAAACAAAAAATCATTCTAAGATAGTATCCATAGGCTTCAAACTGTCAAAAGGGACCATAATCCCTCTAAAATTAATTAGGGGCCCTTGCTATAGAAGGTTAGAGAGGTGATGTCTAACTGGGAACTAGGCCAAAAGATAAAAAAGATAAAGGCCAAAGAGGAAGAATTTTCTTTGCTCAAAATGAATGCAAATTAACATTATACCCCAAAGTTAAAAAGAAAAAAAAAGTATAAAATGTGCTGGAAGTCAACATATTTTACCCAGACAAAAATTAATGTAAAATACAAATTAGAGCAAAATTCCATGAATATAAATAGAAAATCATAGACGTAAGAAAAAAATTCTAAGGAAAGATTTTCATAGTGTTTTGCAGCTTAGGAAAGAGAAGCTAAAGGAGAGGAAAATAGCCAGTGATGGTAGAAATAGGAGGCACTAAAGTATTCTAGAATTTAAAGCCTGTGTGTGGAGAATAATTGATTAGGCCACACGGCAAATGGATCTACATGTAAGATGTTCAATTTTGTCTTTCTTCCTTACTCAGTAAGAAAACTCTGCCATTTTAATTTGGTTGTCCCAGCAGTTCTGTTCCAGGGATCATAATACTATCTCCAGTAGAGAGACAAATTGCAGTGTAGCTGGTACTCCACTAAAAATGCTTGTTGAATGAGAGAATGATTTCTGAATCAATTTGCTATGAATCTGGAGAGTGAGTTGCTTAGCTGGACCTCATCACCCCAGGTATGATGACAAAGTTCTTACACCAACCAAAGCTAAGTAGTTAGATCCTTCAACAAGAATAACCCTGAATGTCAATATCAATCAATCAATAAACATTTTTTTAAAAGCCTACTATGTGTAGGCACTGGGCTAAATGCTGGGGATACAAACAGAGGCAAGAGCCCTCAAGAAGCTTATGTGTCCTGACTGGTATGTCAAGTCAAAGAAGCATTTATTAAGTCCCTACTATGAGACAGGCAATATACTTAGTGATAAGGATTAAAAAAAGGGGAAGGGGGTGAGGGGAGCAGTCCCTGTTCCCAAGGAGCTCACAATCTACACATAACTGCAAAGGAAATATATGGAAATTGATAAACTACTATAGCCAGAACATTTTGTGGACTTCTTTTCTTTTTCTTAAAAAAATCTACTTTTTCTCCAGAAAAAAAAATCAGGTAGGGATAATTAAGAGTCAGAAGGGAAAAAAATACAGATACTGGAAACTGTCATTATGGTCTATTGAAAAGGCTTAGAGAAGAAAAAAAAAGAAAGAAAAGCAAGTCTATGGCCTTTTGTTAGACAACCTAAAGTAATTCAAGCTCCACACTGGAAAATAAGACCAGGTCTATTTCAGTCTCTATTCCCTATGAACATTAGCTTAAAAAATCTTCTATTTTTTATCCTTAATAAATTGAGAAAGTGCTAGGGGGCTGATCAGCTTCCTGTGCAGGGCTGGGAGTAGCATGCTAGCCCAGCTTCCCCTGGCTGCTGCTGCCTTGCTTTGGGGGATTAAAGGAACTGCCAACAATTAGCTCTAGTTGTCATGGACCTCCCCTTCCTCTTCAACTCCCCCTCCCCCACAGACATAAATTTCTTATAAAAAGATAAATGAATAAAATCCTAGATATCATCAGAAAAGAAGACAAACAGACCTTCAGGATACTAGCAATAATTGCCTTGTAGGATAGGTAAAAGTCAGTTTCGATCAGTTGCATGTATACATTTCAGTTCAGTTTTGTAAAGGGTTCTTCTCTCCTAGTTTAACATCCTCAGAAATGCCTCCCTTCTCCACAGAGGATATTCTCCACTCTGGGGTACTCAACATGTGCAGGGGATGCCTGATTGCTAGTTATACTTCTTGCAACTCTTCATTTTTTATATTAGCAACATAAAATCTTATCAGTCACACAGTAAGAGACTTTTAGCAAGTCAATAGAATAACAGAGATCGTCTCATTTTATACATGAGGAAACTATGGCCCAGAGATATAAAGCAATTTGACCAAGTACATAGTTTAATGGCAGAGCTGAGACTAGAACCCCAGTCTCATGACTCCCAGTCTATTGATCTTTTCATTTTCTAGACTCATTTTTGTTTTTCAGATAAGAATTCTATATAACCTTTTAGTTTAGTATTTGCTGTCGTTTTTCAGGCGTGTCCTATTCTTTGAGACTTTGGGGTTTTGTTGGCAAAGATACAGGAGTGGTTCACCATTTCCTTCTCCAGCTCATTTTACAGATGAGTAATTTAGGTAAATAGGGTTAAGTGAGCTGCCCAGGGTCACACATCTAGTAAGTGTCTGAACCCATATTTGAACTCATGAAGAGAAGTCTCCCTGATTCCAAGCCCATTGTTCTGTGCACTACGCCACCTAGCGGTCATTTTAGTATTTAGAATTGGTTATTTTTTTATCCTAAAGGAAAAACTTTGATTCAATCTCCCATATCTGTACATATTATCATTCTAAAGATGATTTAAACTCCAACCAGGTGTTCAGAAAACACAGATAACATTAAACTGATACCTTGCTTTAAAATTCAGTTCCCTACAAGTTTTTTTTTAAACCACTTAATCTAAAAGTAGAATTCAATTATTAATGCAAAGCACTCTAATTGAACACTCTATTGGGATTTCCTCCCCACTTACCAGAGTAAAGGATATCTCATCACCTTAGAAAAATAAACAAGTACACTTAACATTTTTAATAATGCCGGTTTACAGTTAATTTGCCCTATAAACAAGCAAATGAGTCCTACAGGACAGGTAACATTCCAAAGAAAAGAAATGAGGGTCACATTAGGAAAAAATAGAATTTTCAACAATTTCAAAAGCCAGAGTTTCTTGCCCATTCCATTCCAGGTAACCTCTCCTATCAAAGTCCACTCATTAACTTGGAGGTATAATTCAGCCTAAATAAATTCTAAATTTTTTTTGCCATTTAAAATTTCTCACTACTCTTATAAACAAGTAGATAGCTGGTTTGACTTTCATTTAAAGCATTAAAGGCTTAAGACATAGTGATAATGCCCTTTATAGTCACGAACTTCAAGAAAGATGTGCTCTCTCACTCTCTCTCTCTCTCTCTCTCTCTCTCTCTCTCTCTCTCTCTCTCTCTCTCTCTCTCTCTCTCTAAAGAAATCCCCTTTCAGTTCCTAAGTTATTAGATTACAAATATGATAACTACTTTAATGGACCATAATTTCCCTTTAAAAACTGTCATCTAAGATTAGAAAATGTAATGTTATCAAGCAAGGCTAGTTACCACTGACAAAAATATATATCAAGAATTAGGAATTGGTTTCCCAAAATAGGAAAGTTGAGTGAGGACACCACATAGGAAGGTAAAGGAGCGCTCTCTACTGTTTAAGGAGAGGAATGGCAAATAATGGAAAATGTATTTACATTTCCCACTTCATAGAGCTCGCCAGCAGAAAAATCTCACTCATCCACAAAGCTGAATTTAAACCTGGCATTTTGTCTTGGGCAGGTAATCTTGCAATACAACTGGCTTACAAATCTCTTTGGTTACACTGAGAAATAACAAAGAAATTCCCTAAATTGACCTTCGAGCTCTGACTCTTGTCTAGACCATAGTAGCAAAAGCCCTGAATTTAACATAACATCATTAGAAATAAAACTGGTCTTTCCTGGCTAGTCTTCCTCATTTTTAGAGGGTCCCTGTTTGAAATAGGAGAGAAAAAATTAGAATTTTAAATAACAACTACACTCTTTCCTAAATTCAAAGTGACCTCAGGTCTGGTTGGATCTCTCTTCCGCAAGATCTCATGAACAGTTGTCGCTGGTACCGGTGTTGCCTAAGAAGAAAAGTGTTAACTCCCTCATCTATTTCCCACTCCACCCCTTCTTTATTGCGGAGGATTGCTGCCAGGCAGTGTCCACAAGTATTTGCACAGCACCTTCGCAATTCCACACTACTCTGTCAAATGTTTCCAAGTCCCAGGCTTCCCAACCACCTGTGAGATTCAGGGATGGGGAGATAATCCCCTCGTAATAACCCGTGCCTTCATCTCATCTGTCTAGGGTTCATGGGAAGGATGGGATTCCCTGGGCAGAAGCTCCCCCCCTTACCTGTGCTTTGGTCAGAAAACAGCTGCTGAGAGCCATCCAGCCCCAGAAATAGGGCAGCCCCCCGTGCTTGACCATGGCTAATAGCTAGAGGTGGAGAGCTCAGCGAAGAGGTGGGGAGTACCCGCTTCGCCACAATCCCAGGTGCTGACAAACTTTCTTAGCTCTCGTCAAACTTGCGGCTCCCCCCAAGTAGCTTAGCCAGTCCTCTTGCCACCCGGGGCAGGGCAGCCGGTGCCCAAGTTTGTTTACACCATGGACAGAGGCACGCGGCTTCCCAGGCTGCCTGGGCTCGCTAGCTGCCACACACTCTCTGGACCACGTTGTCTCCAGCAGAGCCAGTCTCTACTTGCGTGGTCTCTTATCTTCTGGGAAATTGAATATTCCTGGTTTACAAACAAGCAAACAGCCTCAGGCTCTGCTTTTGCTGCAGCCTGAAAAGCGAGCAAAGAAGAAAGGGTGAGTGGGTGGAAACAGGTGGAGGATGGGAAGGTGTAGTCACTGAGCCCTTCGGATCGCCAACGGGCACTTGGTGCCAGGCAGCTCCGCACGCACTCGTAAGTGCCCTTTCCCTTCTCGAGTTCTCTTAGCACCTCAGGCAGCAGATCAGACGGGATGGAGTCAGCGAACTGAGAGGCGTCCACACCGAGTATCAGCTCTGCTTTCTCTAATACCACCCTGCCTTCTCAGTGATTGGTCCGAAAAGTTCCCTGAATGACCACACAACCTGATTAGTCACTGAAGGTTGCAGCACAGATGGGATTAAAAACTGAAAACCTCAGGAGAACCCTGACTCTCTCAGGCTGTTTGGTTGTAGTAGTCACTTAAATCCTCTCAATCCGTTTCACCTTTCCCTATGCTACTCAAATAGCCTTGATTTCATTGATGTATTCATTCCTCCAAAGAAGCAGATTGCAACCCCTCCACTCTTCAGTTGAGAAGTCTCCTTATGTAGAGGCATGTAGTATAAATAAAAGATTCACTTTCTGGGAGATCAAAGCAATTCTATTGTCAAGAAAATTCAAAGCACCACAAATCAGGAGGTGAGCCAAGATAACTGTAAACACGTCAGAGACTGGCTGCTGAGTTTAAAAAACGGCATCCCAGTAGCTAACACTGTCCCCAATACTAATTTTGCGAGAAAATGCTTGGTTCTGATCACCCCCTGTACCTGGAGCAAACAGATGTACCCAGCTACTAGTTGCCAACTACGACACTAGATGTGTCATCAAAACATTGACTGGTCCTGTTAACCAGACTGCAGAGAATCCTGACAGGTTGTCAAACTGAAAATGTGTGAATGACGAAGTTTGGTTTTAAAGTTTCATAGTTCATTAGGTTTTTGGTTGCTGCCCTGCTGTGGCTTTTGACTGAGAAAAAAGAAAAAGGAGGTGCCTTTTATTAGTAGTTTAAGCATCCATTGTACTTAATGTACAGGTTGTATCCAGCCAATGAGATTTAAGTTCCTTAAAGAGATACTTTATTTTTTTTTTCTTAATCTGCCTGGGGCCAATGATTCTCTTCAGTATTTCTATCCTAAGGCTTAGTAAGTGTTGGGTTTTTTTTTTTCAATTGAATTGACTCCATCTAAGTGCCTGCAAATGTTAACAATATGGCCTTGATACTACCAGGAATAAGCAGCCTTTTTTTTTCCTTCAAAAATATGTCTGTCTTGCCATCCCTTCTATAAATTAAACTTGAATTTGATTGAGACGTATAAAAATGTTTGTTTTTTTCAGTTCCTAACTACCTAGATTAAGTTAAATTAAATTCATAAAAGTTAATTTGCCACTACAGTATCTAAACTAAGCTCTATATTCTTTTAACAACGTGACACTGCCAATCATCTGTTTTTTTTCAATAACTTAGCAATAGCTTGTGAAATAGATTTCTTCATATTCAGTAATACCAGAAACTTTTATAACCTTTCATCTCTTTATCATGCTTTTCCTCTCACACTCCTAAACTTGAGGACAATTATTTAATATTTAATAGTCCTCAAGCTCCAGATATGCTGATGTCGATTTCACCTGCCTGATTGGCCAACAGAGACCAACAAAGGAAGAAGGAGTGAATGGAAACCCTCAGAAGGATCCGGAACTTTTAAAAATTGACAAAGATAAGATACAGTAAAGATGTCTTTACCCATGAAAAGGCAATAACAGTGATAAAACTGTTGACCCTTATGCATAACTTATGTATAACTGCATGATCACTTATATTTACTGTTATCATGAATGGTATCCTGCCTAGACAAATGCTCCGATTAACAGATAGCATTATGCTGATTGCACTGAGCTCCAGAGTGGTATAACTCCTTCTCAGCTAAATTCATAAGGATGCAACAACATTCAAATCATCCAAAATTAGGGAGGGAAAGCCAAGATGAAAAAAAAATTAATCCTTTTGGACTTTAGTCTCCTCACTGGTAAGATGAGAGGTTTAGATGGGATTCTGTGGTTCTCTAATATGTCTAGAAACTAAAAAAAGGAAAATGCCAGATATTTTTGGTAAATTGACATGAGAGAGAAAGAGAGGTAGGAGAAGAAAGAAGAGGGGAAAAGGGAGATGAGGAAAGAAAAGGATGAGGGGGATAAAAGAAAAGGGAAGGAAACAAGAGGGGAAATAAAGGAATGGAAGAAATGAGAGGGGGAGAAGAGAGAAGAGAATGTATATATATATATATATAGTATATATATATATTATATGTGTGTATATGTGTATACATACATACATATACATACATACATATACATGCATACATCTATATCTATCTATATCTATATCTATATCTATATCTATATCTATATCTATATCTATATCTATACCTATATCTATATCTATATCTATATCTATATCTATATCTATATCTATATCTATATCTGTATCTACATCTATATATATATATGTATCTATATCTATATATATCTATGTATGTATGTGCAGGGTATCCCAAAAGTCTTAGTGTGTAGTTTTTAAAAATTAATTTTTATTGCTTTGTTCTGTCATCATAGTTATCTCCAGTAATTTCCCCCTTGCCCTCCCATATGAAAAAAGAATATTTTTAAATGAAAAAAAGGTACAGCTAATCAATATAATGAAAAGAAATCTGAATATGCAATGTATAACACTTGTGGACCTTCCACTTCAATGAAGAGGTAGGTTGGCAGTATCATTTGAGTTGTATTTAATTTATATATTTTTTTACATTTACCTTTGATTTTTTGGTGTGAGGTTTTACTTTCTGTTTACATAGTTGCAGTCATTGTGTATATTGTTTTCTTGGCTGTGATTACTCCACTCTGTATCGGTTCATGTAGGTCTTTCTATGTTTCTCTGTCTTGATCACACACATCATTTTTACAGGGTTGTTGTGAGGATAAACTGAGAGGATATTTGTAAAGCTCTTTACAATCCTAGCAATTACTACTAACCAAATGTCCAAGTGGTAGAATATATTGTTAATGGCTGGTTTTATTTAGTCTTTCTGCAAGGCTGCTGGAGGAACTTTCTTTACCAAAGCTCTGTTGAGATGTTATCACTTTGTCTTAAAATTGCGGAAGGAAGGTGGAAAGTGAGGTTGTCACCATTTATAGATAGGAAAATGGAGGAACAAGATGATGACAATTCACTCGAAACTGTTCTGAGAATAACATAAAATACCCAGGTTTTATTTGTTGGTAGGAAGCAGAATAGATATCTGAGGCAAGTGTCTGGGTACTTTTAGAATGAAAGTTGAGTATCATCCAGAGGGCAATGGAGGGGTGCATAGTGGACATGAGCAAACTCAATATATTACAAAGAAGAAACCACTAAGGGTAAATGGTGTAAAGAATATCACTAGGGAAACATACTGGGAAAAAATGTGGGCTGGTTACATGGCACAACAGGTAGATGGTACAATGGATAAAGCACTGGGCCTGGAGTCAGGAAAACTTGAGTTCAAATGCAGACTCAGACACCTATTAGCTGTGTGATCCTTGGCAAGTCATTTAACTTAAAGGTGAAAAAATAATTTATGCTAAGGTGTAAATGAGTTAATGCATTACCCTTTTCTGGGATATTTTATGAAATTTTGAAGTTAGAAGGCATATCAGTGGTCATCCACTAACAGTAGCATCTAACTCCCAGAGTTATTATAGGGATCAAATAAGATAATATTTGAAAGACAATTCTCAAATTTTAAAGTACTCTATACATGTTAGCTATTATTATTAAAGGGTGGTCCCTTTTACTGAAAGCAAAAGGTGTTTGACTACTCAAGGATGCTATACAAGGGATTTCTGCATTGGGTAAGGTTTCAAGATTCAAAATAGATGCTATTCTCAGGCTGAGGGAAAGGAAATATTAATATTAGGACAAGTAAGGTTAACTGTAAAACACAGAACTTTCCCTAGGGATGAAAGACTAGAACTGCACACCAAAGAACTGAGGGCTTTGAGTTCAGCAAACAAGGCCCATGGGCCAAATCCTGCCTGTTATTATATAGGACCTGGGAGCTAAAAAATGGTGTTTGCATTTTTAAAAAGTTGCATTTACATAAATAGTCATTTTGCTCTATGTAGTCAGAACATTTAAAGAGCACAACTTCTACAAGGTGAGGGGAATATTAGGCAGATGTGCTAGTAAACAATGGGGCAAAAAAGTTTGCCCTATAGCTTTTAATTTAATCTTCATTATTGACATTTTCTCCATCACTTTCTTAAATCTAGATAAACAACAAAATAAGAAATTAAGCTCTGATTTGCAGTTTGTTGATTTATAAGGTGTAAATTAGCACACTAAAAAATTAACAATCAATGGATCTGGGATAAGCTAGTTCCAACATAGGTTTAGGGGGGAGGGAGAGGTTTTAAGGGAGTTGGCTAGAGATGGGAATGGGTAGAAGAGAAGGAAAGTGGTAAGCTGCCTACAGAAACCAAACTGTCTGCTTCACAATTTTCTACACAGCTAGACTTAAAAGAAGAGAGTCTTAAGTTTGTTGTTTCTTTCCATTAGTCCTAAATGGATTTTAAAGAGTTGCTGATTCTTCCTGAAAATTACTTTCTGTTAAGCTACCAAGTAATTGTTGTCCAAGTATTTTGCAATGGGCTTTGGATATTAACAGTTATAAATCCCACCTTGATTAAAGAAAGCAAATTCATGGCTCTTATCCACTTCATATTTTTTTTAAATAGAGGAATACTTCAAGGACCGCAGGTTGAAATCCCTCTATATTAAAAAATGGAAACAAAACATTAGTACCTGAGAGCCAACCAGATAAAAGACACGTGGTCTAACTTCCCCCTAATATTTTGGGTAGAGGGAGAAATATTATTTTTGTCAAAGGAGGGCCAACCATCAGAAAAACTGTGAAAGAGTTTTGCCAACCCTGCTCTTTGAATACTTTCCACCTGTTGGTGTTACTTCATTGATGTCTTTGCCTAAAACATCTGCTACTTTGCCCCACTCTTTTGCCTGCTTTGTCCTAAGAACTTTAGCTTTGGAAACATATTTGTCTTTCCCTAAATCCCATTAGACATCTAAATCATGTTCACAGAGGACATTGCTTTATTTGTCACCAACGGTAACCAAGCGCTTTCTTTCTGGACTTTTTAGGACTGACGTTGCACTGTAAGCAAAGGAGCCTTCTTTCACTTCTTAGAACTTAAAAAATTGAGATCAGCACACTGGATATAGAGATGTCAGCACACTGACATCTTGTGCTTTCAGAAGAATCCTTAATCTAGTCAAATGACCAGATTAAACAACTGAACAACCTACTGTGGACATGAATATTGCACTGGGTTATATGTTGAAGATAGAAAGAAACAAATTAGTCCTTGCCCTTAGGAAACTTGCATTACAGGCATTTGGACATACATCCTGTAGACATATATATATAAATACCACACAATTTGAGAAAGGAGAAAATAGCAGTGGAGGAGTGGAATGTAGAAAAATATATAAAACATATAAAAAATAACTCCTCCACTGGTCTATTCTGTTTATCAAATACGTAGTGAGGATCTATAGCATGCAAGTTACTATGGAAGGATCAAAAGAAGACTAGTGTGGTAAGGGAATTTCTGTTTCAGCTTTATTACCATCGTTTACTTAAGATAGCTAGGGTCTGCAAAAACAAGCTGAAATATCAACTTTAGCTCCAGTATTATTGTTTGGTTCACCAATTCCAGCTATAACTCCTCTGTTTACTGACTAGTTTCCTGTTTTATTTTTTATAGAGCTTTCCTTTCTGTTATCTGTTCTTTCATGTGTAAATCATTACTTTCCTTTCTGCCTTTTTGAATTTCCATTGTGTGCATCCTGTCTATGTAACTAAAACCTACATAAGATTGCTGAAACTGTTGCTCAGGGCTCACTGATTTTTCTTTTATTGTTGTTGTGACTTTATGCTCTAAGTATATAATCTGATTTTCCCTGATCTCTGCGTGGTGATGGTTATGACTGACTGCGGTTATCTATCAACAAATCCTCGGACAATTCCAATCACGCTAGGAAAGCATCCTTGTCCTTAAAGATCTTTCAGTCAGGGATATAACAACAACAATAACTACATTTATATAGTGTTTTAATGTTTGCTTATAATAGGTATCTCATTTTATCTTCACACCAAACCTTTGAGCTAGGTGCCATTATTATCCGTTTTATGGATGAGGAAAGTAAGATTCAGTGTGGTGTAGGGTCATGTAGCTAATAAGTAAATGTAGAAGGTTTTGAAGTTAGGTCCTCTTGACTCTCAGTCCAATGCTTTCTCTACTATGTCAAACTGCCACTCAAGGATATGGATACCCATGTCACATTAATAAAAGGAAGAATGGGATAAGGAAGGAAGGAAAGAAATGACATGGAAATTTTGAGGGCAGAAGAATCATTTCTAGGTGGGAAAATAGAAATCAAGAAGTTTTATGTAATTGGTGGAATGGCCATGCAGAGATGATTTCCAGCCAGAGAGAATAGGATGAAGAAAGACCCAAAAGTAGGATGGTGCAGTGTATATTTGAGCACCACTGAATTACCCAGTTTGGCTATAGTTTTTGGCCCATGTAGGAGACAAGTGGAAGATATGGTTAGATAAGTAGTTTAAGTTAGGACATGGAGAACTTGAATGCCAGGTGGAAAAGTTTAGATTTAATTCAGAAGGCAACAGGGAGCTATTGAAGATTTTGAGACAGGGGAATGACATATTTAGAACTGCATTTCAGGAGAAATGATGTGGCTTCTATACAAATAATAAACTGGAGAGGAAGAGACTAGGAGCATTTAGGGGGCTATCAAGGAAGTGCATGGTAGCCAGGACAATGAAAGAGAAGGTCAGAGTAATCTATTCTGTTCTATTCTTAACTAAGCCCTGTCCTCTCACCTCAGTTCTCTTTTGAAGATGAAAGTACAAATCTAATCAACAGAGCCTTTTAACTGAAAAGGAAGGGGAAGGAACACAACTGCCTGAGCATTTGTAGTTCTGACTCTGAAGTTCACAGGGGATGAAATTCAAGACAAGAGGCTACTAGTAGGAAAACCCATGGAAGGGGAAAACTCATGTAGACAAACACCTGGGCACAAAATATAGGTCACAAGCAAGTTGCAATAGAGATCCTAGTTCAATGAGACAAATTTGATTACATAGTTATCACTAATAATCCATGACTGGAATATAACTCTGCGTGGGGATATCTTATCCAAAAGAAATAAGATATTTCAAAGGCAGAGTAAGGTAGGATTATGTAGGATTATTAGGGACAGGAGCTTTGATTTCAGTTACCATCCTAGCAAGCCATCCCTGTGAAGATGCAGCCTGGTATCTGCTCTGGGAAGTGCTATAGACACTGGGACTGAAGTCTCAAGAGTGAGTCACTGCCGCCAGTGTTTCTAGCATTGTGAAACTGCTTAACATTGACCACGAATGAGATTTTATCAGTGGAAATGATGTTAAAGAAAAGTCATTTCTGTCTGCTATGTGTGTCTTAAGGGTCATGAGACCTTTCCATCTCACTTGCAGCTGAAACTTTCCATGTAGTTTGTCACCTCCCATTAGAATATCATACTTCAGATAAATGCTTCATTCCTTTATTCATTGGTAATGAGGAGTTGCTAAGGAAGAAAGGGAACTCCCTTTATCAATGCATGTCAGCACATTCTCTGCAATGAATGGTCCTACAGAGTTACTTAGCGTCCAGAGGCTAAGTAACTTGCCCAGGTTCACGCAGCCAGTATATATCAGAGGCAAGACTTGGCTCTCTAATCCTATAGGTTCAGTTATCATATCTGTGCAGATAATTCACATATTTATGATATTGAATAAATGCAAAACATTTATTAAGTACTTACTGTGTGCTAATCACTGTATTAAAAAGCAGGGATACAAATACAAAAGCAAAAACATTCCCTTCCTTCAAGGAGCTTATAGGCTAATGGGGAAGATCACACAAAAAGGGGAGTGGTATTTAGGGAAGGACAGGGATGATGAATGAACTGACGGGGAATAGTTTAATATACCATTTCCAGGAAAGGTGGCAGAGTTGATTTGACCATGTTTCCAGAACTGGAAGGAGGGGGGTAAATATGTGGTGGTAAGGCAGGTTAGTGAGGTTATCAAGAAGATATCTAGGGAGTTGAAGTAAACATGAAGAGTCTGCCTGAAGTAGAGAGCCTGGTAGGGGCAGTCCCAAATTAGGGCAGCAGTACTGCAAAACACAAGGTCTGAATATGAAACAGTTAAGGCCTCTAGGATATGACCTCTTTTCTGGTCAGTAAAGTGGCTGGTGAGATGATGGCTAGGAAATATGTATTTCATACTCTTCATTCCAGTTAATTTTTAAAATAATACAAGATATGGAACATACAATGAAAGTTGAGCCAGAAAAAAATAATGTTAACACCTCTGTGGAATACAAATTATCAGTTAAAATATTCCAAATAAATTGCTAATAAGTCAGTTTCTCAAAAAGACTAAAGTAAGATATCAAAATGTTTTGATAAATATGTAAATACCTGTTTGTGATAAGAGATAACTATAATATTTTAAAATCCAAAATAAATAAAATGCTATAATTAAATAAATTGTTGCTTACTTCATAACAGCAGAAAACAATCATTAAAAAAACAAAACAACTCTCAGCCAGTAAATTGATTCGCTCCATTGATGGTTACAGTACAAATGTTTCCGCTCATTCTTTTATCATAAATTTTTACACTGATGGACAGTACCTCTGTCACAATGACATATAGTATGATTATCACATAATTCCATTGTGGATATAATGGAATTGTTCAAATGATAATGACAATGGCACAGTACATGAGGAAGTATATCATTTGATGCCTCACAACTAAAGTAAAAGTTTCCTAACAATTTGATCTGTAAAAGAGTATATAATTGGTGGGCTCTGTTGGTTATGGGTTTCCATTTACTGTAGTTTTTCAATAAGAGGTTGGGTGAATTACTTGTCAGGAATGTTATTAGAGGTAATTCATTCCCAGGCATACATTAAAGTAAACAGTCTCTGCTGTACTTGCTAACTCTATGATTTTGTGATTCTGTGACCTGGAAGTTATAGGGAACTACAAATTAAATAGTGTGACAAAAATAATGAATGCAATCACAAGCTGCATTTCCAGGACTGCAGTAGTTCACAGACTTTAGGTGTGGGAGGGGCTTTATTGATCTAATCTAATTCCCTTAATTTACAGATCAACAAAATTATGCCCAGAGAGATTAATGACTTGCTCAAGGTCAAACTTCCATCGAAACTCATTATTGGATCCTGCTATTCTAAGTCCAAAAATTTTGTATCTGGAGTGAAATGAAGTTACTATATTGCTTTTCTGGTCGTGTCAAACTGGAATACTGTGTCTAGTTGTGGAAAGCACATTTTGGGAACCAGAGTGACAAACCAGAATACACAGAGAGAATTGTAATGATAGTAGTCTAAACTTTATCACTTGAGGATTACTTAAAGGAACTAGGACGTTTAGCCTGGAGAAAATTTAAGAGAAACATGATGGCTACCTTCAAGTATAAGATAAGCTGTCATATGGAAGAGGAATTATACTTATTTGACTTGGCCCTAGAGAGTGGAAGTAGAAGAAATAAGTATAAGTTGGAAAAAAATAGATTATGGCTTTATATAACATTTATATATGAATTAGAGATAACTGAAAATCAAATACACTGCCTCAGAAAACAGCGTATTCCCAGTTATTGGAAGTCTTTAATTATAGGATAGGTAGCAACTTGTCAGGATCATTATGTAAAGGTAAGGATTAGAAGGGGATGGTTGATTAGATGAGGGTTTTCTTTTTCTTTCTTTTTTCTTGTTCAATTATAGCTGGGAATAGGAGGAACAGATTATAAGAGTATGTAAAAATTAGTAAATTTATTTTAAAAATAAAACAAAACGAAGGGGTTAAGTACTTATCATACTTTTTGTATTTTTTAATTTATATTTTTTTAATATAAGATATGAAAGTAGACGAATGCCGTAGGGGGGAATGAATGTAGAGTGAAAGAATACAAATATATTTCCTGGCAGCATGTATGTGTGAGTGAGTGAGTGTGTGTGTGTGTGTGTGTGTATGTGTGTGTGTGTGTAGATAGACCACAAATTGGAACATGGCATGGTCTATTTTACCCTTTAAGCTCTCTTTAGAACTAATGTCAACTGCCAATGAATGAGAGAGAGAACGGGACAAAATCCTGGACTTCGACATCTGCTATAAGACAGGTTTTTTTTATATGAAAGAAATGATTGCAATGATAGATAGGTGACTATAGCAAATACTTATTTAGAAGACCAAGGGCTATATGGATAAATACTAGGACAGGTTTGCCCACTGTCCCATTCAAATTAAGAATATATCTTTGCAATAAGCTCAATACTCTGTTTATTAGCCTCTTGTCTTCCTATATACTATATCCTTCTGCCTGCCCTTTAGAACCTGGTGCTCCTATATTTTTGAGCCATTCTTCTATGTCTTGAATTTGTTTCCCTCCTCAGGCCCCTGACAACTTGTTATTTTGTGATAACTAACCCTTTTGACTCAAACTCTCCAGTACTTGCTACTGGCCCCTTAGTAACAAGATGTTATTTTTTTAAAGTCAGTTGGGGTTAAGTGACTTGCCCAGGGTCACACAGCTAGTGTCAAGTGTTTGGTCTGAGGCTGGATTTGAACTCAGGGCCTCCTGACTTCAGGGCCGGTACTCTATTCACTGCGCCATTCACAGCTGCCCCAAGATGTTATTTTTTTAAACTGCAGATTGTCCCACTTTGATAAAACCATCTTTTTAAGCAATGCCTCTTTCTTCATTGAAGTCTATCAGATAAAACCTCTTGCTGGACAGATGTGTATGTGAATATACATACTAAGGTGGAAGAAGGCAAAACAGTTCAGGTATTAAACTCTAAGGAAAGTGGAGGGGGAGAGGAAGAGCACAAGCATTTATATAGCACCTACTTTGTGTTGGGCAACCAGGGAGCACGGTGGGTGGAGTGTTGAGTCTGAAGTCAGAAAGACTCATCTTCCTGAGTTCAAATATGGCCTTGGGCATTTACTAATTTTGTGACCCCAGGCAAGTCACTTAACCCTGTTTCCCTCAGTTTCCTCATCTGTGAAATGAGCTGGAGAAGGAAATGGCAAGCCACTCTAATATCTTTGCCAAGAAACCCCCAAATGGAGTCACTAAGAGTCAGACATGACTGAAAAAGTGACTCAGTATGAGCATGACATACTATGTGCCAGGTACCATGCTAGACACTTTTATAAATGCTACTTAATTTTATCCTCACAACGACACTGTAAAGTAGGTGCTGTTATTATCCCCATTTTTTAGCTGAGAAAACTGAGGCAGAGTGTAAGTGACTTCCACAGGGTCACACAGCTGGTAAATGTCTGAGGAAAATTGGAACTCAGATTTTCCTGATTCCAGGCCCAGTGCTCTATTACTTCAACACCAGCTGCCTCTCATATTTAGTTATCACGTAATTTCTAATTTGACTTATTCTCCAAATTTTGGAAGCATGATTTAATTTTTCCCTCCCCCTGATGATTATGAATTTATTCACTATATTGCATTGGCCTTATATAATTATTTGGTAATTCTAATAGCAACAAAAATAAATGTTCAAATAAACAGAACTTCAAACTGAGATCATCCATAAAACATATTTTGAATTATTTATAATTTGACTTTTGTACTATATATTAAATTTAAGAAAATGGGAACAAAAATGTTCTACTTGCTTCTATGATCTCTTTCCTGATTTTGTTTTCTTCTGAGCCTTGGTTTTGTTTTTGTTGTTGTTTCTCTAATTTTGTAAAAACATGGTGCCAGCCAATGTAAATGCTATTATTGTATATACTTCATATAAGCTTTTTCCTGTGCTTTCTTTGCATTCCTTATACTTCTCATTTAATTTTTGACCAGATGTATAATTCCTTTGGCTTTGTGAGTCAGTAAGACAATCAACAAATATTTATTAAGTACCTGCTGTGTTCCAAGTATTGTGCTAAGTGTTGTGGAACAAAGAAAAGCAAAGTCAGTCCTTGCTCTCAAGAAACTCACAATCTAAACTGGGAGACCACATGAAAACCACTATGTACAAATAAGACATGTATAGGAAAAGTTGGAGATGATCATCAGAAGGAAGGGTCCAGAATTCAGGGGGACTTCCACTAAGAAACTCTCCCAAAACAATTAGCTACTGTTCTGCGGTATCTAAAGCCTTGGAGATTTGTCAGGTACACTTAGAGGGTAAGTGACTTAGCCAATGTCACCCAACCAGGTCTTCCCGAGTCCAAGACTAGATCTGTATCTACCGTGACAACTACCTTTATTTTTTAATGGCACAATAATATTCTTTTACATTAATATGATAATTTATTGTCCTATTATTCAATCATTAGACATGTGATTTGTTTTCAGGCTATTTTCCCTCTGTGAAAGACAATTCCTTTAAATATTTGTGTACATATAGGCAGACGTCTTTTTTCCTCCCATTTTAATAACATCCATAAAACATAATCCTAATAATGGTGTCAAAGATAGGATTAATATTGTAACTCTTGATTGAATTTTCTACATTATAATATAAGAAATGATGAGCTCCATGATCTTAGAAAAACATGGATAGACTTGCTGAAAATAATGAAAAGTGAAATGAGCAGAACCAAGAGAACATTGTATGCAGTAACAGCAATATTATTTTGAGAATAACTTGGAGTGAATAAGTCATTTTGACTATTATTAACTACAAAGGACATATGAAGGAAGACACTATTTACATCCAGAGAAAGAACTAATAAATGTAAGTATATGTAGAATGATTTGAAATACATACATACATATACATGCACACACACGTGTGTGTGTGTATATGTGTGTTTGTGTGTGTATGTGTGTATAATGGTAACCACTTCTAGGGTGAGGGGAGGGAAGAAAGGAAAGGATAAAAAAGGGTAAAATAAATTTAAGTATATTATGTATTTAAAAGGAATAGCAAATTGTACATAATAAATTTACAATTTCACATGCAAATTTTTTATTTTAATATATTATAGAAATGCTTCTGTAAATTAAAAATAAATACAAATGAAAATACGCATATGTATAAATATATATATATATAAACTTTGTGTATATTTGAAAAAAGATACAAATTATAAATTCAAGTACAATACAAACTGCCTTAGGGTAAAGATTATGTTGCTCTTGTGTGTGTGTGTGTGTGTGTGTGTGTGTGTGTGTGTGTGTGTCCCCAAGGTCTATTAGCTCTATCAGAGTGACTTACATATAGTAGGAACTTGAAAGGTATTTGTTGAATTGAATTGAACTGGTCAAATGTTTGTTTAGATGTCAAATCTTCTTTCTGAAAGACACATTTGATCAACTAAGCATAAAAAATCGAAGCCATACAAATGAGTTGAATTTCTATTGAAAAACATTTTTTTTTACAAATGAGGGTACAGTGTGTGTGTATGTGTGTGTATGTATTTTTGTTGACCCCATTTGAAAAAATTTTTTGTAAAATAAACATCATTTTTAAAATCTAAAATAAATCTCCTTTCCTTCAATTAAAAATGAAGCAATCCCCTGACCTTTGTGGTTTTTGTAAGGTCCAAGAAAGTATCACAGCTCAACAACAAAACTGCCAACAATATCTCTGTGGCAACTTAAACTTTTAGTGATTTAGAGAGTAGACTTCAAACTGTTCCAGGGTCTAGTGACACCAAAGTGGAAATAACTTAGACTATGATCCTCAGATCAGACTGGCTGAGCTGAGTTCAGAGAGGCATGGAGGAACTGAAAAGTAGATCAGAGAATTAGAGATTTAGAGCTGAAAGGGAACTTTGAGATTATTTAGTCCAGTTTCTTAATTTTACACGTGAAGAAATTAGTCACAGGCCAAATGATTTGCCCAAAGACTTGTCCAGGTACTAGAGTAAAGGGAAAGATATGCAATTGCAATCCCAGTCCTCTGATACCTGATCTAGGACTTTCCCGACTTCTCAACAATGCAGTGCTGCTATTAGAAGGCACAACCATGTTAAGAACATTATCGCTATTTTAAAGTGCATGAGAATTAAATTTATTTAGATACTGAATTGGAGGTATGGTACAAAAGACCACTTAATTTAAAATCAGAAGACCTAGGAATGCTTCCCATCTCTTTTACTCGCTCCCTATGTGCCCATGGGCAAACCACTTCTCAGCCTGTTTCATCCTCTATAAAGCATCAATCATAATACTTGTCCTCCCTACCTAATAGGATTGATATGAGTCAAATAAGATATGATTTAGCATTCATCACTATAAAAAAAAAAGTAGATAGTCTGGAAGCCAAGATAGTAGCGTAAGTAATAAATTGCCATAACTCTTGCATATTCCCCTCCAAAAAACCATACAACAAAGCCCCGAAACAAATCCTGGAACAGCAGAATCAGCAAAAAGATGGGGAGAAACAATCTTGGAGCCCAAGAAACTTGAAAAATTGACAAGAAAGGTCTGTCTTACCTGGGTAAAAGGGGAGCATGGTCCAGTACAGGAAGCATCCCAGCAGGCCAGCGGCAAGCCCCACCTCACAAAACAGTGGTATATTTTGAGCCTTAGTATGGTAGAGCAGGCAAATGCCAACACCAGGCCCCTCCCCCCGCCACACCCAAGGAGACTCTAGTTCTGAGGACTACCACATGCTTCCACATAACCCTGGAAAAACAGGGAACAACAGGCAGCCAGACTGCCATGTGATTCAGCGTAGCCCCAGGAAATGTAAAAACACCCCACACTGCCTCAGCACATATCAGACACCACAACTAGGACCCTGGCTCAACCCCAGGCAAGCGGCCAGACCTCTAGGCCTCCGGTAGCGGCAGCCACCCCCTACCCCACCTGCTGAACATAGCACCAGACACGAGGGTCCTGAGTGGGCCTCAGGGCAGCCTCAGTGCAGCACCCAGGTAAACAGCCAGGGCCTGCAGGCCCTGACACAAGAAGTTTGAGACAAGGTGCCCCATCAACCCCAGCAGCAGAGTTCAAATTTAAAATAAAGGAAATAGACCAAAATCAATAAGCAAAAATCAACAACAACAAAAAAGAGTCTGACCATAAAAAGTTATTACGATGACAGGGAAAATCAAGACACAAACTCAGAGGACAACAATGTCAAAACACCTATGGGGAAAACCCCAAAGAAAAACAGGAAGTGGTCTCAAGCCCAGAAGGAACTCATGGAAGAGCTCAAAAAGGAGCTTAAAAATCACATCAGAGCGGTGGAAGAAAAATTGGGAAAGAAATGAGAGTGATGCAAGAGAATCATGAAAAAATAGTTAACAGGTTGGGAAAAGAAAACAACTACTGAAAAAGTAGAATTGTCCAAATGGAAAAGAAGGTACAAAAGCTAATCGAGGAAAACAACACCTTAAAAGTTAGAACTGGGCAAGTGGAAGCTAATGACTCTATGAGACATAAAGAATCAATCAAGCAAATTCGAAAGAATGAAAAAATGGAAGAAAATGTAAAATACCTCATTGGGGGAAAATAAAATAACTGAACTGGAAAGTAGATCAAGGAAAGACAGTGTCAAAATAATTGGACTATCTGAAAACCCTAAAAGGAGGCCCTGGGCAGCACCTTTTAAGGAATAATCAAGGAAAACTACCCTGATGTCCTGAAACCAGAAGGCAAAATAGGTATTGAAAGAATCCATTGATCACCTCAGGAAAGAGAACCCAAAATAAAAACTCCAAGTAATGTTACAGCCAAATTTCAGAACTATCAGGTCAAAGAAAAAATACTGCAAGTGGCTAGAAAGAAACAGTTCAGATATCAGGGAGCCACAATTAGTATTACACAGGACTTAAACAGCTACAACATTAAAAGATTGGAGGTCATGGAACATGATATTCTGGAAGGCAAAGGAGCTAGGACTGTATAACTAAGAATCACTCGCCTGGCAAAATTAAGCATAAGCCATCAAGGGAAAAAATGGTCACTCAATGAAATTGAAGAACTTCAAACTTTCATAAGGAGAAGACCAGAATTGAACAGAAACTTGATCTTCAGCATCAAGACCCAAGAGAAGCACAAACAGGTAAAAAAGGAAATGAAAACATAAGGGATTCAA
The DNA here is from genome assembly GCF_003287225.1 of Phascolarctos cinereus. Taxonomy (NCBI): domain Eukaryota; kingdom Metazoa; phylum Chordata; class Mammalia; order Diprotodontia; family Phascolarctidae; genus Phascolarctos; species Phascolarctos cinereus. The sequence goes on along the minus strand of NW_027556180.1, from coordinate 78,104,478 downwards.
TAGAGCTAAAGTGTTTACATCCATACATGGGAAAATGATATTTGTAATTCTTAAAAATATATATTGCTAATAGCACAGCCAGAAGGAATATACATAGCCAGAGGGTATAGACATAAGGTGAATTTGAGGGAATGACATAAAAAATTAAGAGACAGGAAAGAGAAGTACACTGGATGGAGAAGGAAGGGAGAGGCAGAATGGGGTAAATCATTTCACATGAAAAGGCAAGAAAGACCTACTACGGTAGAGGAGAAGATGGGAGGGTAGGCAATGGGCATTGCTTCAACCTTACTCTTATCATTATAGGCTCAAAGATGGGATGATATACACAATCAGTTGAATGTAGAAATCTCTCTTATCTGACAGGGAAGTAGGAGAAGAGAAGATAAAGTGAAGGGGGGTGGTGAGGACTGACAGAAGGGAGGGCATATCAGGGAAGTGGTGGACAGAAGTAAAACACTGGTGAGAAGGAAAAGTGTAAAAGGAGATAGAGGACAAACAGGAAGAAGAATAGGATGGAGGAAAATACAGAGTTAGTAATCATAACTGGGAATGTGAATGGGATGAACTCTCATGTAAAACAGAAGCAGATAGCAGAGTAGATAAAAGAATCCTACAATATGTTGGTTACAAGAAACACACTTAAAGCAGAGAGATACACACAGAATGAAGGTTAGAGGCTGGAGCAGAATCTATTATACTTCAGCTGAAGTAAAAAAAAAAAAGCAGGGGTAACAATCCCAATCTCAGACAAAATAAAAGCAAAAATAGACATAATTAAAAGAGATAAAGAAGAAAACTACATCTTGCTAAAAGGTACCATACACCATAAAGTAATAGCAGTACTAAACATATATGCATCAAGTGGTACAGCATCCAGATTCTTAAAGGAGAAGTTAAGTGAGTTACAGGAAGAAATAGAGAGCAAAACTATACTAGTGGGGGGGGGTTTACCTCAACTGTCCCCTCTCAGAATTCCATAAATCCAACCAAAAAATAAACAAGAAAGAAACTAAGGAGGCAAATAGAATACTAAAAAAGTTGGATATGACAGACCTTTGGAGAAAACTGAATGGGAACAGAAAGGAATATACCTTCTTCTCAGCAGCACATGGCACTTAGACAAAAATTGACAGTGTAATAGGGCATAAAAACCTCAAAATCAAATGTAGACAGGCAGAAATATTAAATGCATTCTTTTTGTGTCATAATCCAGTAAAAATTACATTTGGCAAAAGGAAGTGGAAATATAGATTAAAAATTAATTGGAAACTAAATAATCTAATCCTAAATAAGTGAGTCAAAGAACAAATCATAGAAACAATCAATAAAGTCATTAAAGAGAATGGCAACAATGAGACAACATACCAAAATTTATGGGATGCAGTCAAAGCAGTACTCAAGGGAAATTTATTTCTTTAAATTCTTGCATTTCTCTGAATTCTAAATGAAAATAAATGGATTGGGCATGCAACTAAAAAAAAACCTTGAAAAATAACAAATTAAACACTCCAAACTGAGGATCAAATTGGAAATCCTGAAAATCAAAAGTAAGACTAAAAAGACTGAAAGTTAAAAAAAAACTATTGACTTAATAAATAAATCCAGGAGCTGATCTTAAGAAAACAAAACAAAACAATGAGATAGATAAGCCATTGATTAATCTGATTTAAAAAAAGAAAGAAGAAAACCAAATGTCCTGTATCAAAAAATGAAAAGTATGAAATAAGCACCAATGAAATACAAATTAAAGCAATCGTTAGGAAATATTTTACCCAGTTATATTCCAATAAATCTGACAATCTGAGCAAAATAGATGAATATTTACAAAAATATAAATTACCTAGATTAGCAGATCAGGAAATTGAAATAAGTTAGGTACACAAGACACAGTAGTCAATGACCATAGTAACCTAATGCTCGATAAAGCCAAAGATCTCAGCCTTTAGAATAAGAACTCACTATTTGACAAAAACTGCTGGGAAAACTGGAAAACAATAGTACACAAACTAAATATAGACCAGCATTTCACACCATACACCAAGATAAAGTTAAAATGGATGCATGATTTAGACATTAAGGATGACACCATCAACAACTTAGAAGACCAAGTAGTAGTCTACTTGTCAGATCCATGAGGAAGGGAAGAATTCATGACCAAACAAAATATTGAGAGCATTTACAAAATGTAAAATAGATAACTTCAATTCTATTACAAGGAAAAAAAGCTTTTCTACAAGCAAAACCAATGCAACCAAGATTAGCACGAAAGCAGAAAGCTGGGAAACAATCTTTACAGCCAGTGTCTCTCAAAAGGCCTCATTTCTCAAATATATAGAGAACTGAGTCAAATTTACTTGAATACAAGCCATTCCCCAATTGCTAAATGGTCAAAGGATATGAACAGGGAGTTTTCAGACAAAGAAATCAAAGTTATCGATAGTCATATGAAAAAATGCTCTAAATCACTATTGATCAGAGAAATGCAAATTAAAACAACTCTGAGGCACCAGCTCACACCTATATAATTGGCTAATATGACAAAAAAGAAAAATGGTAAATGTTGGATAGGATGTGGGAAAATTAGGACACTGATGCACTGTTGGTGGAATTGTGAACTGATTCAACCATTCTGGAAAGCAATTTGAAACTATGCCCAATGGACAACCAAACTGCATACCCTTTGGTCCAGCAATACCACTACTAGGTCTAGATGCCAAAGAGATCATAAAAAGGGAAAATGAACTACATGTGCAAATATATTAAAAGCAACCCTTTTCATGGTGGCAAAATATTGGAAATTGAAGGGATACCTTTCAATTGGGGAATGGCTGAACAAGTTGTGGTGTATGAATATAATGTGATATTATTGTGCAATAAGAAATGACAAACAGGCAGATTTCAGAAAAACCTGGAAAGACTTGTAGGGAGTGATGCAGAACTAGGAAAACATTGTATACAGTATCAGCAACATTATGTGATGATCAACTATGAATGACTCAGCTCTTCTCAGCAACAGAATAATCCAAGACAAGTACAAAATACTTATGAAGGAAAATGCTATCCACGTTCAGACAAAGAATTGAAGGGCACTGAATGTACAGAATGCAAACTGAAGTATACTTTTTCACTTTATTCTTTTTCATGTTTTTTTTCCTTTTAAACTGTTTCTTTCACAACTGTGACTGATAATGGAAATATGTTTTACATGCTAGCTCACGTATGACCTATATGAAAATGAATACCATTTTTGGAAGACAGGAGGGCAGGAAGGAAGGAAAAAAAATTCAGAACTCAAAATCTTGTAAAAATAAATGCTAAAAATTGTCTTGACATATAATTGTGAAAAATATTAAATATGTATATTTTAAAAGAATCAAATGAGAAAACGTATGGAAAATATAAAGTGCTTTGTTATTTTAACCTCTTGTTATTCTTTTTATATTTTATTGTATTTGTGTCACAAGTTGAAAAAGATAACTTCGACCAAGGCATTTTAATGGATCTAGGAACAGTGCTTAGCACACTGTAAGTGCTGTGTAAAATGTTAGCTATTATTATTGTTAGTTATTACATTTTTCTTCACCTAGCTCTTTATCATTATAAAATTACAGTTCCTCTACTTAAGCTGAATGGGGCTGTAGAAAGATCCCTGGCTCTGGAGTTATAGGACCAGGATTCCAATCTTGCCTCTCATATTTTGTCATCTTGAACCAATCACTTACACTCCCTGTGATTCAGTTTCCTCATTTGAAGACTGTAACAGCTAGCATTTGTATAGAGATTGAAGGTTTGTAAAGCACCTTGACATTTTAAAAATCTCATTTTTTATTCACAACAATCCTGGCTGGTAGGTACTATTATTATCTTTATTTTACAGATGAGGATACTGAGGCAAGCACAAGTTAAGTGACTTGCTCAGGGTCACACAGCTAGTAAGTGTTTGAGGATATATTTGAACTCAGGTCTTCCTGACTCCATCCACTATACTACTCAGCTGCCTATTTAATAAAACAGAAAAAATATTCTAATTCTGGTCCCTTCCAAAATGAATGGACTTCACGGTCTCTGATACCGCATTTTGCTCTATAATCATATAAAATGTCATGAAGGCAGAGTTTTTCCAGGGCTGTTTATCAAAACAATCATGCAATGTACTAGAGAAGGAAAGAATGCTATGTACATGAAAATATTGTTGTGTCAATGGTGAAATATTTAGAATTTACATTTTGTTATCGTTTGCAGACAATAAGTGTGCTCGTGACCTTAGCCTCTTAGTAAATACCTAGTACATTGCAAAATAGCATGATATTTTGGTAAGTAGTAAATAGAAAGGAAAAAATGATCCAAAAATAGACATTTCTACCTAAAGTTTTTATCTTGTTGGCAAGGATATGAATTATTTTATAGGTTAAGAAATATAGCCACATCCCCCTTGAGCAGAACATGGGGGCAACATTATTTTCTAGGACTCTCAGGATAAAGGGCTCCAATAATAGAGACTTGGAGAATTGAAACAGCACTATCCTTTTTTATAGATTACTCTTTAAATCCAAAGGGCACACCAATTTATCCAATTTAGCTACTCTTTTACTGAGGTATAGATGTTAGTGATATATTCCAAACCACAAAGAACAAATGAGTGATATGATCTAGGGATGTATATTGACAAAATAACTGTATCAGAATTGGAGTATGTCTCTAGCTGTTATTACAGTTACTCTAGGAGGCATTTTCTTAATGGATATGATTCTACATATCTGTGTTCTATGGGAACTTGAAGCCATTACGATTCCTTGGAAGCTACTAGCAGCGTGGGGGCCATGAAAGGAGCACAAAATTTGGAGTTTGAGGTTTTATCTTTAAATCCTGTTCTACCACTTATTGCTTTGGTGACTTTGGGCAAATTATTTCTCTCCTCTTTTTCTTCATCTGTCAAATGGAGGGGTTGGACAAGAGGAACAACAAAACCCCTTTCAATTCTGAGTCTATGATCCAAGATCTTCCACATTGACTCCCTTAAATTGCTTTGGCTACTTGCTTTTCATATGGCATACAGCCTTTTCTTCCTATATATTACTTTCTAGGGTTGGATGGGGTAGTCTATATAGGATAGAGATTACAGAGATATAGATCTGTCAGAGGCCTTAGATGTCAGACATCAGAATGAAAACTGAAAAATTCATTCCTATATACAGATATTTTACCTGAATATTTATAACTTTATCTGCATATGGAAGGTCTCGCCAACACTACCAAGTGAAGAAGAATATTTTGACTAGAAAATTGCATTCAGAGTCAAGAAGATTATTGTTCCAAACTGAATTTAGGAGAATAAATTCAGACTTTTACCTTGTTCATGGCGATAAGGAGAATTGAACCTTTCAAAAAAGAACAGTTTGTCCCTTAAATTGTGTGTAATTCTATAGTGGATAAATTCCTCCCTGGTGTTCAATTGAAGACCCAAAGGAGGTGAATGAACTCTCTTAGAATGCAAAACGTTTTATTTAGTCAATTATTTCTTCTAAGGGCTAAGTGGTATCCCAGTGCCCAGAAGGATATGTTTACTCCCATAAGGAAGCATGACTTCTTACCATCATCATCCATTTCAGGGTAGAAGGGAACCTGAAAATCCATCCAGTTAAAACTTCCCAGGTCAAATCACTTGTTACTCACACAGGACCCAAACCTAGGTCCTCTGATTTCAAATCCTTCACTTCTTCCAATGCACCAAAGACTTCTAGAATGTCTGCCAGTTTAGATTTACAACAGGGAAATACTGTTAAAAATAGATTTCTTCCTAACCAAGGAGAGAGGCAATATCTGTTGTGTAGGCTAGGCTAATTTTTTTTGTAAAACATATCGAAAACATAGTGGAAACTTAATTGATTCATGGGGCCAAGGGCCAGGTTATTATTATACTTTCAGGTGACCAAAGTACAAAAAGCTAGTATACAACTTATCTGCAGCTTCTTCTTCAGGCCAATGATCAGCAAACCAGCATGGATAGCACAAAGGCAAGGAAGCTATGTCCGACTGAATCAACTCTGTCTCCTTGCTGTATGTCTTTTTCCTTCAATTGCTAAGCAAACATTATTTTGTTCATGGAAAGAAGTAGGAATAAATATGTAATAGTACTTCCTGACCAAAAACTATATTATAAAGCAACAGTGAACAGAACCATTTGGTATTGACTTAAGAATGGAAAAGCAGATCAGTGAAACAGATTCAGCAAGGGTGAACCAGAAACAATTGAATTCAACAACTCAGTTTTTGATAAACCCCAAAATATATTACCTGGGAAATAGCTCCTAATTTGATAAGAAATACTGGAAAAAATAAAAAGTGGTTTGGAGGAAATTAGGCTCATACCAACACCTCATGCCATATTCCACAGTATTGTCAAAATGCATGTGATCTCTATATTTAAGATCATACTATAAAAATTGGAAGAGCTATATTGGAAGGTCCTATATTATTCCTAATCATGAATAGGTAATGAATTCTTAACCAAAGGTTAAAGGCAATAGCAAAACATAAAGGAGAATTTTAATCATGTAATTGAAAAACTTTTACACACACAAAATGAACACATCTAAGATAAAAAGAGGAATAGTCAACTGGGAAAATTTTTGTATCAAATATATTTGATACAGGTTTGATATCTAATATATGTGTATATATATATGTATGTGTATGTATGTGTATATCTATGTATATGTGATTGTGTATATGTGTATGTTTGTTGTCCTTCATGCTTGAAGAGAACCAAAATGACATCATTATGTTGCTATAAAGATAGAGTTGGTCCCACTATGGCTGATCAAACCAATATAAACTCAGAAGGCTGTACCACAGGTTGGGCACAAATAGTCTATAGGGACATTTGGAGTGGAGATGTCTCTAAATTTGCACATCTCATGGTTCTTTTGAGCTACTGAAATTCTGCTTTTCTCATAAAACACAGTACCTTCTTTGATTCTGGCTTGTGATGCTGAGTGACCCTGTTCCACTGTCTCCCATGTCTCACAATTGATTCCAAAGTTCTTCTGATAAAACATGAGAGTATCCTTATATCACTTCTGACCACTGTGTGAGCATTTGCCTTGTGTGAATTCTCTGTAAAATAGTCTTTTAGGCAAATGTATGTTTGGCATTCGAATGTGGCCAGCCCATTGCAATTGTGTGGTCTTCAATAGAGTTTAAATGCCTGGCAGTTCAACTCGAGAAAGAACCTCAGTTTCTGGTACTTATTTTACCAGGTAATCTTTAGAATTTTCCTAAGACAATTCAAATGGAGGTAATTAAGTTTCCTGGCATGGTGCTGGTATACTGTCCAGGTTTCATAGGCATGCAATGATGAGGTCAGCACAACAGCTTTGCAGACCTTCAGTTTGGTAGGAAGCCTAATACCTCTTCTCTCCTACATTTCCTGTGGAGCCTCCCAACACACTGTATCAACTTCATCATCTATATGTATACATCCCTAGAAAGTATACTGCCAGGGAAAGTGAACTTATCCACAACATTCAAAATTCCTTCATTTGCTGTAATTGATAATTCCATATGCGGTGCTGGCTGGTGGAGAAACTTTGTTTTCTTGGTGTTAATTTTCAGGCCAAAATAAGCACAAGTGGCAAAGAATCAATACATACTCTGTTGTATCTCAGCTTCAGATACTACATACATACACATGTATATACACATATATAATAGAAATATATGCATATATGTGTTTCTATGTATGTAGTAGAAATATATGACTAAAAGCCATTCTCCAATACATAAGTGTTCAAAGGCTATAAACAAACAATCCTCAAAAGAACTTCTAGACTTCTGGGGAGCAGAGTGAAAGCAATGACTTGCTTGACCTCTCCCCCAAACCCCTCCGAATACCTATAAAAAATGGCTCTAAACAAATTCTAAAGCAACAGAACCCACAAAAAGACAGAGTGAAACAAATTTCCAGCCCAAGACAACTTGGATGGTTGATCGGAAAGACATATCGCATCAGGCTGGGAGAGGAGTGCAGTGCAGCATGGGTGCACAGACTGCAGTGAACCAGGAGCAGGCCTCAGAGGACTGAATCATGGGCAGCTGTGGCAACTTCCAGAATTCTCAACCCAGGAACACGAAAGACAACTTAGAAGGTCAGTGGGAAAAGTCCGTTTCTGTGGTGCTGAGACAGGGATTCGGGGTCTCAGCTCCAGTTCCCTGAGAATGTGGCATGTTGTGGGGGGAAGCTGCCTCCTGAACTTCTGGCCCAGAGACTGAGGGGGAATCCAGTGGCTGATCAGAGAAGGATTGCAAGGATCTCTTTGCCAGTGCTGAGTCAGGAATCTCTTGTTTTGTCCATGCTTGGATCTGGGTCACAGTTCTGGATGACGGTCCTGGGGTGAGGAAGAGCGCTGGCATAGTGGAGCTTGTAGTGGCTGGGAAGAGGAAATTCTCCTCACAGTTCCAGGACAGAAAGGAGTGCTTATAGTCTATAACAGACCAGAGGACAGGATTAGGAAAGGAGTAAACACCTTGCTCCTTATCATACCACCTTGGAGGAACAGAAAATCTACATGTCCCTACAAGTATCTCTACAGACAGCTGTATAAACCCCTGAAGCTTGGGACAGTACATTCTCAGCATTGGAAGTAGACTCTTGCCTTAACAAAGAGTTTAAAACTCAAGTAATTGGCCAGGATCATGAGCAAACCTTGCAAAAAGAGTCAGACTATATTATCTTACTTTGGTGACAAAGAAGATCAAAATATGCAACCAGAAGAAGACAACAAAATCAAAGCTCCTACATCCAAAGCCTCCAAGAAAAATATGAATCAGTCCAGGCCTTGGAAGAGCTCAAAAGGGATTTTGAGAAGCAAGTAAGGAAGTAGAGGAAAAACTGGGAAGAGAAATGAAGTGATGCAAGAAAATCATGAAAAACAAGTCAACAGCTTGCTAAAGGAGACCCAAAAAAATACTGAAGAAAATAACACCTTAAAAAATAGCCTAACCCAAATGGCAAAAGAGGTCCAAAAAGCCAATGAGGAAAGAATGCCCTAAAAAGAAAAATTGGCCAAATGGAAAAGGAAGTCCAAAAGATTACTGAAGAAAATACTTCCTTAAAAATTAGAATAGAGCAATTGGAAGATAGTGACTTTATGAGAAATCAAGACAGTAAACAAATCCAAAAGAATGAAAAAATTAGACAATGTGAAATATCTCATTGGAAAAACAACTGACCTGGAAAATAGATCCAGGAGAGAGAATTTAAAAATTATTGGACTATCTGAAAGCCATGATCAAAAAAAGAGCCTAGACATCATCTTTCAAGAAATTATCAAGGAAAACTGCCCTGATTTTAGAACCAGAGGGCAAAATAGAAATTGAAAGAATCCACAGATCTCCTCCTGAAAGAGATCCCCAAAGGAAAACTCCTAGGAATATTGTAGCCAAATTCCAGAGTTCCCAGGTCAAGGAGAAAATATTACAAGCTGCCAGAAGAAACAATTCAAGTACTGTGGAAACACAATCAGGATAACACAAGATTTAGCAGCTTCTACATTAAAGGACCAGCAGGGCATGGAATATAATATTCCAGAGGGCAAAGGAGATAGGATTACAACCAAGAATCACCTACCCAGCAAAACTGAGTATAATCCTTCAGGGGAAAAAATGGTCATTCAGTGAAATAGAGGACTTTCAAGCATTCTTGATGAAAAGACCAGAGCTGAATAGAAAATTTGACTTTCAAATACAGACTCAAGTGGAACATGAAGAGGTAAACAGGAAAGAGAAATCATAAGAGATTTATTAAGGTTGAACTGTTTACATTCCTGCATGGAAAGATGATATTTATAACTCATAAGACCTTTGTCAGTATTAGGGTAGTTGGAGGAAAAAAATTATATGTATGTATATAGATAGATAGATAGAGGGAACAGGGTGAGTTGAAGATTAAGGGGTCATATCTGGAGAATAAAATTAAGGGATGAGAGAGGATTATACTAGGAGAAAAAGAAAGGGAGAGGTAGAATGGGGTAAATTATCACACAAAAAAAAAACCAGAAAAGAAAAGGCTCTTACAATGAAGGGGAAACTGGGGATGGTGAGAGGAAATGAGGGAGTCTTATTCTCATAGGATTTGGCTTACAGAGGGTATAACATACACGTTCAATTGGGTATGGAAATCTGTCTTACCCTACAGGAAAATAGGGGGAAAAGGGAACAAGAGAGCAGGGGGATGATAGAGAGGAGGGCAGATTGGTAAAGGGAGTAATCAGAAGTAAATACTTCTGAGGAGGGACAGGGTCAAAAGAAAGAATAGAATAAATGTGAGGGCAGGATAGGATTAAGGGAAATAGAGTTAGGTTTTCACAACATGTCTACTACGGAAGTGTTTTGCATAACTGCACATGTGTGGCCTGTATTGAGCTGCTTGCCTTTTCAATGAGGGTGGGTGGGGAGGGAGGAAGGGAGAAAATTTGGAATCCAAAATTTTAAAAACACATGTTTAAAAAAAAGTTTTCACATGCAACTGGGAAATAAGAAATACAGGAAATGGGGTACAGAAGTCTATCCTGCCCTATAGGAAAATAGAAGGGGAAGGGGCTAAGAGAAGGGGGGGAGAGATAGAAGGGAGAGCAGACTAGAGGAAGGGATATTCAGAATGCATGCCATCTTGGGGTGGGGGAGGGGCAAGATGGCATGAAAATTTGGAACTCAAAATCTTGTGGAAGTAAATGTTGACAACTAAAAATAAATAAATTCATATTAAAAAAGAATTTCTAACTATTAAAAACCATATTTATTCTTTTTTATTGCTGTAATAGTCAATGTTAGGGAGTTATGGAAAGATAAACATACTAATGCATTTTTGGCAGAGTGGTACAATGATTTGGGAGTAGAATCTAGAATTATGCATAAAAGTGACTAAACTTACCCCCTGACTAAAAGATTCCGCTGCTACAGTACATTCTCCACACTCAAAGCAGACCCTTACCTTAACAAAGAGTTTATAACTCAAGTAATTGGCTGGGATCACGAGCAAGCAGTGCAAAAAGTCAGACCATAGAATCTTATTTTGGTGACAAAGAAGATCAAGACATACAACCAAAAGAAGACAACAAAGTCAAAGCTCCTATATCCAAAGCCTTCAAGAAAAATATGAATCAGTCGCAGGCCTTGGAAGAGCTCGAAAAGGATTTTGAGAAGCAAGTAAGAGAAGCAGAGGAAAAACTGGGAAGAGAAATGAGAGTGATACAAGAAAATCATGAAAAACAAGTGAACAGCTTGCTAAAGGAGACCCAAAAAAATACTGAAGGAAATAACAACTTAAAAAATAGCCTAACCCAAATGGCAAAAGAGGTCCAAAAAGCCAATGAGGAGAAGAATACCCTAAAAAGCAAAATTGGCCAAACAGAAAAAGAAGTCCAAAAGCTCACTGAAGAAAATACTACCTTAAAAATTAGAATGGAGCAATTAGAATGGAGCTAGTGACAATTTGAGAAATAAAGGCACTGTAACATTAATCCTATGTCCAAAGCCTCCAAGAAAAATGTGAAGTGGTTTCAGGCCATGGAAGGACTCAAAACGGATTTTGAAAATCAAGTAAAAGAGGTAGATGGAAAAAATTGGGAAAAGAAATGGGAGTGATGCAAGAAAATCATGAAAAGGCATCTACAGCTTGGTAAAGGAGACACATAAAAATACTAAAGAAAACGTAACGCCTTAAAAAACAGACTAGGCCAAATGGTGAAAGAGGTCCAAAAAAACAATAAGGAGAAGAATGCATTGAAAAGCAGAATTGGCCAAATGGAAAAAGAGGCACAAAAATTCATTGAAAACAAACCTCCTTAAAAAGTAGAATTGGCCAAATGGAAAAGGAGATACAAAAGCTCACTGAAGAAAATTCCTTAAAAATTAGAATTGAGCAAATAGAAGCTGATGACTTTATGAGAAATCAAGAAACAATAAAACAAAACCAAAAGAATGAAAAAATAGAAGACAATGTGAAAAATCTCATTGGAAAACTAACTGATCTGGAAAATAGATCCAGGAGAGATAATTTGAAAATTATTGGACCGCCTGAAAGTCATGATCAAAAAAAGAGCTTATACTTCATCTTTCAAGAAATTAATAAAGAAAACTGCCCTGATGTTCTAGAACCAGAAGGTAAAATAGAAATTGAAAGAATCTACCAATCACCTCCTCAAAGAAAACCCCAAATGAAAACTCCCCAAAAATATTATAGCCAAATTCCTGGGCTCCCAGGTCAAGGACAAAATATTGCAAGCAGCTAGAAAGAAACAATATAAATTTATTTATTTTTAGTTTTCAACATTTACTTCCACAAGATTTTGAGTTCCAAATTTTCACTCCATCTTGCCCCTCCCACCACCCCAAGATGGCATGCATTCTGAATATCCCTTCCTCTAGTCTGCCCTCTTTTCTATTTCTCCCCCCTCATATTATCCCCTTCCCATTAAGACATGAAATTAATATGAAAATTAATATATAAAATTAATATAAAATCCATTTACACATAAGATACATATTTTAAGACATTATACATGTGTCTTGCTTGTAAGGAAAAAATAAAATGTTCTTAAGACATTTAAATTATCATTCCTTCATTCAACGAGAATTTATTAAATCCCTCTTATGATCCAGATACTGAGTATGGTGATGGAGATATAAGCCAAGAATGAATCCATCTCTGTCCTAAAGAGCAATCTACTGAGAGGAGCAGCATGCATATAAAAAAGTAAATATAGAATATATACAAAATATTTTCAGAAGCGCTCTAGCAACTGGATGGCTAAAGACAGCATTATATCCAGTGAAAAATAGTAAATTATTTTCAAAATACTTCTTTTGGCACTAAAAAAATTATGAATACCAACTTTCCTAATTTCAGTTTAGATCCACAATTTATTATCAGCCCATGAATTATCTATCTTGTAAGTACTCTGAATTCTAAGGTAGCTTTCTTGATCCCCAGCTATCATGCAGCACACTTCTAGCCTGCTTGTCTATACACACCCTAGGCAAATGTTTCCTGTGTTGATCAAGAGAAGAGAAAGGACTAAACCTGAAGAGAAATATGAAGATGATTAATAGACTTAAATCACTATCTGAAGTGAATTTAGTTTGATTTGAGACTGTTTTCAAATGAGTAAAAAGATGTTAACTACTAAACTTTGAAGGTGACATGATTCTGGTGGTGACATTAGTTTAAAGCAAATTTTTTAAATTGTATACATCTATCTTTTTGTTTATTCTATTCTACCTAATTTATTAATCTAATTACCTAATCTAATTTATTAATACATTCTTATATTAATAATTTTGATATACTTAAAAGCAAATAAATAAGAAAAATATTAATGAGAAATAAGGTTTTTCTAGTTCTTTGAATAATAACAAATTAGTAAGTATTTAAGTCAATTAATTAATAAGAAGAGAATAATAATTTATTAATCAGAAGTAAATTTTACAACATACTCAATTGCTATAGGTGTCATGATTAATGATTTAAATATATAGCAATGAGTCAAATAGCAGACTGAGGTTGGGTGACCTATGAATGAGTATATTTGGATCCCAGGCCTCCATTTATTAATTTATACCTATTACATACATGAGTTTGTATGTATATACTGGCATGGAAGTGAAGATGCATTTTTAAATAAATGCAGTATGAGAGTTTTTTTTTGTGAACTGTTTCTTCTTTCACAACATGGCTAATATTGAAATGTTTTATATGATTGCACATTTGTAGCCCATAGCAAATTGCTTACCATCTTGGGGAGGAGGAAGGGAAGAAAGGGAGGGAGAAAATTTGGAACTCAAAATTTTATAAAAAATGAATATTAAAAATTGTCTTTACATGAAATTGTAAAAATACTATTTAAAAAATGTAGTACAAGCTTTGTCCAGGTGTACCAAGATGGGAAAGCTTTGGGTTTGCTTCCAGCAATGTACTGTATGTTTGTCATTCATGAACCAGCCTAGTAATGTTAATAGAGGCTCCTTGTTAGACAGTTGGCCACCAGCTGACTATTTTTGGACACAGCATGAAGAGCTACTACTAAAACTCAAATAGGGCTATCTTCTTCTTCTTCTTCTTCTTTTTTGGTCTTTTAAAAAATATTTTATTTTTCCACAGTTACATGTAAAGAATTTTTAACATTCATTTTAAAAAATTCTGGAATTCCAAATTTTCTCACTATCTTACCACCTCCCTCCCTGAGATGGTGAGCATTTTGATATAGATTATCATGTTCAATCTTTTTCCCCTTGCCTTTTATTTTTATTTATTTATTTATTTGTTTATTTTTGGTATATAAATTTATTTATTTTTACCACAAGATTTTGAATTCCATATTTTCACCCCATCTTGCCTCTCCCCCACCCCAAGATGGCGTGCATTCTGAATACTCCTTCCCCTAGTCTGCCCTCCCTTCTATCTCTCCCCGCCCTTCTCTTATCCCCTTCCCCTTCTATTTTCCTGTAGGGCAGGATAGATTTCTTTACCTCATTTCCTGTATTTCTTATTTTCCCAGTTGCATGTGGAAACATTTTTTTTAAACATGTGTTTTTAAAACTTTGGGTTCCAAATTTTCTCCCTTCCTCCCACCCACCCACCCTCACTGAAAAGGCAATCAAGTCAATGCAGGCCACACATGTGCAGTTAGGCAAAACACTTCCATAGTAGACATATTGTGAAAAACTAACTCTATTTCCCTTAATCCTATCCTGCCCCACCCATTTATTCTATTCTTTCTTTTGACCCTGTCCCTCCTCAGAAGTACTTCCTTCTGGTTACCCCTTTTGCAATCTGCCCTTCTCTCTATCATCTCCCTGCTCTCTTGTCCCCTTCCCCCCTATTTTCCTGTAGGGTAAGACAGATTTCCATACCCAATTGAGTGTGTATGTTATTCCTTCCTTAAGCCAAATCCTATGAGAATAAGACTCCCTCATTTCCCCTCACTGCCCCCTGTTTCCCCACCACTGTAAGAACCTTTTATTGTCTGTTTTGTGCAAGATAATGTATCCCATTGTACCTCTCCCTTTCTCCTTCTCCTAGTATTTCCTAGTATAATCTCTCTCACTTAATTTTTTCTCCAGATATCACCCCTTCATCTTCAACTCACCCTGTGCTCTCTCTCTCTCTCTCTCTCTCTCTCTCTCTCTCTCTCTCTCTCTCTCTCTCTCTCTCTCTCTCTCTCTCTCTCTCTCTCTCCATACATACATACATATAATTTTCCCCCTCCCACTACCCTAATACTGACAAAGTACTCATGAGTTATAAATATCATCTTTCCATGCAGGAATGTAAACAGTGCAGCCTTAATAAGTTCTTATGTTTCTCTTTCCTGTTTACCTCTTCATGTTCCACTTGAGTCTTGTATTTGAAAGTCAAATTTTCTATTCAGCTCTGGTCTTTTCATCAAGAATGCTTGAAAGTCCTCTATTTCACTGAATGACCATTTTTTCCCCTGAAGGATTATACTCAGTTTTGCTGGGTAGGTGATTCTTGGTTGTAATCCTATCTCCTTTGCCCTCTGGAATATTATATTCCACCCTCTGGTCCCTTAATGTAGTAGCTGCTAAATCTTATGTTATCCTGATTGTGTTTCCATCATACTTGAATTGTTTCTTTCTGGCTGCTTGCAATATTTGCTCCTTGACTTGGGAACTCTGGAGTTTGGCTACAATATTCCTGGGAGTTTTCCTTTGGGGATCTCTTTCAGGGGGAGATTGGTGGATTCTTTCACTTTCTATTTTGCCCTCTGGTTCTAAAATATCAGGGAAGTTTTCCTTGATAATTTCTTGAAAGATGATGTCTAGGCTCTTTTTTTGATCGTGGCTTTCAGATAGTCCAATAATTTTTAAATTCTCTCTCATGGATCTATTTTCCAGGTCAGTTGTTTTTCTAATGAGATATTTCACAATGTCTTCTATTTTTTTCATCTTTTGGATTTGTTCTACTGTGTCATGATTTCTCATAAAGTCACTATCTTCCAATTGCTCTATTCTAATTTTTGAGGAAGTATTTTCTTCAGTAAGCTTTTGGACTTCCTTTTCCATTTGGCCAATTTTGCTTTTTAGGACATTCTTGTCCTCACTGGCTTTTTGGACTTCTTTTGCCATTTGGGTTAGGCTATTTTTTTTAAGGTGTTATTTTCTTCAGTATTTTTTTGGGTCTCCTTTAGCAAGCTGTTGACTTGTTTTTCATGATTTTCTTATATCACTTTCATTTCTCTTCCCAATTTTTCCTCTACTTCTCTTACTTGCTTCTCAAAATCCTTTTCGAGCTCTTCTAAGGCCTGCGACTGATTCATATTTTTCTTGGAGGCTTTGGATGTAGGAGCTTTGATTTTGTTATCTTCTTCTGGTTGCGTGTTTTGATCTTCTTTGTCACCAAAGTAAGACTCTTTTTGCGAGGCTTGCTCATGATCCTGGCCAATTACTTGAGTTTTAAACTCTTTGTTAAGGCAAAAGTCTGCTTGCAATGCAGAGAATGTACTGTCCCAAGCTTCAGGAGTTTGTATAGCTGTTGTCAGAGATACTTCTAGGTACCTGTAAATTTTCAGTTCTTCCAAGGTGATATGATAAGGGTGGAAGTATTTATTCTTTTCCTGTCCTAACCTCTGGTCTTTGAGTGACCGGCTACAAGCAGTCTTTTCTCTCCTGGAACTGTGAGGAGGGTTTTCTCTCTGCCTCCACTACAAGCTCCACCATGCCAGAGCTCCTCCTCACCCCAGGACCGCCACCCAGAACTGTGACCCAGATTCAAGCATGGGCAAAGCAAGAGATTCCTGCCTCAGCACTGGCAAAGAGATTCCTGCAATCCCTCTCTGATCAGCCACTTGATTTCCCCTCAGTCTGTGGGCCAGAAGCTCAGGACACAGCTACTGCCCGGGCACCCACACTCTGCGCTCTGGAACTGGCTCTGACCTAGCTCTTCTCTCGCCGCAAAAACAGACTTTTCCCACTGACCTTCTAAGTTGTCTTTGGTGTTTGTGGATTCAGGAGTCTGGACACTGCCACAGCTGCCCTGATTCAGTCCTCTGAGGCCTGCTCCAGGTTCGCTGCCCACGCTGCCCTGTGCTCTGCTCTGGCTCAGTAAGCCTTTCCGGTCAACCATCCAGGATGTCTTGGGCTGGAAATTTGTGTTATCCTGTCTTTTTGTGGTTCTGCTGCTTTAGAATTTCTTTAGAGCCATTTTTTTTATGGGCATTGGAGGGGTTTGGGGGAGACCTCAAGCAAGTCACTGCCTTCATGCTGCCATCTTGGCTCCGCTCCCCTCAAAGAGGGCTGTCTTCCTTAGTGATAGGAGTTACTACCTCCATGACATAACACTTTTTTTCCTTTAAGAATCAAAGTATAAAGTCTTTTCAGCATGTTTTACCCTTGTACTTTGTAAAAAAAAAATTTTCACTTAAGTACAGTAACTGATGGCAAGATGGACAATTGGGGGGGTCTAAATGAGAGTCAATGTTGTATATAGTAGGGAGAGATTTGGAGTTAGAGCAAGGAGGAGACTTAGGTTTGAATTCCATCTGTCACTAACCTTGTGATGCTGAACAATTCACTTCAGCCATTTGTGCACAAATTTCCTTATTTGTAAAATGCAAATAAAGTTATAACTAGAATAATAATATTTGAACTACTTACATTTTGGTGGTTTATATGTGGGGGTTGGTGGTGGTGGTGGTGGTGGTGAGGAGGTAAAGAGATTCATACAGAATGTCCCAGAACTCTTAATGCAGTTTCTTGAACTAAGACTTCTGGGCACCCTGTATAACTTTAACAGCTTTTGGCTTTAACAGCTTAAAACTAAACAAAGACTTTTGAGACATCCTGTATAAATGGTAGCTTTCATGAATGGCCAGAATTCCCCTGGACTTGGTCTGTATTTTTATTTTTTAGTCCCTTCTTGTTTCTTCCCAAACCCTCACTAACTTGGAGGGCACTGAGGTGTCAGAACAGGATTTGGAGTTGGAAATGAAGGCAATGTGACCACTGGAAGGGGAATGAAGCTTTTAGCAGTACTTGTGCTTCTTGATGATAAATCATAGATTAACAAGAAGTGCCTTTTTGTTCTACTCCTAGATGGAATAGGGAAGAGTAGTTCAGTGGAGTAGTGTGCTCAGGCTGCATTTTTCCTTTTTACAGTTTAACAGTAACTTTAGATTGGACTTAGAAAAAGATGCTCAAGAATCAGTTGTGGATTTCTTAGGAAAAGTGATGTGTTAATATGATAGTTTTCAATGCTTGTTAGAGTAATCTTCAACAAACATATTCTTAGTTATCACAGTTGAACCCTAATTTATACAAATGTTCTCTAAATAATTTGTCATATGCCATGGCTTTGCTTTACAAATCTGATTTTCTGTGCAGTCTTATTATGGTGATGGTTTAGACTTATTGAAGAATCTATCATTGTAAACTCATTAGCAAAGCCTCAGTGATTTTCATAATCCTTCAAATTCTACTTCTTTATTGAGCCTGACATTGCCTATCTGATTTACCATTTTAAATCTTCCTGCTCTAGCTCCATCCAGAACACTTACATTGTTCAATTTTCTGCCTACTAAATTAAAGGTACATTAGCTAGTACTCACCCTGAGACGTGTGTGGGGTTTGAGAGAAGATATGGGTTGGGGGATTTGAATATTGAAAGTGGATTGGAAAATTGGATGAAATTTTTGGGTGGTGATTTGAGGTGTTGAGAATTTATTTTCCTAAAACCAATGCTCTTTTTTAATCTTTTTGGTAATGTGATTCATTGAAAAAGACCAAGCTGGCAGAAAAATGCACCATGGAAGAACTGCTCAAGAAAGAAAGATGAGTTGGTTAGAGTGATACTCTGGCATGTTGTTAACAACCAAATAACTTATATACTCCTTCAAATGAACTGATGATGATGATGATGGTGATGATGATGATGATAACTAGCATTTACATTGTCCTTTAAGGTTTGTAATGCATTTAATAAATCTTATTCCATCCTCACAACAACCCTAGAAGGTAGTTATTCTCATTTAATAGATGAAGAAAATGAGGCATAGAGAGGTTAAGTGACTTTCCCAGGATCACGCAGCTATTAAATATAATTAAAGAATCATTTACTAGTGACCATGGTTAGATAATAGCAATGGAAATCTATAATATCAGGAATCAGCTCAAGCACTATGTACTTCATAAGGCCTTTTCTCATCCTTTCAGCTATTAATGTGTCTCCTTGAAATTATCTTGTATTTCTTATTTATATATTTTGTCTTTATTTATATAGTGTGTATGTTTTCCCTCTGATAAAATATAATGTGTCTCCTTGAAATTATCTTGTATTTCTTATTTATATATTTTGTCTTTATTTATATAGTGTGTATGTTTTCCCTCTGATAAAATATAATGTGTCTCCTTGAAATTATCTTGTATTTCTTATTTATATATTTTGTCTTTATTTATATAGTGTGTATGTTTTCCCTCTGATAAAATATAAGCTCCCTGAAGGCAGAAATTTTTTTCATTTCTATTTTATGTCTTCTTAGAGTAAAGTGCAAGATGTAACATATAATAATGATTTAGTAAGCAGTGATTGATTAATCTTCACAGTATAATGGGAAAAGGCCCAGATTTTGATTAGGATCTGAGTTCTGGCCTCTCGGCTGTGCTGTAACTAGATGAGTAGTTTTGGCAAGACTATTTAATTTCTCTTTATTTCAGATTTCTCCTATGGAAATTGAAGGAGGTGGACTAGATCAACTTGAAAGTCTCTTCTACCTCTATATTTCTGATTCTATGATACATTGATATGATTGATATGATACCTTCCATAGAGAATAATTCAAAGTCAGTCAACCACCAGGCCAGTTTTGGCTCAAGGTGGCATTTGTCAAGGTATGCCAATTTTTTTTGGTTACTGTGCCATGATGACTGACCTGGAGCCCTGGAGGCCAATGGAGACTAGCCTTGTTCCTGAAAGAATAGTCTTAACACTATCACTCTTCTATAAATATATTTCATCAGCTTGTCATTATCCTTCCCCAAATAGAGTAAAATATCTAGTTACCACGTCCCTGGAAGAATTTCACAAGGCCAAGAAGAGCAAAGAAAATTATAGATGTAGGGGAGAAATGAATGGCTTAAAACTTTGAAGTGTCTCTAGGACTTTTTACTACTTCCATCAGTATCAATAATATCACTCCTAACATGATAAGTGAGGCAGATTTAGTAACTGATGGCTAGTATAATATATCTATCTTTAGGTAGGATATTACCCAACAGCACCTTCTATTTGGACAAGTTACCAAGGTAGGCTGGTATCTGGATCTCTGGAGAAAAATTCACTGCTATTAGATCACAGACATATTAAAGTATTGGAGTACACTATAGACAACCAGGCTGCATTGGGAATGGGAGGTGGTGGGCTTTAACTAACACACTAGGCCAAGATAAATGCTATTAGTAGCGCCACTTTCTCATGAGATTTGAGTTATCTGGCAATCGGCAGTCATTAAATTGTCCATTACTTTTTAAGTAAATAAAACAATAAATATGCCAGTGGGCGTTGTTGATGAGAAACCTGGACACAGATCTGTTGATATTGCATTTGACTTCTGGTCTTATTTAATCTGTGACACATGCCAGACTTCCCATCAAGTAGTAGAAGCACATCTTTAGTGCTACTTTCTTAGAGACTTCTGGGAAGGGCAGGGGGAAGGCAGAACTCCTTAGTGCTTGGACTGTGATAAATTAGATTAAAATGTAATTGGGAAATATTTAACAAAATAAATGAAACTACAATACAACATAAGGTTCACTTATGGTTTTATAAGTCAATATGCAGCCCACAGAAATCTTTTTGTTATTGAGTTTGACATCACTTAAGACACTGTGTCTTAGAGAATATAGAAGCATTGAAGATGCATTCATCACAGCTAATCTTACTCTTCTATTCATGAGGTAAGGAGAAAAGATAATACTGATAGGGTTGTTTCCTATTGATCTGAAGGAAGGAAGTGGTATATAAATTGAACAGGATAAATTCCACAAGGGCAAACAACCATGACTGGTAGCAATCTACAGTAGCAGCAGGTAAATTGAAGCAAATAGAGGCCAGCTGACTTGGTGGAAGCAAAGCATCTTACTGACTGTGATAAATAGTGCTATATCCTTATATTGGAGCTGACCTCAGGAGTGGTTAGTTTGTATGTGTTGTAGAGACTTCCAATCACATGAGTCTCTTCATCTTCAATCCAACCCTCCTGCCCACAACAGCACTCAAATATCACTTTAGAATCAGGGGGCTATCTGGGTTTGAGTGATGAGTGAAAGCGTCCAATCACTGAATTAAGTATCCTTCCAAGATTAAAATATTTAAAACTCCTCTCAGAAAGTCTATTATAGTTGGGTAAAGCCATTAGTCTATTGGACTAAAATGATGAAGCATGCCTATTAGAGGTGAGATTGATGATAATTCACCATAGATGAAAAACAAATACTTGACATTTTGAGTGACCAATCATTTAATAAAATTCAAGAAGATATCTTGTGTAATTTTACTAGCTTCTTGCTTATTAAAACAATAGATTGATGTGTATATAGATGGCCTCCCTAGTGGGACTTTCCTGTTGTTTTCTGAGAGTCTTTTTTGGGGTGTGGGTTCATGCTTTAGCTTACTCTCCATGGGGGGCATTAGGCAGTCTTCAAATTGTCTATTATTTCTAAGTATGTAAAATGATAAATATGCCAAGCATTATTAGAAATTCTGGAAATTCTCCCCATTTAGATGCAGCCATTGAAAATGAGTAAGATCCCATATCATGGTACAAAAGATGAATGATTTACTTAAAATAGTATCATATTATGAAAATATACTATCAAGGACCTCCAACAGGTATGGCCCCAGGAAAACATGTAATCTATGCTTCTAGCATGCTTATATGTCCATTCCAGTCTTCCTTGTGTATCCTGGTCCCAGCTTTAAGGTCAACCTAACGAAGTCAAACATGGGGTATTAACTTCTCCATCACTGCAAAACCCTTGTCAACGTCTCAGGCACTAGCACTGTTATTCCCCATGTTGGTCATTAAGAAATCAAGACTCACTTGCTTTTACTCTTCTGAAGATGGAGTGAGGTCTAATCATGGTCTGATCTGATGTTCTGGTCTGATGGTCTGATTAGACCATAGGACTAAGCTAGGTATGGGGAAAAACTCATTCCTATAGATGGGGTAGAAGGAGAGAAAGAATTTGGAATGGAAAATAAAAATAAAAACTCATTCCTGGATAGGAGATGCTAATTCAACTATCTATTTGACCCAAGAAATAGGAAAAATTCCCACAATATTAGCAAGTCAGGGCAAGGAATCTTCTTTACGTGGTCATTATTTCCTCTATACTTCTTGTTCCCTCAACCCCCAGATCTATCCTTGGCAGTTCTCAAGTAGAACCTAGCACAGAGGGTCAGGGGTATTACAGGGTCACTAGAACATTTCTAATATAGCACTGGAGGAGAGTATCAGTCACTTCTACCTTTGATAGACTGGGATGTGGCTTGTGGAGCACCTTAGCCATGGCCTTTTCCTTTCCAAATTTTCTTGGTGCTCTTTTCAAAATTCTTATTACTATGTGACTATACCTACCTCCAATCAGAGTATACCTTGGCATGATGTCTTAATTTGCCTTGACCCTTTATTCTGACATATTTATCTGTCTTTCAATGTGCTGTGTTTTATGCTTTGGGATCTCTCTTAACCACATTCTGGTTATGGTTTGTTGTGGTCATTTTGTGGCTTTGGTACATTTCTGTTCAATATAAATGATACCTTTCTCTGGAACAGAGTATTTCTCTTTATTTCTGAGGGCATTTAAAGAGATTTTTATAAGAAGGCTTTGATTTAATTTATTAACAACTTTGTCACCAGGAAAACCCAAATTAAGTATTATAATAAACCTGAAAATGGGCTAATGTCAATGAATTCTCCCTACGAAATTCTTTGAAACCCCAAGGCTTTTTTTTTTTTGAAAAAGGAAGGTTAGGGTTAAGGAAGGGGAGCAAGCGTGAGGGTGAGGGAATTTGGAAGTAGCAAAATCAGTCTTTCAAAAGTGCTCAAGCTGCTTTTTGCTGGATCTTTTTAAAGCATGTCGGAATGTTAAATATTAATTTGCTATATATTACCCACCTGTAAATAAGCAATCTCTCTCTCTCTCTCTCTCTCTCTCTCTCTCTCTCTCTCTCTTTTTCTCTCTCTCTCTTTCACTCTCTCCCTCCTTCTCTTTATCCTTCTCTCCCTCCCTCCCTTCCTCCTCCCATTGCTTTAGAGTTTTATTGTTTCCAGGACCAGGGCCTTACAGAGAAATGGTTTCTGCCATGACTACATACTTTACTAGTTGAATAGTTTTGAGTATTGAGCAAAATATATATTTGAAGGTACAATTCTGATTTCTGTTTAATAAAACTAATTTACAATCAATAGCTGGTCTTAAACTCCATG
Organism: Phascolarctos cinereus; assembly: GCF_003287225.1. Classification (NCBI taxonomy): domain Eukaryota; kingdom Metazoa; phylum Chordata; class Mammalia; order Diprotodontia; family Phascolarctidae; genus Phascolarctos; species Phascolarctos cinereus. Next base: position 78,080,974 of record NW_027556180.1, on the reverse strand, counting down.
TCAACAAGAGCTGAGCTTTTTGTGTCAGGAGCAGTGCAACTGCAAAGACTTTTCAGCCACAGAAATGACTTTTTCAAACTAGACTCCACATCATCCTGCATTCTGTTGCCTAATGACTTGAATGTTTCTGTATCCATGACTTTGTTGGTGGGTTCTTCCCCCCTCTAGAGATTATAAACTTTCCACATGTTAGTAGAAAGTGCTATGAATTCCTGATACTTTTGATTCCACCCACCAACAAAACAAAACAAAAAACATTGAATGGCTAACTCTCTGGGGAAGAACCACATTTCTGATGTTCCACACTTTGTCTACCATGTCATAACAACCTCTTTCCCCTGAACTTCATTCTACCATTGCCCTCCTCACCATGGAAGTACACTCTTCCCCCATCTAGTAATTTCTGAAACTTTTCCCTACCTTTGAGGCCTCTTTCTCTGACCAAGTCCAGTTGTCTTCATTCCTCTCTGTGCTCCACTCATAACTGTCCAGACTCTCTTCACTATGTCCCCATGTGGGTACCTCCTACCCCTTCCACTATATCCCTCTTGCTTTTTAGCATCATTTTATGTGTTGTCTTCCCTCATTACAATGTAAGTTTCTTGAATGAAGGGCCTGTTTCTTTCTGCTTGAATTTCTTAGCAAAGTGCCTGACATATAGTAAGCACTTAATAAATGCTTCTCGACTTGATTTGTTGTTGAACTTTGCTGAACTTAATGGGGATAGTTATCTGCTAAGAGATACCCAGGCTATTACTGGGCCTATGTTCAAGACCTTTATTAGCAGATTATGTTGGATTTTGGACTTATGAATCATCTCCATACCACAAGGAGGCACAGAACTTTAGTGGAGAATGCCCTAATTATCAACCTAAAATTCCATTTTCATTAGGAGACTCCCCAGGCAATCCACCTCCAGCAGTGCCTTTAGGACAAAATTCAGATTTAGCAGACTAGTTTTTAGGACCTTTGCAAATGGTCTCCAAACTCCCATCAGACCTTATCACTTTGTCCTATCTTCTGGCTATTCTGAAAACGTGTCACACATCCCTGCCCTTCTTCTGTTGTTCTCTAAACCAAAATGACCCTCCCTCCTCCTTCCCACTGGCCAAATATTACATGTCCCTTTAGGTCCAATTCAAGTCTCATCTATTCCATGAAGCCTTGATTTACCACATTGGTCCACATTGGTCTCTCTTTCCTCTAAACTGCAGTTGCACTGTATCTGTACTCATACTGGTGGCTGAGCCCATACTTACTATCTTGTCTTGCTAGTTACATGGTACATATGTATGTGTTGTGTCTTTCCAATTAAACTGTGAGCTCTTGAGGGCAGGATGATTTCATACTTCTTGTGTATCTTCCATATAATCTAACACAATGTATATAACAGACAATCAATAAAGATAATAATAATGCATCATATTTGCAAAACACTTCACAATATGTGGATCTGGAATCATAGGTCCTTGTCTTCACCCCATCCATTTTTCTCTTTGACTCCATGTGCACATATCCCTATTTCTCTTTCCCTTTCATCTTGCTCTAAGAACTATAATCAAATCAACAATAACGTTGCTTCTGGAAAGGCTCTATCAATGAACTGGACTATTATTCAATTCAGAGATGACTCTTTGTAATGTCACCCCCCAAAAAAGCAGCCTTCCTCGAGTTGCATTCTGTTATCTGAATGAAAGTTCCTATCGGACAGAGACTGCCTCATTTTTGTATTTGTATATACTTAGCAATTAGAACAGTGGTTGGAACATATTAAGTGCTTAATTTTTTTTCTTTAATTCACTGACTCATTTATTTTATTCATTCAATCATAATAATAGCCAATTTGTGAGATTAGCAGAGCAGGGAAGAAATTATTATTCTCACTTTTTAGATTACAAATCTGAGTCCAAGTGAGGTTAAGGGACTCATCTGAGATCATCTGGACAGTAAAATGTAGTCAGGACTCTCTATTTCACTACATGGCCTCTCAATATTTGTTAAACTGAACTCAATTTGAAAATAGCTTGGGCTGAAATATCCACTTAGTCTAAGACCACCAAATATATTGTGAATGGAAAAAAGAGGAGGGCACTAGTAACTGGGAGAACTAGAAATGACCTGATGCCAGAAATCGTACTTGATCTGAATATAAAAGGAACTAGGGATATGAAAAAATAAAACTATGGAGTACACGCATTCCAGGCATGGGGATAGCCAGGACAAACAAGATCAGTCTATTCTTCACTAAGCATTTCTTAAGCACTTACTATGTCTCGGGCATTATGCTAAGATCTAAGGATATAAATAAAGACAAAAAAAATACCTGCCCTCAAGTAACTAACATTCTAATGGAGAAAACATCATTTCAATAACTAGGTATACATACTATACCAAAGAGTCAATGGAAAGTAATCTCAGAGGCATAGAAACACAGAAGGAAGTCTGTGTATTGGAGACATTAAGAACAGTGTGACTGAACTAAAGACCAAATGCAAGGGATTACTGTGTAATTAAGTCTGGAAAGATAAGATGGGGTCAAATTGTGAAGGACTTTAACTGGCAAATAGTGAAGTTTGTATTTGCTCCTAGGGGCAATAGGGAGACCTGGGGTTTATTGAATAGGGATAGGCAAGGGAATGACATGATCTGATCATATCTGCCCGTTCAGAACAATATGTTAGTGACTGTGAGGAGTATGTTTTGGAAAGGGGTAAGACTGAAAGTAAGGAGACTAATTAAGAGTTTCGTATAACAATTCAAGCATGAGGGAAATGAGGGCCTGACCTAGGGTGGTAGCTGTATAAGCACAGAGAAGGGGAAATATAATACATAGAGTCAATGAATAAAAAGATTTGTCAACTGATTGGATACGTAGGTAGAGGGAGACTGAAGAGTTGAATATGACACCAATATAACAAATTTTAATGACTGGAAGGATGATGGTGTTGTCCAAAAATAAGGTGGAAAAGGGGTTGGTTTTGGGGAAAAATAATGAATCTGTTTTAGACACTGAGTTTGAGATGGCTCTGGATCACACAGTTTGAATTCTCTAATAGTCGATTGGTGTCACTAGAATTTTGGAACTCAGAACTTTAAAAAAAATGTTAAAATTGCTTTAACGTATAATTTGGGGAAATCATATAATATGTGTGTGCATGCATATAAAGATAACCAATTGGTGATGCCAAACTGAAGCTTAGGAAAGATAATGGATCATGGATATATAGATCTGGTAGTTATCTGCATAGCAATGATCATTAAAGTTATGTGAGCTGATGAGGTCACCTAGTGAGATAGTGTAGAGAGAGAAGGGAACCCAAGACAGATCCTTGAGAACATCTCCTCTAGAGGATACAATCTGGATTATTATCAAGAGGCTGAAATGGGGTAGTTAAACAGGTAGGAGGAGAACAAGAAGATTTGAAGGTCACAAAAAGGGCTGAACATATATAGGAGAGTAGGGTAGTCAACCATGTTAAATACTGCATTGAGGTTGTAAAGGATGACAATTGAGCCATGGCCATTAGATTTGGAAACTAAAAATCATTAAGACTTTGGAAAGCACAGTTTCAGTTGAGTGATAAGGTCAGAAGTTGATTTCAGAAGGTTGAATAGTGTGTGAGAGGAAAATAAATAGAGGTGATGAAAGTAAATATATTTGTTAAGGAGTCTAGCTGAGAAAGGGAGGTGAGTTGAGTGTGAGTGTACCATAAAAGGGAAAAATAAGTGAAGGAGGGAAAGGTCAAGTTTACTCAAAACAAACTTGATGTACTTCCTAATTTTGCACAGAGTCACCTCCTATTTTTTTTACTATCATCTCAGGAATCTGTAATATGATGACCACACAGTGTAGGTCATGGTGACATATTACCAAAACATATTTGTGTGCAAGTGACATGGAAGACACTACCATGGACACCCCTAGAAAAAAAGAGGGCTATCATATCACAAGAGCAAGGGATGGAGAGCTCAAGCATTTCACCAAGATCCATGCAATTTTAAAACACTTAGAGGATGGCCTCCAGAGCACTGTATAAATATTATGTAAATGATGTAAACAAGGACTTGGACAAACGTCACATGAATTGATGCATGGATGCTGAGACATAGACTCACTCAAATATCCAAATATCAAAGGAATATTAGGAGGATAAGAGCAGAAAATGGCAACAACAGTTTAATTTGTTCCTTAAATAAGTATTGATATAGCACATCATGTGTACCATTGAAAGACAGTATTCATGAAGGTCAAGGTTCAAATCCTGTCTCTAACACATGCCAGCTATATAATCATGGACAAGTTACCTAACTTCTCAATGCTTAAGGACTGAAACTAGAAAGTTACACCTTGCCAACCTTTATTAGTGGAGGGTCTTTCTATACCAGAAATTTCACATGCCAATTAAAACACAGGTTCAGACACCCTCAAAAAGGTGCTAGTTGAGGGGAATAAAAATGGACTTTCAATCAAATAAGTTACTATTTATGGGAAACTGCTAGAAATATGAACCTAGACCGGATATAAGTGCTGTTATTTTGATTGCCAGCAATAGACTGCATATTGAGGCAATGTCTCCTTATTAGTGCACGCAGACAGCCACTTGAAAGTCACTGCAATTGATGGATTACCCTCTCAGTGTCAGCAAGAAAGTGATATAACATTGTGCTCACTGTGTACTACTGAAGCCTTAAATCAGTTGACCATTTGGTGAGACTTTTGGAGCAAGTTGTTATTGCTAATCAATGTATTCCTCAAGCATTACTTCTATATAATTTGTGTATTTCAGACTTTTCCTTGGCCAATTGTAGGCAATGTGCAAATTCAGAGAATGAAGCTGAATCCAGGGAACAAGAGTTTTTTTGTTTTTGTTTTTGTTTATGGTTTTTTTTTGTTTTATTGTTGTTGTTGTTTTTTTGGGGGGTTTTTGCAACACAGTATCATGATGCTGAATTTTCTACCATTTCTATCCATTTTCTACCAATATTTCCATCAAAAAAGTCTTTGGAAGGTCCTTGGTTTTTGTTGTCTGCCTTCCTCCTGATCTTGTTATTTCTCCTCCACTTTAAGTGTCAATCCCCAAAAAAATCAGCCTTGCAACAAAATGTCTTTAAGTAGACAGTAGATACTTTCCCGCTTCCCCTAGTATTCTCCAAAGATCACGTTCCTATCTAGGTCTTATATATGAAGACTATTTCTTATTATTACATGGAGTTCTGTTAACACTGTGCAACCTGGAAACAGCTCCCTGAAACCTCTTCCAATCCAAACACCCCGATTTTACACCTACAGAAATCTTTAGAATACTTTTATTTTGATTTATTTGGAAGCTGTTTAGTAACTTGACTGATCTCCAAACACTTTTTAAAGTGGTTTCAAAACAAAACAGTTGATTGGCATTGCACAGCTAATTAAATTTTAAACTTTTAGATTCATAGTTTTGGTGTCCATGTAACGTCAGCGTTCAATGATCATTTTAAGGGTTGAGGGTGGATATCTTCTCTATCAACACTTTCAAAGAAATCCTATATCTGTATAACATTTTATGCAAAAACTATATGGCAAAAAAGTTGAATAAGGAATCATGTCTAGGAGATGTGGTAAGTTAAATTATATAATTTTTCCAAATTAATAGGCATTTCTTCTCTCCCTGCTTCTGCTTCTCTGAACAAAAAAAAACATAAAAAAGGTCTTTGTGGTACACATACATAGTTAAACAAAACAAATCCTCATATTGGCCATGACCAAAAATGTTTGTTTCATTCTGAATATTTAGTCTACCACCTCTTTGCCAAAATGGGGTTAGTATTCTTCATCATAGGTCCTTTGGAGTAATGGTTAATCATTGCATTGATCAAAGTTTGTAAGTCTTTCAAAACTGTTTTCACAATGTTATTACAGTATGAATTATTTTATTTCTGCTCACTTCACAAAAGACTTCTTGTGTTTCTCTTGAACTACCCCATCCAGCTGTTCTTATATTCTATTACATGATATACCACATTTTGTGCAACCATTCCCAGGCTAACAGACAATCAATAGACCTTTATTAAATGCTTATTTTATGTCAGGCACCAGTTCAAATTCTGAGGAATCAAAAAGAAGTGAAAGGCAGTCCGTGCCTTCAAGGAGATTACAATCTAATGGAAAAGACAACATGAAAACATTATATATATGTATGTATGTATGTATGTATGTATGTATGTATGTGTATGTGTGTGTGTATATATGTATATGTATGTATGTATATGTATGTATGTATATGTATGTATATGTATATGTATGTATGTATGTATGTATATATAAAGAAAGCTATATACAAGGCAGATAGAAAATAACAGAGGGAAAGCACTCGAATTAGGAAGGGTTAAGGTCAGCCTTAGTTTCCAGTTCTTTGTCACTACAAAATAGAGCTGTGATAATTATTATTGTATATATATAGAACCGCCCTCCCCTTTTCTTTTTACCTCTTTATAAGAAAAGTGGAAGTATAGCTGGGTCTAATGGTATGCACCAGTTTAATATTTTTGGACATAATTCCAAACTGTCTTCTACAGTGGATTGGCCAATTCGTAACTCTAATAACAGTGTATCAATGTGACTATTTTCTTTTAGACCCTCTAATATTTGTCATTTATTTTTTTTGGCCAACTTTCCCAGTCTGATGTGTATGAGGTAGAGTCTTGGAGTTGCTTTAACTTTCATTTCTCTAATTATTAGTGATTTGAAACATTTTTTAAAAAAATATGGCTCCTGATAACTTGAGTTTTTCTCTTTGAGACTTTCATATTCACATCCTTTGACCATTTTATTAATTGTTGAATGGCTTATTGTTGTAAATTTTATTCAGTTACATATGTAGCTCAGAAATGTGACCTTTGTCAGAAAAACTTGCTGCAAATATTTTCCCAGTTACCTGCTCCTTTCCTAATTTTAAACGTATTGGTTTTATTTACAAAAAAAAAAGCTTTTGAATTTTATGTAATCAAGACAGTATATTTTATCTTCTTTATCAGTTCTATCCTTTTGTTCAGTGACAAAATCTCACTATAATATATCTGAAAGATCATTTCTCCATTGTTTCTGTAATTGATTTATGATGTGATTGTTTATAACTAGGTCATTTATCCATCTGGAGCTTAAACTGATATATGGTGTGAGACGTCGGCCTAAGCTTGACTTCTGTCATACGGCTCTCCAGATTTTTTAGTAGTTTTTGTCCAATTGTGAGTTCTTATCCTAATAGCTGGAGTTATTGGGTTAATTCATTGTTCCTCCAGATGAATTTAATTGTTAATTTACCTAGCTCTATGAAATACATCATTTGTAGTTAGGTTGGTATAGCATTAAGTTAATTTATATAGTACTGTAATTTTTATTTTTGTTGGTCTGGACCACACATATTTCTCCATTTATTTAGTTGTATTCATGTGGTTCCTGTATGTACTTTGGCAGATGGATTCTCAAGTGGTCAGGGTTTGGTTTCAAGAGAATTTTGGTTCAAATCTCATACTCTGATGCTTATTACAAATATAATATCTGGCTAGGCTAATCATCTACTTTTCCTGGTCTTCAGTTTCCTCAACTATAAAATGATTAGTTTCCTTGAGTTGTCTTCCACTTCTAGATTTTTTCTTTTTATAAAAATCTATTTTGTGTCAATTTTTTTTAACAAATGTTTTTAGTTTCATCATAACGAAGTGTCCTATATTCATGATTGGCTTAAGATATACATTACACCAGAGTTACATTTTAAAAATTAGATATCCCTGCAGCTCATTTGTCTAAAAAATTATCAGCTTCCTCTTTTGCAATTCACTTATGCTACCCTGAATTATTGTCTTTTGGCTTTAAAAAATGTGGCTGTTCATCTGATGTGTCATCAGATACTTCAGCTCGGTGTCAAGCACGGCATTTATATTTTACTTGAAGCCTAGAGGTGGGGTTCTCATTCCCCAGTGAAATGATTCTGTGATACATTGTTGTTGTTGAATTGTTTTAGTCGTCCAGCTCTCCATGACACTGTTTGGGATTTTTTTGGGCAAAGATACTGGGTTGGTATACCATTTCCTTCTCTAGCTCATTTTACAGGTGAGGCAGTGAGGCAAACAGGGATAAGTGACTTGCCCAGGGTCACACATATATTACATATTGGAGGCTGGATTTAAACTCAGGTCCTCCTGACTCCAGGGCAGCATTCCATCTAGTGCACTACTATTCATGGCTTGTAATTTTCTGAAAGTATTCCTGTATGATGCAAAGAACATAATGATTGAAAGTCATTCAAACCATTGAAACCACTTTAATTTCAGAGAACTAGCAATGAAACATGTTTCCTTCCTTTTTGGAAGAGACTGGTAAATTGCAGGTGTTGAACAGGATATTTAGGCACAGAAAGACAGATTCATTGTCAGATATAGTCATCATGTTGGTTTGTTTTTCTTAACTATACTTTATTACAAGGTAGGATTTGGATAGGGGCATTGTTATTGGGAAGTGTCAGATGTAAAAAAAATCAATAAATCATTTTTTAAAAGAAAGTCTTTCTGATGTTGATTGGGGGCTTTAAACTTTTAATATGTTTTAATGCAGAAATAACTGAGGGTTAAAAGGCTTTTTATGAATTGTGAACAGTATTAATTTTTTTATACATAAAAAATCATTATAAAAAGTTCAGAGAAAGGCTTCTATCTCACCCTAATCAATTAGTTAATTCAGCCGGAAAGTTGGTTAGTCTAAAATCACTTATGATATGTTAATGACCTTTCTTGTTGGAGGAAGTGATTCCTTGCCTAGAATTTTAATGAGTACAAATGACAGAGCCGTTTGGCACTGATGGCCACCATCAAATTAGACCAACTAAAACATCCGGTCCAAAAGTCTACATATTCCTCTCTCATAAGGATAACGAGTCAGCTCTGAAATTACCTGAGTTAATTCTAATTCAGTAATATATCCTTGTTTTTTAGCATGGCAGAATGAGTTACCATTAGAGTCAGAAGAAATCTACAATATGTTCACAAATGATTAAGAAATAAACATGACAAGAATTCTGGACTGTTCTCAGTTTTAAGGAGAGCTATAAATGCAACTGGCTTCCATCTGAGCCAGAAAGTCCACACACCAGACTTAACACAGAATCATATCCATAGTTTTAAAATGATCCACTAAAAGCTGGTGAGCAGAGTTCCCAAATACATATATTCATAGTTGTTTGATATGTAGTAGGCGTCTTCCTTTCCCTTCCCCATGTTACTAGAAAAAATAAAGTGTGGCCACCTAAAGGAATCTCTATTTCTTGCTTTCTTTCTATCTATCTATCTATCTATCTATCTATCTATCTATCTATCTATCTATCTTTCCACCTATCTATAGACTATCTGTGTCTGTCTGTATGTGTATCAGTCTATTTATCTATTTATATTTACAGAGAGTGAACAATAGCAAGTAGGGGAGAAGAAGGCTTTGATCAGACAGGAGGAACCTCATTGGCCATCTACCAAATCCTTATTTTACAAATGAGGAAACAAAATGATTTGCCCAGAGTCACACAAGTAGAATCAGAGCTGGAATTTTGTTCTGTTTCATTTTGTTGCCATTCTCTTTCACTGGAAGGATGGCATAGATCCCGAAGGTCTAGAAGACTCTGTAGATACTTGCCTGCCCTGAGAAATTGATGGATTTAATACCTGTAGCATAGAGCCATGAGAAGTGGCAAGAGGGACAAAAATAGAGAAATATCATTAGTTTTTGGCCTGATCCTTCATATTATCAAACTGAAGGGAGAAACAAGTCAAGGACATGTGGGAAAATCCTGTCTGAGCCAGAAAAACTCATTCTTGGGACCATAAGTAACTCAAAAAGCTTAGACTTTTAGACTAGATATTACACTGTGCCTTGCATATAGTAGGTGGCTAATAAATTCATTTCAGATTTGATTGAAAGATAAGAGAGAAAATAATAGAGACTGCAGCTACTTGTAACAAAAACAGTTTAGTACCTACTATGGTACTAAAACCACTGTGGCTAAAGTCATTGGAAACCTTCATTAATATTTGAGAATTCACAGAAACAAGATAGATAATTGGAAATGCGACAGTTTTCAAAAGGGGAATATGCTGCATTCTGGAAATGGGAAAATCTTATATCAATTTCTGAGGAAAACTTTTAAAAGGTAATAAAAATGCCTTCTAACTACTTAGAAACCAAGTGAATGGTCATTTAATTCCCTCATGTATTCACTAAAAATGAAATCTTTCATACTTTGTTTCCTTGTTTGCTAGGCTTACTTGACTGCAAGATCAGGGGCATTTCAAGATTCGGCATATCTTGATTTTAGTAAAGCATTGACAAAGACAATTGTGATATCCTTGCAGATATGCTGAAGCAAGGCATGTTGAACAATATTAGAATTAGATTTATAGCTTGTTTAAGAATCATTCTCAAAGAGCTTTAGTTAATGGATAAATGTCAAATGGTAGATGAGTTTTTTAATGATGTACCACAGGATTTCTGTTCTTGGATGTATCATATTCAATATTTTTATCAACATATTTGATGAACACATAGGCATATGCTCATCAGATTTACAGATAACATGAAGCTGGGCAGAGTTGCTAATAGGTGAAACAATGGAATAATAATTTAAAATGTTAATAACAACAATATGTGATCCAATGGTGAAAAGTACAAAGTCCTCCTTATAGATTCTTTTTTTCATGCAAAACATTTCCATATTAGCCATATAATGAAAAAAAACAAGAAAAATAAAGAAAGCAATAAAACGATACTTTAATCTGCACTCAGAGTTTATCATTTCTCTCTTTGGAGATGGATAGCATTTTTCACCATTAGTCCCTTGGAATTGTCTTCGATCATTGTATTGATCAGAATAGCCATGTCTTTCAGAGTTGATCATCATTACAACATTGCTGTTACTATACACAATGATCTTTCAGTTCTTATTTCATTTTGCTTCAGTACTTATAGGTCTTGTCATGCTTTTTTTCTTTTTTTAATGGAACCACTCCCCTCATCATTTCTTATAGCACAATAGCACTGCATCACAATCTTATGCCACAACTTGTTCGCTACTCCCCAGTTGGAGCATCCCCTCAACTTTTGATTCTTTACTAGCACAGAAAGAGCTTCTATATCTATTTTTATATGTATAAGTCCTTTTCCTTTTTCTTTGATCTCTTTGGAGTATAGACCTAGTCATGGTATCGCTGAGTCAAAGAGTATGCAGTTTGAGTGCCCTTTGACATAGCTCCAAATTGTTCTGCAGAATAATTGGGTTGACAACTTCACCAACAGTTTATTAGTTTACTCATCCCCTCCAGCATTTATCATTTCTGATAGGTGTGAGGGGGTACCTCAGAGTTGTTTTAATATGCATTTCTCTAACCAATAGTGATTTAAGTATTTTATACGACTATAGATAGCTTTGATTTCTTCTTCTCAAAGTGCCTGTTCTTATCTTTTGACATTTATTAACTTGAGAATGGCTCTTACTTTTATAAATTTGTTCCATATATATATATATATATATATATATATATATATATATATATATATATATATATATATATATATATATATATATATATATATATAAATCAGTTCCCTATATATATGACTTTTATCAGAGAAATTTGCCCTTAAATTTTTTGGTATTACTTCATTGTCTATGATACCTTTTAGCAAAATGCAGTTTCCCTACTTCTCTATTTTACTTGTCTATTTTTGCTTTTGTTTTGTCTGAGATCATGATTGTTACCCCTACCATTTTTATTTCAGCTGAAGCAGAATATATTCTGCTCCAGCCCTTTATTTTAACTCTATGAATATCTTTCAGTTTTAAGTGTCTCTTGAAACAAAATATTATTAGATTTTGGTTTCTAATCCTTCTGCTATCCACTTCCATGTTATTGATAAGCTTATCCCATCAACATTCACAGTTATGATTACTGTGTATTTCCCTCCATCCTTTCTTCTATTTATCTTTATTTTCTCCTGTCCCTCCTCAAAAGTCTGTTTTGTTTCTGACCACTGCCTCCTTTAATCGCCTACCTTTCATCACCCTCCCCCCATATCTCTTATCCCCTTCCCCTCCTATTTCCCTATTGGGTAAGAAAGATTTCCATACCTAAGTGAGTGTGTATATATTTTCTTCCTCCTTTGAAGGAATTCTGATAAGAGTTAGGCTCAAACATTGCCCAGCAGCCCCACCCCTCTATTTCCCCCTCCACTATAAAAGCTCTTTTATGTGAGAAAAGTTTCCCCGCAGCTACAAGTGCTAGTGCTCCTCTTGGCCTTGGAGCCAGTATCAGGGCCTCTGATCCTTGTGACAAGCACTCCTCTCCATCTTGAATCTGTGACCCAGAACTGCATATGAACATTAGAGTTGCCAATCAGTACCAGCTGCACCCAGTCACTGCAAAGGGTCTCCTGTAATCTTTTTTCTGACCAGTTGTTTGTTCCCCTTGCCATGTCTGGGCTGAGAGATCCTGAAGCCACTGCCACTGCTGTCATAGCCACCTCCAAGGCGCACAGTTGGTGTTGGTGCTGCTGCTGTGCTCTGGGATGACTCCCAGCCCAGTGTCTCAGACCTCTCTTATCCATCTCTTATGTTGTCTTGGGCTGGAAAAAATGTCTCACTCTGACTTTTGGTTGGATCTACTAGTCCATCATTTGATTTGAGAATTTATTTTAAAGGTGTTTAGAAGGGAATGTTGGGAGAGTTCAGTTGGGTGGCTTCTTCTAATACATCATCTTGACTCCATCTTGTGTGTGTATAGATTCTTAAAATATTTTTTTTCTAAATAGGCAAGAATAAAAGATAGGCATCATGATCCTGAGTTCATTATCGGCTTTAGCATTCCTAACTCTATTTTTTAGCATAATGCTACACTTTTGTGTACACTCTCTATTGCCCACTTTTGTTTTCATTGAATCATTACTAAAATACTCAAAAGGATCTAGAATTTCATCATTTTGGATATCGCTATGATTGACAAACATCACAATCCGTCAATACTTGGCCATTCTGTGTGACTTCTGTCCATAAACTATACACTAAAACAAATAATCTGAAGCATGCCCAGAGGAGGATACGAGGTGCTCAGAAGTCTATAGTCAAATCATTGGAATGAATAGTGGAAGGAACAAAGAATGTTTAGAGTGAAACAGGAAAGAATAATGGGAACCCTGTGGTCTTCAGTCTGTGAGGAACTTATATTGTCTTCAAAGATTAATTATACTTTTTTTGTGGTACTAGGGAAGAATGAGGGCCAGTAGAAGAAAGTTATAAGTTGAAGGATTGTCTTTTCATATTTGGGAAGATTTAGAGAGGTCTAAAAATGGAGCCAGTGGAGGGGGGGGAGCCAAGATGACAGAGTGAAAACAGTGACTTGCTTGAGCTTTCCCCCAAACCCCTCCAAATACCTATAAAAAATGGCTCTAACCCAATTCTAAAGCAGCAGAATCCACAAAAAGACAGAGTGAAGAAAATTTCCAGCCCAAGACAATCTGGATGATTAATCAGAAAGGTATATTGTGCCGAGCTGTTAGAGGAGCGCAGTGAGGCGTGGGGGTGCAGGCCACAGCAAACCTAGAGCAGGCCTCAGAGGACTGAATCGCAGGCAGCTGTGGTGGTTTCCAGACTTCTCAACCCAAGAACGTCAAAGACTACTTCGAAGGTCAGTGGGAAAAGTTTGTTTCTGCGGTGAGAGAGGAGCTAGGTCTCAGAGCCAGTTCCTGAGCACAGAGCGCAGGTGCTGGGGCGGTGGCTGCGACCCGAGCTTCTGGCTCACAGACTGAGGGGGAATCGAGTGGCTGATCAGAGGAGGTTTGCAGTGATCTCTTTGCCAGTGTTGAGGCAGGAATCTCTTGCTTTGGCATGCTTGGATCTGGGTCACAGTTTTGGGTGGCGGTCCTAGGGTGAGAAGGAACATTGGTGTGGTGGAGCTTGTAGTGCCTGTGAAGAAGAAACCTTCCTCTCAGTTCCAGGACAGAAAGGAGTGCTTGTGGTCACTAATAGACCAGAGCCCAGGCCAGGAAAGGAGTAAACACCTCACCCCTTATCATACCACCTTGCAAGAACTGAAAATTTACAGGTCTCTACAAGTATCTCTGAAAACAGCTGTACAAACCCCCGAAGCTTGGGACAGTACATTCTCCACATTGGAAGCAGACTCTTACCTTAACAAAGAGTTTAAAACTCAAGTAATTGGCCGGGATCATGAGCAAGTGGCGCAAAAAGAGTCAGACTATATTATCTTACTTTGGTGACAAAGAAGATCAAACAAAAATGGAGCCATTGCCTTATATTGCAAAAATACTCCCAATCATTGGACTATTCAAGTAGACTAGATAACTGTCTTTTCAGGAAATTATGAATGGGTTTAATATTTGAGTGAGAGGGTAAACTAGTTGATGTTTACAATCTCTTCCAAACTATTTTAAGTTATCTATATTTATATATGTCATCTCAATTTTAAAAACCTTCAAAGGAAGAAGAGATCTTTGTAGCCTTAAGTGTATGGTGCATATTTTGCAATGTAGATTATTTATCTGCCCACATGGATTTTTCTAAATCTTGCTTGTAGGAAGACTCTGATAGATATCTCAGGAATATTGCCCACTCCTCTCTGAGGGAAACTGATTTCTTTCCTGAAAAGAAGTTAAAGAAGGGGCTACAAGGCTACCCATTCTGCTTTCCTCAGAGATAGGGTAGCAGGCTAGAATTTTATTTATCTGTGCACCTAAGTATTGTTTATCTAGGGGAATGATTTTTCCCCTTAGTTTAACGTGCCTTTTTTTGTTTTCCTGAAAGGACAAGGGCAACGCCAAGATTATATCCTTGTCTGGTTCTCTGACACCAAATGCTAATTTTAAAAATTCATGAATAATAAATAGGGAATAAATCCAGTTTTTTTGAGAAGACATAAAATAAAAATTAAAGTTTATTAGACTATAACACAACACACAGAGTGAATGAGTTTTCTCACTGAGAGTAAGCCATCTCAGCTCAACCAATAGAGAATTCATAAGGTCATTGCTCTCTTAAAGTAGGAAATCAGAAGAATGTCTCTGCTCTCTCAACCTCTTATGCCAACTGTATCACTCATGAAGGTATGCAGCATCTACTGAACATCCTCTTGACCTGTGAAGAGAGTCTTGGGCAAATAATCTAGACCTGAAACCAGGATCCTACAAGTAAAAGGGGGAGGCTTTCTTGATGAAGTGGACCTGGAGTTTGGCCTGGAGCAAGGAATAAGATCAGTTATTTGGAGAAGAGGTGGGGGAAGATATGTAAGAACATAGGCAGAAATCATACACATAAAAACAAAATCAAGAGAATTACAAGTAATTTTCAGAAGCAATTATATATATTAGATGTCATTTGTTCTTCATTTAGTCATATTTTACTGTTCTATTACTGCAGTGTCATTTCATTTCCTTCCCCTTGCCAAAAAACATGCTAAAATATATGGCTGTTATTATTAACAAAACTAAGTTAATGCCCCCCTCCTTTTTTGATTAGTTTTTAAAATATTTTAAAGCCTTGATTTTGCTGAATGGTATTAACATATAGAATGAGTGACGTACTTTTTATATTACACTTAACAATCAAAAATGTATTTTTCAGCAAATTCATGGAATCATATACATTGGATTACGAGTAATTAAAACATATTCAAGAAGCATAGCAAAAATCAAAATTGATAAAAATCCAACAGTGATAGTTTATGACTGGTAAATTAACAAGACAAAGTAGCACTCAATGAGCAAGATGACATCAAACAAATAACTTATCAATATAACAATAAAATTCCATCCTAAATATTTGAACAGTATTAAAATAAAGATGAACAAAAACAATATTGTGGTTAAGAATAGTCCTCAAACTTAAAAAAAGATTATGATTGTACCTTACATTATACTTAATTCAAAAACACACACAAAATACATTAATTGGTAATATATCATAAATGTAATAGTCATAATAGTTTATAATAATAGGATATTAACAAGACAGAAAATCACCAGTTACCAGGGAAAATAAAGCCAAGCAAATATCTTGTCAGTATGAGCATAAATTAGAATAAAATCACTTCTTAGTCATGACTAGATTATCACATCAGAATCATAAACTTGACACTTGATCATCATTTATTCGAAAGTGTCACATACTAATGTTCTGATTGTAAAACTCTCTCACCTTTGTCTCATACTTGATATAGAAAGCTGAGGTCCACCTAAAATCTTTATGGACAATTGATTTTGGCCCCAATTGGCCATACTCCAACCTCAGATTCACCCACAACACAGTCTCATTTCTTGTATCTGACCCTCTAAAATCCCCCACAATTTAAGCACTGGATTATACATTGAACCCTGTATGATCCAAATGTTTTGTTACTACCTGTTATTTTAATTTGGCTACTTTGGCAGTCTCAAGCTATATAAAATCTCGAGCAGGAGCATCCTGTGAGGTTCACTGCAATAGCACCAACTTGGGTGGAAGTACCTCATCTAGTCTTGAGATTGCTTGTATAACAGATCTGGCTGGTTGTTTGATGGCTTTCAGCAGGTGGTTAAGGACTACATTATGGGGTAGCTATGTGGTGCAGTGGATAGAGCACCGGCCCTGAAGTCAGGAGGACCCGAGTTCAAATCCAGCCTCAGATCAAACACTTGACACTTACTAGCTGTGTGACCCTGGGCAAGTCACTTATCCCCAATTGCATAAAAATAAAATAGGACTACATTATATGGATGAGTTATGGTGACACCCAAATAGTGAGAAAAATATCACCACATATGGGATAGCATTGTTTGTGGTACTCTATGTTTGTGTCGTCTTTCATCACTGATGTGCATTTTGCATTATTATGTAGGACACAATCCAATCTTGATCAGTGCAAAAACTACCATTTCTAAAATGTGTGAATATGACTTCTCACATAAGTTATAGGCTAAGGTATTGCTAATTTTGGCATAAACCTTACATTGGTGGGGTATACTGATTAATTTCTCCCTGCAGTATTGCTAGATTACACTCTCAATGTATGTTACATTCTCTCAAATGCCAATGGACATATATTAAGGCACAACACCACATTATCAATAGATTTTTTATTCTAGGTTTTCCTAGGGTGATAGTATCCATAAAACTTGACTATACATTTGTGACTACTGCTGTTTCATTCATAAAGTAACCAGCTATTGAGACATTGGGATTGTTAGAAGCATCACTTAACTGTATATTGTTTTAGTCAGTTAGTCTCCCAACAAAGTGAGGTGGATAATTGTTGCAAATCTATGAATGGTCATAGCAGTGTAACATGAATCATGTGACTGATGTTAGAGGCTACTATTAGTGTCCACTCATCAATTACAAAATATAGAGTAACCCTATGCTTATATATATCTATATCCATATCTATATATATATCTATATCTATATATATCTATATATATATCTATATATATCTATATATATCTACATATATCTATATCTATCTATCTATCTATCTATCTATCTATCTATCTATCTATCTATCTATCTGATGTGAAACTGGATAAGTCATTTACCCTCTTAGTTTTCTAGAATACCCTGTAACGTCTTATATGTATGTAATTTTTTTTTCTGGTGTCTCTTCCAATAGAAAGTGACCTCCTTGAGAGCTAAGATTTTATTTTTGGCTTTCTTTGTATCTTCAGTGCTTACACAATATCTGGCACAAAGTAAGTGCTTAATAAATGCTTTTTGACTGACTGATTATAAGTGGTAAAGTGCCAACTTATATGGTTAGAGGGAATGTTTTTACTTGAGTATTCACTATGTCAGTGAAACCACAGGTCCAGTCCCTATGCTCTTCAATTGCTTTATCCGATTGATTCATGGTTCTCTTGGTGACCACATGATATTTTTCCAGATAGAAAGCATCATTTGATAGTTTAAATGCATTCATAGCATCAAATTGTTGCTATCAATCAATCTATATTCTGTAACAGATGCATGGAGCCAACTTATTGACCTTAATGGTAGCCTCTAACAACAGTGAGGTGGTTCATTGTGCACAGCTGTGATTATCCATAGATTTTTCAATCTACCAAGACAAATTCAGATGTCATTTTTGTTATAGAAGCAAGAGATCAGAGAAGTGTGAGAATTCTCAAATGAACTTATTTATCTTCCTTGTATGATGGGGATGGATTTATATGGCAAATTTTAAGGAAGTCACAATCCTGTATTGTTTCTTGATCATGAACAACACATAATTTTGTCATATTAGACTAGAGCTTGTTCATTAAGGTATCTCATTGACCACATCACACATACTAGAGACTATTTGCAAGGAGTCTACAAATCATTAGTGTAGGTTAAGATAACTATTCTCCAATCATATACTTTGTAACCCAGTCTTGTTTGAACATTCTATTGCCAAGGTAGATTGGTGTCCACTTAGTGGGTGAGTTCCTTTTACTTTTCCTATAAATTGAGGTGGTAGTCAAGAAATAACATTCTGAAGGCACATTATTACATTAATAGCTGACATTGGAAATGGAAGAGAATGTGCTGCCCTAGAAAGATCCTTTCCATTGCCATCTCAGACTATCTAATTCTGGTTCAGTGTTGCCATGGTGGCAAGGGAGATCTCCCAGTTCAATAGGTATAACTGTTTCTAAGTAAAGGTTTTCATCATCTTATTTTTATAACAGAAAAACATTGGATGGAGAGTTGTAGAAAAGCTTGTACTTGTTAAAGGGATGGTAAGATGATACAGGGAGCAGTTGATTCTCACTTTGGCCATGTCTAAAAAATATATCTCTCAATTTCAACATGGGTAGATACTTGGGGCAATGGATAGAGCACTGGGCTTGGGATCAGGAAGACTCATCTTCCTGAGTTCAAATCTAGCTTCAGACACTTACTAGCTGTGTGACCCTGGGCAAGTCACTTAACCCTGTTTGCTTCAGTTTCCTCATCTATAAAATGAGCTGGAGAATGAAATGGCAAACCACTCCCATACCTCTGCCAAGAAAATCCCAAAATGGAGTTATGAAGAGTTGGACATGAGTAAAGTAAGTGAATAACAATTTCATTGGTGAGTTCACCACTTCTTTGTCATGAGATCAGTAGCATGTTTCTTTATGAGTCCTCTGGAATAATGATTGGTCATTGCATCAAAATTCTTAGTTTTTTAAGGTTGTTCAATTTTAGATTGTTGCTATAGTATAAATTTTTCTTCTGTTTTTTTCACCTCACTTTGCAATCAATTCACACAAGTCAACCCAGATTTCTTTGAAACTGTCCCATTCATCATTTCTCATAGCACAATAGTATTCCATTACATTCACACACCATAATTTGTTCCCTAGTTGATGGACACTCCCTTAGTTTCCCATTCCTTGCTGCCATAAAAATAACGGCGATAAATATTTTTGTACATATGGGTTCTTTTCCTATTGTTTGATCTTTTGTGGGGTATAAATATAGTAGTGGTAGCCATGAGTCAAAGGCATAGTTTCATAAATTTGGGGGCATAGTTCAAAATTGCTTTCTAGAATGATTGAACTAGTTTTCTCACAACCTTCCAACATTTATTTTCCTTTTTGGTCAACTTTGACATTCTGAGGGCTGTGCAGTAAAGAGGCTGCTTTCATTTTCATTTTTCTAATTATTGGTGATTCAGAGTATTTTCTCCCACTTGGCTATGGATAACTTTGGTTTCTTACTCTGAAAACTGATTATTCATATCCTTTGACTATTTATGAATTGAAGAACTGCATTTATTTTCATAAATCTGAACCAGTTCCTTAAATATCTAAAAAATAATGCCAATAAAGGTTTTTTTTTCCTTTTCACAGTTATCTGCCTCCATTTTAATTTTAGTTACATTGTTTTTCCCAAAAATTTTAAAATTTCATGTATTCAAAATTATTCATTTTATTTTCTGTGTTCTTTTCTATCACTTATTTGGTCATGAAATATTTTTCCAGTTGTAGTTTTGAAAGGCCATTTCTTCCTCACTTTAATTTCTTTATGATGTCATCCTTTCTTAACCATTTTGAACTTATCTTGGTTTAGAGTTTACTATCTTGATCTATAACTAATTTTTGTTAGACTCCTTTCTAACTTTCCCAGAAGTGTTTGTCAAACAATAAGTCAACCACAATAGCTGGATTGTTTGGATTCATCAAATACTAGGCTACTGTGCTTCTTTGCATTATTTGTTTCTTTTTTGTACCTCATGGTTTCCACTGGTCAAGCTCTTATCTTTTGTTACCTGTACCAATTTACAGTTAATTTTTTCCTTCCTTTTTCAAGCTGTTGACTTTCCTTTGCATACATCTCATTTCTTTTCCAAATTTTTCTTCTACCTTTCTTATTTGGCTTTTAAAATCCTTCTTGAGCTCTTCCAAGAAGGCTTTTGGGGCTTCAGACCGTTCATATTCCCTTTTGAGGTTCCAGATGTGGGTTTGTTGACAATGTTGTTCTCTTCAGAATTTCTGCCTTGATCTTCACTGTTCCCATAATAAGACTCTATAGTATGTTTCTTTTTGCTCGTGGTATTTGCTTATTTCCTGGCCTTTAAAGAGATTGAGCTCTCCTGCTGGGGAGCAGAAGGCACTGACTCAAGCTTCTTGTGTTGGGAGCCTGGTGCCTGGTCACTGGCTTTGTGTGCTGGGACCTCTGATACTGGCAGTTGGAGGCTGTAGGGTTCTGGTGGCTTACCTAGTGTTGGTCTGGAATCAGCAACACTGGAATTCTAGTGGTAGGATTGGGAAGTCTGGCCCCTGGAGGTAGCCTTTATACCGGGCCTTTCCTTCCTTTCTTTTTCTTTGGCTTCTATCAAATGGATGTTTCTTCACATTAGGTCCCTTGGAACACTTCCCAGAGTTTTGCTGAGGCACTGGGAGACTTGGTTGCCGTAGAATGCTGAGGCACTTGGTGATTTTTTTGAGCTGGTTTCCACTCATTCCCCTGCCTTCACTGAGGCATTTGGGGTTCTGGTGTTGGCATTTGCCTGCTTCACCACCTAGGATTCAGGATCTCTGTCTGGTATGCTGAGGTGGGGCTTTCCACTAGCTTGCTGGGACACCTCCCATTCTGTACTGCTCCCCTTCCCCCAGGGCAAGAGGGGCCTTTCCCATTAGTCCCTCAAGCTACCTGGGCTACCAGATTGCTGCACCCCATATTTCTGCTGGTTCAACTGTGCCAGAGTTTTCCCTGTGCTTTCTGAGGTTAATAAGGGACAATAAGAGCAACTTACTTCTTACTCTGCTATCTTGGCTCCCCATCTGTACCAATTAAAAAAAAAATTTTTTTTGTATAGTTTGATCTGTAATACTTTTAGGTCTCCTCCTTCCCTTCCTACTCTTTCAATATTTCCTTTTAGATTTTTGACCTTTTTTTTCTTCAAAATGAATTTCATTTTTTCCCTTGTTCTATAATGTAATTATTTGGTAGTTTATTGGTATGGCACTAAATAAGTAAATTAATTTTGGTAGTATTGTTATTCTTATTATTTTTGCGCACCATACTCAAAAGGATGTATTTCCCCAAGTATTTAAGTCTATCTTTACTTGTGACAAGAATGTTTTGTAGTTGTATTCAAAGAGTTGTCATGTTTGTCTTGGCAGATAGTTTCCCAAATATTTTGTATATTACCTAGTTATTTTAAATTAAATTTATTTTTCCATCTCTTCCTTTTGGGTTTTGTTAATGATGCTTAGAAATTCTTTTGATTTCTGTAAGTTTGTTCATCCATTCATTCATATCTGATATTATTAGAATGGTTTCTCTCCATTACTTATAATATGAGTGCTTGGTTTTAGGTAGATATTATTTAACAAATTTAGGAAAGATCCATTTCTTCCTATATTTTCTGTTTTTTAAACAAGAATGCATATTGAATTTTGTAAAAAAAATCTACATTTTTTGATATAATTCTATGATTTTTGTTGTTCTTGTTGTTAGTATCTTTTCTTTTCTAATAGTTTTCTTACTACTGAATGAATCATTTATTCTTGTGTAAATCCAACAAATTCATAGGACATAGTCTTTATGCTATAGTCTTCTAATATTTTATTTAAAATTTTTACAACAAAGTTTATTAGGAATATTGATCTATTGTTTCCTTTTTTGTTATTGTTTTCCCTTTTCATGGTTTAGATATGAAAATTATATTTCAATTGTAGAAATAATTTGGTAAGGTTCCTTCTCCTATTTTTTAAAAATGTTTTTTACAATATTGGATTTAGTTGATTTTTGAATGTTTGATAGAATTTTCTTGTAATTGCATCTAGTATTGGGGTTTTTTATTTCATAATATTTATAAATTATTCAATTAATTTTTCTGAGATTTTTAAGTCTTCTATTTCTCCTGTTAATTTAGGCATTTTATAATTTTGTAAATATGCATCCATTTTAATTATATTGTTAGTTTTGTTGGCATATAATTAGGCAAATAGTTTATAAAAATTTCCTTCATTATTTGTTGTTAATTAATCTTTTTCATTTTTGAAACTGGTAATTTAATTTGCTTCTTTATTTTTAAAAATAAAATTGGCTAATTTTAAAAATTATTTGGGGGAAAGCTCCAAATTTTGTTTATTTGTTCAGTCTTTTTTTTCTTTCAATTTTGTTAATGTCATCTTTGATTTGGGGGATGTCTTTGTTGATATTTAATTGAAGTTTTAATGTGTTGATTTTCTAGATGTTTTTAGTTGAATAACTATTTTATTGATCTGTTCTGTGTGGTTAATGAAAGTATTAGAGGGATTAATTTTTCCCTAAAAGTCAGCTATGACTGCAGCCCCCTAAATTTGTTATGTTGTCTCATTGTCACTATCTTTAATGAAATTATATATTATTTATGTGATTTATTCTTTGTTCCACTTCTTGTATTGTTATTTTACTTTCAATTGATTTTGATAATTTTTTCTTTGGTTAACGAATATAGTTTTTATTACATCATGGCCTACAAAAGATGTTTAATATTCCTGCTTTTTTGAATTTGTTTGAAAGTTTTTTTAAAATTCACTAATACATGCTCATTTTTTAAAAAGTTGACAGGAAACTTGAGAAATCTGTATACTCTTTTTTATTTCTACTAAGTGCCTGGCACATAGTAAGCACTATGTAAATGCTGTTGCTGATTTCCATTCAATAACAAACAAGGGTCTATCATAGCTAATGTTTCTAAAATTCAGTTTAGGTACTTAACTCCTTGTTTTTTTGTAGTTAGATTTGTCTAACTCTAAAATGGATACATTGAAGTCCTTTACTATTATAATTTTATTGTCTACTCTTCCCTACCACTAATATTTTTCCTTTAACTCTTTAAATGCTATGCTATTATATATGTATATATATATATATAATGTATATATATATATATACACATATATATGTGATATTAATTTATCTTCTATGTTACCTTTAAGCATAATATAATTTCTCTAGTTATCTTTTTAATCACCTACTCATGCTATTTCTCAGTCTGAGATCATTATTGTTATTACTTCATATTTTATCTCTTATTTTAACTGTATAAGTCTTTATGTTTCAAGAGTGTTCCTTGTAAGCAACATATTATTGGAGTCTGCTTTCTACTCATTTTTCCAAACATCTTCCATTTTAAGGGTGAGTTAATCCCACTGAAATTCAGTTATGATTGTTGATTGTATATTTCCCTCTGTTTTATTCCCTTACGCATTTTTTCTCTTTATTTTCTTCAACTTCTTTACAAAGAAGAAAAAGATCATAAGCAAGCAGTGGTGTGCTCAGCATCAGTGAATTGGGTTTGATTCCATCAGCTTCTATTCTCTTTCCCATTTTCTTTTTTCTTTGCCTACAGCCCGATCACAGATTCTTACTCTTCTATCTTTCCTCCCTGTTACTCTTTTCCTTCTTTCCTTCTTTCCTAATCTGTCTTCATTATCTACCTTCATAATTAGAAATGTTTTTGCTTATTACTGGTCCCTTCCTAAATCTGTATCCCTTTTCTCTCTCTATTCCCTTTTGAATAAAATGTGCTTCTGTTTCCAACTGTGTATGCATATTCTTCTCTCAGATTAGCTTCACGTGAAAGTGACTTTCACATGTTTCATCCTTCCATTCCTTTCTCCTATTTGTATAGTCATCTACTTGCCATTCCAATTATGTGAGGCAATTTCCCTCACCTTTCCTTTCCCTGTTTTGCCTAGTGTATTACTTTTCTTCTCCCCTTCCTTTCTTATTTTAGAATCATCAAAGTATAACATTACCACTATGAGGTCCATTGTCTTATTTTCTTATTTGAATCCTTCTGCGTTCCCTGATGATATCAATATTCTTAAGGAACATGTGTATCATCTACTATTTTAACGTAAATACTACATCTCTGTTTAATACTTTATGATTGCTTGATTTAAGTGAAAGACCCTGCCTTCTGGTAGATCAAAGACTATCTGATCATTACAATGACTCAGAAACTGAAATATAAAGTGAAGAAGTATCTGTATTTTATAACCCAATAATCAACTTAGATAAGGAGAGGAGACTGAATATAGAAGCAGTTCTTCTTTGCTTAGAAAATTAGCCACAGAAATCCTGATAGTTAAGAACCTTCTACCCCCATGAAGGCCTGGGCTCTCTAAAATGTGAAGTTTAGAGATGAGGACTATAGTTTTTTTTTTATTTTATTTAGGCAATTGGGGTTAAGTGACTTGCCCAGGGTCACACAGCTAGTCACAGTGTTAAGTGTCTGAGGCTGGATTTGAACTCAGGTCCTCCTGAATCCAAGGGCAGAGCTTTATCCACTGTGCCACCTAGCTGCCCCAGGGCTATAGTTCTGATAAGGACTAAAGCATCATCTGGTTAAGGTTATCAAGGCAGATAGTTCATCAGGCTATAGGAGAGCTAGGTCCATTCAATCAATGACTATAAATTACTTATGATGTTATGGGGAAACTAGAGAATTGAGTGACTGACTGACTGGCTGAATGAATGAATTAATGACTAGTTAGACATCAATGATACTGCCTACTCATATAATGTGTGCCTTGCTTGAAAATGTAATTTTTCATTGTTGCATGTGTTAATTACTGAGTTTTGAGGATGCTTCTGCCTTATTATTTTTTCCTGCTAATTTGTATTAGTACTAGTATAATGTATGCAGTGTAATGATATTCAAATGTATGGTCTGGTTCCTGGCTTATTTGCATATTTGGTTTTTTTGCCTAATTTCTTATTTAGTACATTCTGCTATATAATCAGGGTGTTGAGAAAGGAGGTGTATAGTTTTACTGATAAAACAAATATTGCTGAATATAGATTTCTTCTTGGAAAAGTGACAAGGAAGGATCTGACAACACATATCAAGGAAGGAATTAAACATTTATTAAGTGCCTACTCTATACCAGGCACTGTGTTAAATCCTTTACAAATAGAATCTCATTTAATCTTCATAACAACCTTGAGAGGTAGGTGCTATTATTATCCCCATTTTGTAGTTAAGAAAACTGAAGTGAGAAATGACTTCCTCAAGGTCACTTAGCTCTCTGTGTCTGAAGCCAGATTTGAACTCTGATCTTCCTGACTCTGTGAAGTGTATGACTTAATCAAACTTGGAATATCACTAAGTAATGGGTACTATATCAGGTCTTTCAGATGAGTTGGTGTTAAAGTGGATCCATGAGATTAAATCAAAGTCAGATCTTAGCTAAAAGGTTTTAAAAATGTTACTGAAAATAATGGTTCAATAAATGACATGAGTCTCCTCTTTGTTGTTTGAAT